>NW_027361783.1:19977500-20330000 GCF_039654945.1 Dendrobates tinctorius
AACAAAGAAGGTGGCAGCTTTACTGTGATTGGCTATCACATGCTGGCGGGAGATCCGAATATTGCGAGGCGAGTAGTGAAATTTACTCGCTAGGATTCGAGTACCACGAGTACCTCATTATTCGCAGAGTACCAAATCCTAACAAGTATACTCGCTCATCCCTATCCACTGCCACTAGATCAACAGGGTTAACATGTTCCGTGCTGCTACAGACAGTGTCGAATTTCTAAGAAGGGTGTGTGGTTTTGCTGGGTGTAAAATACTTGTTATGGAAAAGATTGAGGTGTACCCCACAGGGAAAATGTTTGCCAGCTCATACACTTAGTGTATAGGCATTCCAAGTCTAGGAGACACGCTCCTTTAAATTGGGCATATTTTTTAATGAGGCCTTCCTCCATGTCTCATCATCCGCCGCCACAAGATCACCAGCGTTAACGTGTTCCGTGCTGCTACAGCCAATGTCGAATTCTGAACAAGGATGGGTGATTTTGCTGGGCGTAAAATACTTGTTATGGAAAAGGTTGAGGTGTACCCCACAGGGGAAAATGTTTGACAGCCCAATACACTTAGTGTATGGGCATTCCAAGTCTAGGAGGCCTGCTACTTTAAATTGGGCATAGTTTTTTAATCAGGCCTTCCGCCTCGTGTCATCATCCACCTCCATTAGATCACAAGCATTAGCGTGTTCTGTGGTGCTACAGCCAGTGTCGAATGCCAAACAAGGGTGGGTGGTTTTGCTGGGTGTAAAATACTTGTTATGGAAAAGGTTCAGGTGTACCCCACAGGAGAAAATGTTTGCCAGCCCATACACTTAGTGTATGAGCATTACAAGTCCCGGAGACCCACTCCTTTTTAATGGGACTTTTTTTTAAGAGGTCCTCCTCTGTGTTTCTTCCAAGGGTGGGATTGGGGTTTTTGGGGTGCATATGCCGTAGTAGCAGGGCAGGCCTTGCAGTCAATGCATAAGAAAATAGAATAGGAGTACAAAATGAATAATGTGAAGTGGATTTTCCTGTGGCCATCCAGTACCTGGGTTCAAAGGCATATAGGGGTGCATATGACTTGGTAGCAGGGCAGGCCTTGTTGTCAATGCATAAGAAAAGAGTATGGCAGTACAAAATGAATAATGGGAAGTGGAATTTCCTGTGCCCATCCAGTACCTGTGTTCAATCAAAGGCATATTGGGGTGCATATGACTTGGCCGCAGGGCAGGCCTTGCTGTCAATGCATAACAAAAGAGCATGGGAGTACAAAATGAATAATGTGAAGTGGATTTTCCTGTGCCCATTCAGTAACTGGGTTCAAAGGCATATTGCGGTGCATATGACTTGGTAGCAGGGCAGGCCTTGCAATCAATGCATAAGAAAAGAGTTTGGGATTATGAAATGAATAATGTGAAATGAATTTTCTGGTGGACTTCCAGTACATGGCTTGAAAAGCTTATTGGGGTGCATGTAACTTTGGGGCAAGCCAGGCCTTGCATTCAATGCAACATTTTTTCAGGAAGCCCTCTTGTACCTCTCGTGAAAGGGGTATTGGGGTGCATCGTAATTCTTGGCAGCCCATCCTGTTATGATGAGTCACCGAAGGAGAAAAAAACAAAATACCAGCTAAGTCCAGAAAAACCAGAGAGGTTGGCAGCTATCGGATTGCAGACCCCTGAACCTATCCACAACAACTAGCAGTAGCCGTGGGGGGTTCCTATGGTGCCCTAGACCCCTCGATCACAGCCGGAGAGCTACATAGCCTAAAGACAGAAAGGGGGAAAAACTAAACTGCCCCAGAGCAGACCCCAAAGCAATAGGCAGCCCCCAACATATAATGACGGTAAAGCAAGATGAAAACACCAACACAGATAGAAAGATAGGTTGAGCAAATGATGGGGCCCAAGGTAACTACATAGGACAGGGTAGGAAAGTTCCTGTCTGCCATCCGCAAAAACCCTATCAAAATGAGCCAACCGACTGATAGGAAAAACAGGCCCTGAAGTCGCTAGGCTTCAAAAGACTATATCAGCACTCAGGTATATTCTGAAGACAGAGCAAAAGATCAACAGATCAGAGACAAAAATGGAATTCAGTTCACCCCCGGCCGGGGATGGCAGAACTCCCAAAAAACAAGGCAAAACAAAAACAAAACTGAAGAGTACAAAGCAGAGCAGAAAAACTTAGCTTTGAAATGCAGGAATCAGACTGGTCTCCAAGAATCCAGCAGGAAAATCACCAGCCAGGAAGAAGGGCGTCGGCAGCCTTATATCCAGTCCTCAATTCCAGCCACCCAGTTATCATCTAGCTGCCCAGGTGTTTGGCAATCAGTCTCACTACCTTCCTTCACCAGAGGAGGGAGTTCATCAGACCTCAATGGTGAAGGGAAAAATGAACTCACAACACCATCCACTCACTGCATAGGCAATAACAGCAATAGAGATCCACTGTTTAATAATGGCCCTTTAAGAAGATTAATGCTGCCTTATGCCCCTGTAAAAATAGGTTCTGTGACATTAAGAGTCCCTCCTTCATAAATGAAACAAGATGTGTCTGCTTATGTGTCACACACCACATGGCCAGCTAGGGTTGTTAAATATTACAATGACATTTCCCAGTAAATGCATTGGTATTGGTTGAAAGCAATGCTAAAGTTGCAAAATGCCTCAAAAATACTGTGTGTAAACATAGCCCAAGTGATGGAGGAACATTTTTGTTTTGGGTTAATTATTTTGGTTTAGCTAAAAGTCATTAGCCCCTTTACCCTCAAGGGTGGTTTGCACGTTAATGACCGGGCCAATTTTTACAATTCTGACCACTGTCCCTTTATGAGGTCATAACTCTGGAACGCTTCCATAGATCCTAGTGATTCTGACATTGTTTTCTCGTGACATATTGTACTTCATGTTCTTGGTAAAATTTCATTGATATAACTTGCGTTTATTTGTGAAAAAAATGGAAATTTGGCGAAAATTTTGAAAATTTTGCAATTTTCTAACTTGGAATTTTTATGCCCTTAAATCACAGAAATATGACACACAAAAAAAGTTAATAAATAACATTTCACACATGTTTACTTTATAACAGCACAATTTGGGAACCAAATTTTTTTGTTTAGGAAGTTTTAAGGGTTAAAAGTTGACCAGCGATTTCTCATTTTTATAACAACCATTTAATTTTTAGGGACCACATCACATTTGAAGTCACTTTGAGAGATCTATATGATAGAAAATACCCAAAAGTGACATTATTCAAAAAACTGCACCCCTCAAGGTGCTCAAAACCTCATTCAAGAAGTTTATTAACCCTTCAGGTGCTTCACAGAAATTTTTTGAATGTTTAAAAAAAATTAACATTTAACTTTTTTTCACAAAAAAAATTACTACAGGTCCAATTTTTTTTATTTTACCAAGGGTAACAGGAGAAATTGGACTGCAAAAGTTATTGCACAATTTGTCCTGAGTACGCTGATACCTGATATGTGGGGGGGAACCACTGTTTCAGCGCATGGCAGAGCTCAGAAGGGAAGGAGTGCCGTTTGACTTTTTCAACGCAAAATTGGCTGGAATTAAGATCAGACGCCATGTCACGTTTGGAGAGCCCCTGATGTGCCTAAACAGTAGAAACCCCCCACAAATGACCCCATTTTGGAAACTAGAAGTTTATAACGTACAGCTGTACAATTAAAAAATCAAATTTTTTCCACAAAAAATGATCTTTTCACCCCCAATTTTTATTTTCCCAACGGTAACAGGACCCCAAAAGCTATTGTGCAATTTGTCCTGAGTGTGCTGATAACCCATATGTGGGTTAAACGACTATTTGGGCGCATGGCAGAGCTTGGAAGGGAAGTAGCGCCAATTGACTTTTTTGGCTGGAATTGAGATCCGACGTCATGTCGCGCTTGGAAAGCCCCTGATGTGCCAAAACAGTGAAAACCCCCCACAAATGACCCCATTTTGGAAACTAGACCCCCCCAAGGAACTTATCTAGATGTGTAGTGAGCACTTTGAACCCCCAAGTGCTTCACAGAAGTTTATAACACCCGGGTGTGAAAATAAAAAAATTGTAATTTTTTCCACAAACATGATATTTTAGTCCCCAATTTTTTTATTTTACCAAGGGTAACAGGAGAAATTGGACCCCAAAAGTTGCTGTCCAATTTATCCTGAGTACGCTTATACCCCATATGTGGGATAAAACTACTGTATGGGCACACGTCGGGGCTTGGAGGGGAAGTAGTGGCGTTTTGGAATGCCGACTTTGATGGAATGGTCTGCGGGTGTCATGTTGCCTTTGGAGAGCCCCTGATGGCCTAAACTGTGGAAATCCCCCACATGTGACCCCATTTTGGAAACTAGACACCCCAAGGAACTTATCTAGATGGGTGGTGAGCACTTTGAACCCCCAAGTGCTTCACAGACGTTTATAATGTAGAGCCATAAAAATAAAAAATCATATTTTTTTTACACAAAAATGGTATTTTTGCCACCAATTTTTTATTTTACCAAGGGTAACTGGAGAAATTGGACCCCAAAATTTGTTGTGCAATTTGTCCTGAGCAGGATGATACCCCATATGTGAGGGTAAACCACTGTTTGTGCGCATGGCAGAGTTTGGAAGGGAAGGAGCACCATTTGACTTTTTGAAGATAGAATAGGCTGGAATTGAGATCAGACGCCAGGTTCCATTTGGACAGCCCCTGATGTGTCCAAACAGTGGAAACCCCCCAATTCTAACTTCAACCCTAACCCCACACACCCCTAACCCTAATCTCAGCCCTAACCCTAGCCCTAACCCTAAGGATGTGTGCACACGTTGCGGATTCTGCTGCGGATCCGCAATGGATTTGGCCCTGCGGATCCACAGCAGTTTCTGCTGCATTGTACAGTATCTTTATATTCAATGGCAAATGAAAAATGCAGTGCACATGCTGCAGATTTTTCCACATGGATTTGCTGTGGTTTTAAATCACTTCTTTATGCGGAATCCGCAGCTGTTTGACACCTGCTCCGTTACCAGGTGTCAAAACGCCGGGGAAAACCGCAGGCTAATCCGCATGTAAAACACAGGTCATTTGACCTGCAGATTTACCTGTGGATTTAGCCAAATGTGGGTGGAAAAATCTGCAACAGAATCTGCATCGTGTGCACACAGCCTTAACCTAGCCCTAACCCTAACCCTAGCTCTAACCCTAGCCCTAATCCTAATGGGAAAATGGAAATAAATACATTTTTTTGTTAATATTATTATTTTTTCCTAACTAAGGGGTTGATAAAGGGGGGGTTTAATTTACTATTTTTAGCAGGCTTTTATGTTTGGCAGCTGTCGCACTCTAAAAGACGCTTTTTATTGTAAAAATAGTTTTTGCATCACCACATTTTGAGAGCTATAATTTTTCCATATTTTGACCCACCGAGTCATGTGAGGTCTTATTTTTTTGCGGGACGAATTGACGTTTTTATTGGTACCATATTCGGGCATGTGACATTTTTTGGTCACTTTTTATTCTGATTTTTGGGACGCAGAATGAACAAAAATCAGCATTTCAAGAATTTCTTTTGGGGGTGGCGTTTACACTGTTCCACGTGTTGCAAAATTGATAAAGTGGTTTTATTCTTCGGGTCAGTACGATTACAGTGATACCTCATTTATGTCTTTTTTTATGTTTTGTCGGTTTTATGCAATGAAAACAGAGAATTTGACTTTCAAAAGTTTCACTCATCTATATTCACAGACTCAGACTAGCACTCCCATTTTCAATCTGCTAGAGCACTGAGAGTAGTTCACTATAATTGGACATTCGTTTTCTATCCCTAAATATAATGAACTGTGTGCTCTGACGTACTATACCTACACTAAGGGTCCCGTCACACACAGCGATCTCGCTGTGTGTGACGGGGATCAGCGACCGGCCCCCCTGCTGGTTATCGCTGATCGTGCTCGGGCGGCCTGGGCCGTTTTTCGGTCGCTGGTCTCCCATTGCCCAGCACGCATCGCTGCGTGTGGCAGCGAGAGACCAGCGATCAGCGACCCTAGACGCTGGTTTATAATGTAAACGTCAGGTATCCAGGAGCCGCGGCTCCTGGATACCCGCTATTTACCTTTGAAACCGGCATACATGCTGGATTCCAAGGTAAACAGCGGGTATCCAGGAGTCGTGCGGCTCCTAGATACCTGATGTTTACCTTGGAAACCAGCGTGTACGCCGGTTTCCAAGGTAAACAGCGGGTATCCAGGAGCTGCAGCTCCTGGATACCCGACGTTTACATTAGAAACCAGTGTCGCTGGTCCTGATCGCTGGGGCTGTCTATGTGACAGCTCACCAGCGATCAGCCTAACGATGTCCCAGCGATCCCATCCATGTCGGATCATTGGTGGGATCGCTGGGACATCGCTATGTGTGACAGGGGCTTAAATGATCATAAAATAAACACTTACTTTTGAGCCCCTATATTTTATACAGGCTGTCATAGCCTACCTGTTTGGATGTGCTAGACCCTGCAATGTGATTGCTGCAGAGCATTATGGAGAAGCCTATGTGGCAGCACCTGATACCATTAGCCCACTCTCTGAGTTTTCAGCAGTATGTTAAATGATGCTGGGCATTGTTTTTTTCACTCATGCGCATAAATCAAATGGCAGAGTGTTCATGGTGACCTACGAGTTTCAGGAAAGTCAAACCTTTACTAAATGTTCCACTCATCTCTGGTCCTAACATGTGTTGTGTTACCAAACATATCTTGCATTATATCTGCCTAAAACAAAAAACATCATGATTAGTGTTGAGCATTCCGATACCGCAAGTATCGGGTATCGGCCGATATTAGCGGTATCGGAATTCCGATACTTAGTTCCGATACTTTTGTCATATCGGATTCCGGAATCGGAATAGGAAGTTCCCATCATGCTATGAGCCTGCTTGCTTTGATTAAGCCAATGGGAATCCTCCGAAGTGTGGGCACATCCTGTTAGGCATGTAGGCATGTTAACTATTGGCATGGCTGTGATTGGCTGCCGAAATGATGTCATGATGCACTATAAAAGCCACCGCAGCCGCCATTTCTGGTCACTCTGCTGTGAATTCAGTTAGGGACAGGCTGCTGTAGAAGACTGTGAGGGACAGTTAGAAATAGCGATTCCACCAAACATCTAGTGCTTTACCCAGGCTACATAAACCACCACTGTAGCCTTCTTTGCCCTAGCAGCAGTGTTCACAGCTGTCTGCAAGGGCTGTGTGAGTGCAGCTCACGCTGTGGAGTGGGTCCTGCAGCCACGTCAGGCTGTAGGCCACCCAGTGTGATCACTGCTGCCTCATACATCTTTTATTTTTTGAGCTGCATTTTTTACATAATTTCAATCTAGTGTGCTTCCATCCGTATCCATATACGTTGGTTGCAAACACTAGTAGTAGACAGCGGAGCCTTTCTGCAGCCTTTCAGTGCTAGTGTCCACTTTGCTGCACTGTTCACGGCTGTCTGAGAGGTCTCTCACTGTGTGTGAGTGCAGCTCACGCTGAGTAGTGTGTCCTGCAGCTACGTCTGGCTGTAGGACGCTCAGCGTGCGTCAGTGCCTCACACATATTTTTATTTGAGTGCAGCTCATTTTTTCTTCTATTAGTGTGCATCCATCCGTCTCCATCTACGGTGGTTGCAAACACTATAAAGGAGTACACAGCGGAGCCTTTCTGCAGCCTGTCAGTGCCAGTGCCCACTTAGCTGCACTGTTGACGGCTGTCTGAGAGGCCTCTGACTGTGTGTGAGTGCAGCTCATGCTGAGTAGAGTGTCCTGCAGCTACGTCTGGTTGTAGGACGCTCAACGTGCGTCACTGCCTCACACATATTTGTCTTTGAGTGCAGCTCATTTTTTCTTCTCCTATTAGTGTGCATCCATCCGTATCCATCAACATTGGTTGGTTGCAAACACTATATAGGAGTAGATAGAGGAGCCTTTTTTTCTGGCTTGTGCCCTGCCGGCGCAGCCAGATTAGTATTACCCAATTTTTTTGGAGCCTCATCTTTTGCATTCTAGGTTACCTGCCTGCATTGTAATAGCTCCAAAAAGTTGGTGATACTATCAGTTTCAATTCTTTGTTCACATACTTTGAGTTTGTTTCCAACAAAGAAACCACAAAAAAAGTTCACCAAACACTACATTTTGAACTTGTGTAGGCCACATCAGCTCCTATTAAAGTCTAGTCCACACACACACACACTTCATAAAATTAGTGTTTCTTGTACCTGTAACCAGCTGTTCAGGAATAAGCACACTAAGGCCCCCCTTTGTACTTTTTTGCCTATCTTAAGCAGTCTTGCAAGATGAAGAAGGCAGGGAGTAAGGCGCGTGGGCGTGGGCGTGGGCGTGGAGTTTCAGCAGGGAGAGGACGTGGGGATTCTACAGGGAGAGGACGTGGGGATTCTACAGGTAGAGGACGTGGGGATTCTGGGCCTGCTGCGGGCACCAGTGGATCAGCATCCCCCAGTTTTAGCAGGCAACAGTCCTTTATGCGCAGCTTTGTAGGACCTCAACGTACCCCACTGCTGCGGGAGGAACAAATTGAAGCCGTTGTCGGATGGATGGCAGCTAACGCATCGACTTCAATTACTTCCGCATCCTCTCAGGGTCAGAGCACCGAAGAGCAACCATCTGTCTCTTCACCACCTGCCAAAGTGCCCAGGCAGTCAGAGAGACATGGACAGGAGCCATCACAGTCTCTACTTCTGTTCTCGGAATCTGTTGGCTTGGAAAGAGGGGGCCAGCCAAGCAGCATTCCTGAATGTGAAGAAGAGGGAGTATGCAGTGATGCGCAACTTCTTTGTCCCTCTGAATCTGAAGAGGCGAGTGGGCCAGTGCCTATGGTCAGCACACCTCAGTACGCATCAGATGATGACGAGACTCAGTTGCCACTTTCTGGTGCGTACGGTGCTGGCGAGACAACCCTGGAGAAGCAGCTGTTTGAAGAGGGGAGGGAAGATGATGAGGTCCTTGACCCATCATGGCGTGAGCAACAGGAAGGTGGTGGGAGCAGCTCGGAGGAAGAGATTCCCCTACCGGCCAAAACAGGAGGCAGAGGGAGGGGGAAGACTTGGTTGCCTGTACCCTCCACTTCGGCACCCGTTAGGAGCATTCCTCCTTCCAAAGGCAAACCGGGCGCTCACAAGAGTTGCAGTGCGTGGTCCTTTTTTGACACAGTTGCAGATGACATTTGCTTTGTCAAATGCAAGCTGTGTCATCAGAGAGTCAAAAGAGGGAGAAATGTCAGCAACCTCAATACCACAAATATGTGGAAACATGTGCGCACCAAGCACGAGTTGGAGTTGCAGAGACACCCTGAAGACGTAGGCCAACGTACAGCACCACCTACCACCTCTTCAGTTCGTGTTGGGCCCTCTTCCTCCAGCTCACACACTGCTGGTTCGGCTTCCTCACAGGATCGCCAAGGAAGAACCTCTGCCACTGTTGTCCGGAGACCCTGTCAGATTACACCCATAGCAGCACGTTCCCATCCATCACAGCCATCGGTAGCACAGGCATGGGATAAAAGGCGCCCTTACTCGGCAAACCATCCCCGAGCACAGTCTCTGAATGCTGGCATTGCCAAACTTCTGGCAGTTGAAATGCTGTCATTCAGGCTGGTGGACACTGACACCTTCCGGGACTTAATGGCATTGGCAGTCCCCCAATACAACGTGCCCAGCCGCTTTTATTTCAGCAGGCGAGCCGTCCCTGCCCTGCAGAAACATGTTGAGGGCAAAATAAAACATGCGCTACTAAACGCCGTTAGTAGCAAGGTCCACCTGACCACCGATGCGTGGACCAGTAACCATGGACAGGGACGATACCTTTCCCTCACTGCCCACTGGGTCAATGTTGTGGAGCCGGGTATGGATCTGGAGAGTGGCGCTGTACGTGTTCTTCCAACGCCACGGATTGCAGGACTCCAGTCTGTACACATAGACTCCTCCTCCTACTCAAGTTCCTCAGAAACAGCAGAGCAGGAGCCTGTTACGACCGATATGAGCACAGCCGTGGCCAAACATCAACAGGCTGTACTCAAATTAATTTCTTTGGGGAATCGAAGCCACACAGCGCAGGAGCTCTGGAATGCTATCAAGCTGGAGAGCGATGTGTGGTTTGGGCCAGCGAATCTCCAGCCGGGCTTGGTAGTGTGTGACAATGGCCGAAATCTGGTGGCAGCTCTTGGCCTAGGCAACCTCACACACATCCCATGTCTGGCACATGTTCTTAACTTGGTCGTGCAGAGCTTTCTGAGGGACTATCCGGATCTTGCTGCACTGTTGCACAAGGTCCGCATAGAGTGCGCTCACTTGCGACGTTCCAGCACGGGAAGATCGCGCCTCGCTGCTCTGCAGCGACGATTTGGCCTTCCGGAACATCGCATCATATGTGACCTACCCACCCGGTGGAATTCAACGTTACATATGTTGGAGCGGTTGTGTGAGCAGCAGGCAGCAGTCATGGAGTACCAGCTGCATCAGGCGCAAACAAGTCGCACTGTGCGCCGTTCACACTTCAGCACCATTGAGTGGGCCTCTATGAAGGACATCTGCCTCGTTTTGCGTGCCTTCGATGAATCCACGCGGATGGCGAGTGCAGATGATGCACTAGTCAGCATGACTGTCCCCCTTATCTGCCTGCTTCAACAAACACTGCAAGCACTAAGGGATGAGGTTTCAGAAGAGGTGGAGGATGAGGAGTCCCAAATGCCATCTGCTTCTGGACAGTCTGCGCTACGTGTTTCCTCACAAAGGCCTAGGCAGGGGACACTTTGTGAGGAGGATGAGGAGGAGTCGATGGAGGAGGAAGACATCTCTCCAGAGGAGGGAGGTACACAAACCTCTACTCAGTATGTACAGCGAGGGTGGGGTGATGCAGAGCAGGCCGAGGTCACGCCTCAAACAGGGGACAGCGGTTCTTTGGCAGTTGGGAGTCTGCAGCACATGGTTGATTTCATGCTGCAGTGCCTGAGAAACGACCGCCGCATCGCCCACATTCTCGTCTCGGCTGATTATTGGGTGTACACCCTCCTAGATCCTCGCTACCGGGACAGCGTACAAAGGCTCATACCAACGTTGAACCGGGAGCGTAAAATGCGGGAGTACGAAGAGTCACTGGTGCAGTCAATAATGTTTTCCATTCCACCCGACAGCATTGTTGCTAGTGCTTTACAAAGCAGCTCTGTGCGTCGAGGCAGTGGAGGAAACTCTGCACAAAGAGGGAGCAGAGGCAGCGCCGCAGCACAAGGCAAGACCACTATGGCCCAAATGTGGCAAAGTTTTGTGTGTCCACCACAATTGTCTACACCATCAGCGACGCCTCGAGTCAGCAGGAGGCAACGCTTCCGTCAGATGGTGTCAGACTACATGTCTTGCCCTGTCGCTGTACTCCCAGATGGCTCTTCCCCCTTCAAGTTTTGGGTCTCTAAGCTGGATACATGGCCAGAGCTTAGCCAGTATGCATTGGAGGTGCTGGCTTGCCCTGCTGCCAGTGTATTATCGGAACGTGTCTTTAGTGCCGCAGGTGGTGTACTAACAGACCGTCGCACGCGACTATCTTCCGATAATGTTGACCGGCTGACTTTTCTGAAAATGAACAAGGCCTGGATCTCCAAAGACTTTGCCATTCCTCTTACAGACTAAATTAGTGGTTGGCAACTGTATCCAGGTCTGCTGGTGTGTTCATTTTTCTACCACCTGAACTATAATCCCTTTGCTTCAACACAGCCAGTTGTCGCTCAGATGTGTCGTCTGCACAGAGAAACACACTAGCTCCTGTGTTAGTGGGGTTCAGTAATGCCAGCTGATCCCCTGCTGTGTGGACGGCAAAGTCACCAGCTCCATCAACATTCAAACCACTACTGATTTTTAACCGTGCCCAACTTAGGTCTCTGGCTCCACTGTCTCTACTATTTCCCCTGACCTCCAACCCCGCCATCTACATCTCTGAAGTGGCGTCAGCACAATCTACACTTGTTCCTGTGTTCCTGTGGCTCAGTCCCATCAGTTTATCCCCTGATGTGTGTCCGGCAAGGTCTCCTGCTCTGTCCACATTCCCATAACCAGTAGTGGGAATGAGGACAGAGCTGGCGAACTTGCCGGACAAACATCAGGGGATCAACTGACGGGACTGAGCACCAGTAACACAGGAACAAGTGTAGATTGTGCTGACGCCACTTCAGAGATGTAGCTGGCGGGGTTGGAGGCCAGGGTAAATAGTAGAGACAGTGGAGCCAGAAGCCTAAGTGGAGCATGGTTAGAATCAGTAGTAGTCCACAACCTCCATAAAAACCGCTGCCCATTGGCCTCTGCATGCGGCATGCGTAATCCTGGGCTCCAACAGCTTCAGTTGGTGTTCAGAAGTGTCGTCTCCACAGAGCCAAACACATTCGTTAGAGTGTTAGTGGGGTTCAGCACTGCCAGCTGTTCCCCTGCTGTGGAGATGGCAAGTCTCCTGCTGCCTTCACCTGCCAAAATCCAGTAGGCCACAGCCTGCTCCTCGCCTAATCCTGGGCTCCAACAGCGTCAGTTGGTGTTCAGAAGTGTCGTCTCCACAGAGCCAAACACCTTCGTTAGAGTGTTAGTGGGGTTCAGCACTGCCAGCTGTTCCCCTGCTGTGGAGATGGCAAGTCTCCTGCTGCCTTCACCTGCCAAAATCCAGTAGGCCCCAGCCTGCTCCTCGCCTAATCCTGGGCTCCAACAGCATCAGTTGGTGTTCAGAAGTGTCGTCTCCACAGAGCCAAACACCTTCGTTAGAGTGTTAGTGGGGTTCAGCACTGCCAGCTGTTCCCCTGCTGTGGAGATGGCAAGTCTCCTGCTGCCTTCACCTGCCAAAATCCAGTAGGCCACAGCCTGCTCCTCGCCTAATCCTGGGCTCCAACAGCGTCAGTTGGTGTTCAGAAGTGTCGTCTCCACAGAGCCAAACACCTTCGTTAGAGTGTTAGTGGGGTTCAGCACTGCCAGCTGTTCCCCTGCTGTGGAGATGGCAAGTCTCCTGCTGCCTTCACCTGCCAAAATCCAGTAGGCCACAGCCTGCTCCTCGCCTAATCCTGGGCTCCAACAGCGTCAGTTGGTGTTCAGAAGTGTCGTCTCCACAGAGCCAAACACCTTCGTTAGAGTGTTAGTGGGGTTCAGCACTGCCAGCTGTTCCCCTGCTGTGGAGATGGCAAGTCTCCTGCTGCCTTCACCTGCCAAAATCCAGTAGGCCCCAGCCTGCTCCTCGCCTAATCCTGGGCTCCAACAGCGTCAGTTGGTGTTCAGAAGTGTCGTCTCCACAGAGCCAAACACCTTCGTTAGAGTGTTAGTGGGGTTCAGCACTGCCAGCTGTTCCCCTGCTGTGGAGATGGCAAGTCTCCTGCTGCCTTCACCTGCCAAAATCCAGTAGGCCCCAGCCTGCTCCTCGCCTAATCCTGGGCTCCAACAGCGTCAGTTGGTGTTCAGAAGTGTCGTCTCCACAGAGCCAAACACATTCGTTCGAGTGTTAGTGGGGTTCAGCACTGCCAGCTGTTCCCCTGCTGTGGAGATGGCAAGTCTCCTGCTGCCTTCACCTGCCAAAATCCAGTAGGCCCCAGCCTGCTCCTCGCCTAATCCTGGGCTCCAACAGCGTCAGTTGGTGTTCAGAAGTGTCGTCTCCACAGAGCCAAACACATTCGTTAGAGTGTTAGTGGGGTTCAGCACTGCCAGCTGTTCCCCTGCTGTGGAGATGGCAAGTTTCCTGCTGCCTTCACCTGCCAAAATCCAGTAGGCCACAGCCTGCTCCTCGCCTAATCCTGGGCTCCAACAGCGTCAGTTGGTGTTCAGAAGTGTCGTCTCCACAGAGCCAAACACATTCGTTAGAGTGTTAGTGGGGTTCAGCACTGCCAGCTGTTCCCCTGCTGTGGAGATGGCAAGTCTCCTGCTGCCTTCACCTGCCAAAATCCAGTAGGCCCCAGCCTGCTCCTCGCCTAATCCTGGGCTCCAACAGCGTCAGTTGGTGTTCAGAAGTGTCGTCTCCACAGAGCCAAACACCTTCGTTAGAGTGTTAGTGGGGTTCAGCACTGCCAGCTGTTCCCCTGCTGTGGAGATGGCAAGTCTCCTGCTGCCTTCACCTGCCAAAATCCAGTAGGCCACAGCCTGCTCCTCGCCTAATCCTGGGCTCCAACAGCGTCAGTTGGTGTTCAGAAGTGTCGTCTCCACAGAGCCAAACACATTCGTTCAAGTGTTAGTGGGGTTCATCATTGCCAGCTGATCCCCTGCTGTGGAGATGGCAGTCTCTCCTGCTGTCTCCGCATTACAAAGACAGTAGGCCTCTGCCTACACCCTCCTATTTCCTGGGCTTCAACACAGCCAGTTGTAGTTCGGAAGTGCCGTCCACACGGAAAGAGATACTTGCTCCCGTGTCTCAGTGGGGTTCAGTAATGTCAGCTGATCCCCTGCTGTGTGGATGGCAGTCTCTTCTGCTGTCACCTCATTCAAAATACAGTAGGCCTCTGCCTATACCCTCCTATTTCCTGGGCTTCAACACAGCCAGTTGTAGTTCGGAAGTGCCGTCCACACGGAAAGAGATACTTGCTCCCGTGTCTCAGTGGGGTTCAGTAACGTCAGCTGATCCCCTGCTGTGTGGATGGCAGTCTCTCCTGCTGTCACCTCATTCAAAATACAGTAGGCCTCTGCCTACACCCTCCTATTTCCTGGGCTTCAACACAGCCAGTTGTAGTTCGGAAGTGCCGTCCACACGGAAAGAGATACTTGCTCCAGTGTCTCAGTGGGGTTCAGTAACGTCAGCTGATCCCCTGCTGTGTGGATGGCAGTCTCTCCTGCTGTAAACTCATTCAAAATACAGTAGGCCTCTGCCTACACCCTCCTATTTCCTGGGCTTCAACACAGCCAGTTGTAGTTCGGAAGTGCCGTCCACACGGAAAGAGATACTTGCTCCCGTGTCTCAGTGGGGTTCAGTAACGTCAGCTGATCCCCTGCTGTGTGGATGGCAGTCTCTCCTGCTGTAAACTCATTCAAAATACAGTAGGCCTCTGCCTACACCCTCCTATTTCCTGGGTTTCAACACAGCCAGTTGTAGTTCGGAAGTGCCGTCCACACGGAAAGAGATACTTGCTCCCGTGTCTCAGTGGGGTTCAGTAATGTCAGCTGATCCCCTGCTGTGTGGATGGCAGTCTCTCCTGCTGTCACCTCATTCAAAATACAGTAGGCCTCTGCCTACACCCTCCTATTTCCTGGGCTTCAACACAGCCAGTTGTAGTTCGGAAGTGCCGTCCACACGGAAAGAGATACTTGCTCCCGTGTCTCAGTGGGGTTCAGTAACGTCAGCTGATCCCCTGCTGTGTGGATGGCAGTCTCTCCTGCTGTCACCTCATTCAAAATACAGTAGGCCTCTGCCTACACCCTCCTATTTCCTGGGCTTCAACACAGCCAGTTGTAGTTCGGAAGTGCCGTCCACACGGAAAGAGATACTTGCTCCCGTGTCTCAGTGGGGTTCAGTAATGTCAGCTGATCCCCTGCTGTGTGGATGGCAGTCTCTCCTGCTGT
The DNA here is from genome assembly GCF_039654945.1 of Dendrobates tinctorius. NCBI lineage: Eukaryota > Metazoa > Chordata > Amphibia > Anura > Dendrobatidae > Dendrobates > Dendrobates tinctorius. The sequence continues at coordinate 19,993,024 of NW_027361783.1, forward strand.
CACCTCATTCAAAATACAGTAGGCCTCTGCCTACACCCTCCTATTTCCTGGGCTTCAACACAGCCAGTTGTAGTTCGGAAGTGCCGTCCACACGGAAAGAGATACTTGCTCCCGTGTCTCAGTGGGGTTCAGTAATGTCAGCTGATCCCCTGCTGTGTGGATGGCAGTCTCTCCTGCTGTCACCTCATTCAAAATACAGTAGGCCTCTGCCTACACCCTCCTATTTCCTGGGCTTCAACACAGCCAGTTGTAGTTCGGAAGTGCCGTCCACACGGAAAGAGATACTTGCTCCCGTGTCTCAGTGGGGTTCAGTAATGTCAGCTGATCCCCTGCTGTGTGGATGGCAGTCTCTCCTGCTGTCACCTCATTCAAAATACAGTAGGCCTCTGCCTACACCCTCCTATTTCCTGGGCTTCAACACAGCCAGTTGTAGTTCGGAAGTGCCGTCCACACGGAAAGAGATACTTGCTCCCGTGTCTCAGTGGGGTTCAGTAATGTCAGCTGATCCCCTGCTGTGTGGATGGCAGTCTCTCCTGCTGTCACCTCATTCAAAATACAGTAGGCCTCTGCCTACACCCTCCTATTTCCTGGGCTTCAACACAGCCAGTTGTAGTTCGGAAGTGCCGTCCACACGGAAAGAGATACTTGCTCCCGTGTCTCAGTGGGGTTCAGTAATGTCAGCTGATCCCCTGCTGTGTGGATGGCAGTCTCTCCTGCTGTCACCTCATTCAAAATACAGTAGGCCTCTGCCTACACCCTCCTATTTCCTAGGCTTCAACACAGCCAGTTGTAGTTCGGAAGTGCCGTCCACACGGAAAGAGATACTTGCTCCCGTGTCTCAGTGGGGTTCAGTAATGTCAGCTGATCCCCTGCTGTGTGGATGGCAGTCTCTCCTGCTGTCACCTCATTCAAAATACAGTAGGCCTCTGCCTACACCCTCCTATTTCCTGGGCTTCAACACAGCCAGTTGTAGTTCGGAAGTGCCGTCCACACGGAAAGAGATACTTGCTCCCGTGTCTCAGTGGGGTTCAGTAATGTCAGCTGATCCCCTGCTGTGTGGATGGCAGTCTCTCCTGCTGTCACCTCATTCAAAATACAGTAGGCCTCTGCCTACACCCTCCTATTTCCTGGGCTTCAACACAGCCAGTTGTAGTTCGGAAGTGCCGTCCACACGGAAAGAGATACTTGCTCCCGTGTCTCAGTGGGGTTCAGTAACGTCAGCTGATCCCCTGCTGTGTGGATGGCAGTCTCTCCTGCTGTCACCTCATTCAAAATACAGTAGGCCTCTGCCTACACCCTCCTATTTCCTGGGCTTCAACACAGCCAGTTGTAGTTCGGAAGTGCCGTCCACACGGAAAGAGATACTTGCTCCCGTGTCTCAGTGGGGTTCAGTAATGTCAGCTGATCCCCTGCTGTGTGGATGGCAGTCTCTCCTGCTGTCACCGCATTCAAAATACAGTAGGCCTCTGCCTACACCCTCCTATTTCCTGGGCTTCAACACAGCCAGTTGTAGTTCGGAAGTGCCGTCCACACGGAAAGAGATACTTGCTCCCGTGTCTCAGTGGGGTTCAGTAATGTCAGCTGATCCCCTGCTGTGTGGATGGCAAAGTCTCCTGCTGCCTACACAGTCGTACCACTACTGATTTTTAACCGTGCTCCAATTAGGCCTGTGGCTCCACTGTCTCTCGTATTTCCCCTGTCCTCCAACCCTGCCAGTTACAGCTCCGAAGTGGCGTCTGCACAATCCACACTTGTTCCTGTGTTACAGGTGTTCAGTCCGGTCAGTTAATCCCCTGATGTGTGTCCGGCAATGTCGCCTGCTCTGTCCACATTCCCATTATGGGAATGTGGACAGAGCAGGCGACATTGCCGGACACACATCAGGGGATTAACTGACCGGACTGAACACCTGTAACACAGGAACAAGTGTGGATTGTGCAGACGCCACTTCGGAGCTGTAACTGGCGGGGTTGGAGGACAGGGGAAATACGAAAATCAGTGAAGCCACAGGCCTAAGTGGAGCTTGGTTCAAATTAGTAGTCTACAACCGATCTTAAAATTTCTTCAATGCAGCCTCAGCCTGCTCCGTGCTTGTCCCTGGGCTTCAACACAGCCAGTTGTTGCTCGGAAGTGCCGTCTTCACAGAGTAAAACACTAGCTCCTGTGTTTGTGGGGTTCAGTAACGTCAGCTGTTCCCCTGCTGTTTTGATGGCAATCTGTCCTGCTGCCTCCCAATTGACAGCACATCAGGCCTCAGCCTGCTAAGTGCTTGTCCTGGGCTCCAACATCGCCAGTTGCTGCTCATAACTGACTTTGGCACGGGTACTCCCTCCTGCCCAGCTTGGTTCCAGCCCTGCCTGCTGTTTCCGGGAAGTGTCAATGTCAGTTTGCCACCCCAAGTTGCCATGTCGTGTTGCGGTTGGGTTAGCCGAGGCTAGGGTGCCAGCAGTTTAGGTGCTTCCTATGTGGACTGCGGGTTCTGGTAAGAAAGGTTTGTTCCATAGTGCCAGTAGGACAAGCACCCCCTGTAGGACTGTGTGATTCGGTAACTGCGGCCAGCTTGCGGCATGCCAACTTTGCTTTTCAGGGGTAACTTCTAATACCCCTCCGGGTTCCAGCACCGTCAGCTGGTTCTCATCAGAGCCTTTGGCCTAGGTGCCTCCATCTCGGTATCCGAGTTCCGGCAATGTCTGCTGGTCCTTGGTAGTGCTTTGTAGCACAGGTACCTCCTGCTTAGTAACCGGGTTCCAGCACCGTCAGCTGGTCCTCGGTTGTGCCATTGGCTCTTATTCCTTCTGCTGCCCCTCCGGGTGCCAGCACTGTCAGCTGGTCCTCGCTATTTCCATTTGCTCTTGCAGCTTATGCTACCCCTCCGGGTTCCAGCACCGTCAGCTGGTTCTCGTCAGAGCCTTTGGCCTAGGTGCCTCCATCTCGGTATCTGAGTTCCGGCAACGTCTGCTGGTCCTTGGTAGTGCTTTGTAGCACAGGTACCTCCTGCTTAGTAACCGGGTTCCAGCACCGTCAGCTGGTCCTCGGTTGTGCCATTGGCTCTTATTCCTTCTGCTGCCCCTCCGGGTGCCAGCACTGTCAGCTGGTCCTCGCTATTTCCATTTGCTCTTGCAGCTTATGCTACCCCTCCGGGTTCCAGCACCGTCAGCTGGTTCTCGTCAGAGCCTTTGGCCTAGGTGCCTCCATCTCGGTATCCGAGTTCCGGCAACGTCTGCTGGTCCTTGGTAGTGCTTTGTAGCACAGGTACCTCCTGCTTAGTAACCGGGTTCCAGCACCGTCAGCTGGTCCTCGGTAGTGCCATTGGCTCTTGTTCCTTCTGCTGCCCCTCCGGGTGCCAGTACCGTCAGCTGGTTCAAGAGGACAAAGAACAGGAAGACAACCACCAAGATGCAGAACAACAAGAGAGAGAAGACAAAGAAGCATAAAAAAAACAAAGCAGAAGAACATTAAGCATAAGACTAATACTCTGAGCAAATGATATTATCTTATTTATAAGCAGAAGAAGACTAAGCAGTGTATGGGGGTGAGTCCGTTCCTCCTCGTGGTGCCCCTGGAAAAGGCCTGCTGCTGCAGGCCAAACTGAACGCGGACAAATCCTGTTGTAAATCTTTTGTGACAGGCAGAACGGAAGGTGTAAACTTCTAACTTTTCTAGATAACAACTACAGGAATGCCTGACACAAACAAGAATATGATGAAGAAGAATAGGAAGAAGATGAAGAAGCTGAATATGTAGAATAATAATTGTTGAATAAGAAGAATATGAAGAATGTAAGAAAAGGAAGAAGAAGAAGAAGAAGAAGAAGAATGTAAAAAAAGGAAGTAGAAGAAGAAGAAGAAGAAGAATGTAAAAAAAGGAATAAGAAGAAGAATGTAAAAAAAGGAAGTAGAAGAAGAAGAAGAATGTAAAAAAAGGAAGTAGAAGAAGAAGAAGAAGAATGTAAAAAAAGGAAGTAGAAGAAGAAGAATGTAAAAAAAGGAAGTAGAAGAAGAAGAAGAATAATGTAAAAAAAGGAAGTAGAAGAAGAAGAAGAATGTAAAAAAAGGAAGTAGAAGAAGAAGAAGAAAGAAGAAAGAAGAAGAAGACATACATGTCTGGCAAAATATAAATGAGGCTAACATAGTCAATATCTTTGTAACTCCTAACATCTTTAAAAAAAAAGTTTAATTCCTGCTATTCCATTTGATTGGGCTAAACCTCTATGGCTTTAATGTCTCCTCCACCTCCCACAATACATTCTACATTATTCTTAGTTGTTTTTCTTCATGTAGAATTAACCTACAAGGAAAGAAAGGGTTTTTTTTAATTCCGATATTTTGGCCCCATTGACTTGCATTGGTTCCCGGTATCGAAATCGGCGATACCGATACTTTTTTTTAAGATCGGCCGATCCATTCCGATCCGATATTTTCAAGTATCGGCTGGTATCGCTCAACTCTAATCATGATGCTATGACATCACTACATGTGTAGTGACATCACCACATATATGCTGACATCAGTCTTTGAAGTCCAGGTGCAGAATGAAGATGCAGCAAGAGGCCTGAAAGAAAGATGAGACCAAAGGGATATTAGCAGAATCCCAAAGGGGGCTGCAGCAGTGGGACAGGTAACTGGCAAAGTTATTTTTTTTCACCCCTACAGGTCAGCTAATTGATGTTTGGCATATTGTTATTACGATGAATTTAGTCAAAACTGGATTCAGGAGTCTCTGAAATCTTGTCAACATTTTCAGGGAATTCAATTTGCTTTGAAATGATTTGCTTATTTCTGCATTTGAAACAAAGTGTTGGGATTTGCAGATAGATGAAAAGTTAAATATGAACTATGTTATAGACTACTAAATATATGGTTTTCCATACAGACAAGCCATTTTTTCAATAGAACCTAGTCCGGATGACCTTATACCTCCAGTCATGTGGTTTTGTCATTACTGTTTCCATCTGGGAAGACACATGTAGGGGTGAATCATAGAATCATAGAATCATAGAATCGTAGAGTTGGAAGGGACCTCCTGGGCCATCTGGTCCAACCCCCTGCTCAAAGCAGGATTCGCTAAATCATCCCAGTCAGATGTCTGTCCAGCCTCTGTTTGAAGACTTCCATTGAAGGAGAACTCACCACTTCTCGTGGCAGCCTGTTCCACTCATTGATCACTCTAACTGTCAAAAAGTTTTTTCTAATATCTAATCTGTGTCTCCTCCCATTCAGTTTCATCCCATTGCTTCTAGTCTTTCCTTGTGCAAATGAGAATAAAGTTGATCCTTCTACAATGTGACAGCCCTTTAGATATTTGTAGACAGCAATTAAGTCTCCTCTCAGTCTTCTCTTTTGCAAACTAAACATTCCCAAATCCTGCAACCTTTCCTCATAAGACAGGGTTTGCAGACCGGTCACCATTCTGGTCGCTCTTTTCTGAACTTGCTCCAGTTTGTTGATGTCTTTTTTAAAATGTGGTGCCCAAAACTGGACACAATATTCCAGATGAGGTCTGACCAAAGAGGAGTAGAGGGAAATAATGACTTCACGTGATCTAGACTGTATGCTTCTGTTAATACATCCTAGAATTGCATTTGCCTTTTTTGCTGCTGCATCACACTGTTGACTCATATTCAGTCTGTGATCTATTAGTATACCCAAGTCTTTTTCACATGTGCTGTCACTTAGCCCTATTCCTCCCATTCTATATATGCTTTTTTCATTTTTATTGCCCAGATGTAGTACTTTGCATTTCTCCCTGTTAAAAACCATTCTGTTAGTTACTGCCCACTTCTCCAGTTTATTTAAATCTTTTTGAATCCTCTCTCTCTCTTCTCTAGTATTAGCTATCCCTCCTAGCTTTGTGTCATCAGCAAATTTAATCAGTTTACCCTCAATTCCTTCATCTAAATCGTTGATAAAGATGTTGAACAATACAGGGCCCAGGACAGAGCCCTGTGGTACCCCACTTGAGACATTCTTCCAACTGGATGTGCAGCCATTTACGACCACTCTTTGGGTCCGATCACTAAGCCAGCTATGAATCCACCTAACAGTTGCCTTGTCCATTCCATACTTAGTCATTTTTTCAATAAGGATTGTATGAGAGACTTTGTCAAATGCTTTGCTGAAGTCAAGATATACTATATCTACAGCATTTCCTTGATCCACCCAATCAGTGATACCGTCATAGAAGGAAATTAAGTTAGTCTGACATGACTTATTAGTTACAAACCCATGCTGACTCTGTTTGATCACTTCATTCTTATCCAGGTATTGACTTAAATGTTGTTTAATAATTTGTTCAAAGATCTTTCCTGGTATAGAAGTCAGACTCACCGGCCTATAGTTGCCTGGGTCCACCTTCTTCCCCTTTTTGAAGATAGGAACAACATTTGCTCTTCTCCAGTCTTCTGGCACTTCTCCTGTTCTCCAAGAATTTTCAAAGATTATGGAGAGTGGTTCAGAAATTTCTTCTGCTATCTCCTTCAGTACTCTGGGGTGTAATTCATCTGGACCTGGAGACTTGAATTCATTTAGGTTAGCTAAGTGTTTCCTCACTATCTTTCTGTTTATAGATATCCTGGATTCTTCTATTCCCTCAATAGGACAGTGAATAACAGTTGGTGTTACATTTCCTTTCTGAGAGAAAACAGATGCAAAATAGGAATTTAAAAGTTCAGCCTTCTCAACATCCTGTCTTACCATTTCATCATTTTCATCCTGTAAAAATCCTATAGCATCTTTGACTTTTCTTTTACTTTTGACATATCCCCAAAATCCTTTATTATTGCTTTTGACATCTCTTGCAAGCCTCAATTCATTTTCAGCTTTAGATAATCTGATTTGTGCCCTGCAGATTCTGCAGACAGCATTATATTCTTCTTTAGATATGCCTCCCTCTTTCCATTTTATAAACATTTTTTTCTTCCTTTTTAGCATGTGCTTAAGTTCTGTGTTCACCCATCCTGGTTTCCTTAAATGCTTCCTATTCTTCCCTCTTTTCGGAATTGTTAACAACTGTGCTTTGAGAATTTCATTTTTCAAGATTTCCCATCCTTCCTGGACATTTTTGTCTTTAAGGATATCCAGCCATTGGATCCCTCCAATTCTCTTTCTGAATCCCTTAAAATCTGCCTTTCTGAAATCTAACCTTGACGTCTGAGTCTTCACAGGTCTTCCGCCTCTAGTTATCCAAAATTCTAAAATAGCATGGTCGCTACCTCCTAGGGTTCCAGCCACTTTTACCTCCTCAACCATTTCCTCCCTGTTTATAAGGATTAGATCCAAGGTAGCAGTTCCCCTTGTTTTCTCCCCTACCTTTTGGAAGATAAAGTTGTCAGCAAGAGAGGATAAGAATTTCCTTGACCTGTTAGTTTTGCCTGAGAGAGATTCCCAACAAATGTCTGGATAGTTGAAATCTCCCATGACAACTATGTCATATTTTTTGGAGAACTTGGCCATTTGATGCATAAAGAGTTCATCCATATCTTCAGCTTGCACAGGCAGCCTGTAGTAAATGCCTACAATGGTGTCCTTTCCATTGTTCTGTCCTTGTATTCTTACCCAAACAGTTTCCACAGAACTCCCAGTCTCTGAAGCTTCAATCTCTGTGCAGATATACGCGTTTCTAACATACAATGCAACACCCCCTCCTCGTTTATCAAGTCTGTTTCTTGCAAATAAGTTGTATCCTTCTAGTCTTGTATTCCAATCATGTGTATCGTCCCACCAAGTTTCAGTGATTCCAATGACATCATATTTCTTTTCCTGTGTTAGTAGTTCCAATTCTCCTTGTTTGTTGCCCATGCTTTGTGCATTAGTATAGAAACATTTTAGTTTGTGATTGGTTTCTCTTTCTCCAATATTTTTATTAATTAGATTCTTTCGTCTTTGTTCTTCCTTTCCACTTCTATTAGCAGAGTTCTCAATAGCATTTGTCAGGTGTATGGCTTTTTCTGGTCTTTTGCTTCCCTTCCCATGTTGTTCTAGTTTAAAGCTCTCCTTACAAGTGTAGCAAGGCGACTTCCAAATACATGCTTTCCAGTCTTCGTAAGGTGCACCCCATCTCTAGCAAGTAGTCCATCGTATAAGTAGTTCACTCCGTGATCCAGAAATCCAAATCGTTGCTGACGGCACCATCGACGTAGCCAGTTGTTCACCTGCAGAATCTTATTCCACCTCCTTGGTCCATGGCCATCCACTGGGAGGATGGAAGAGAAGACTACCTGCGCTCCCAGTTCTTTCACTTTCTTGCCTAAGTCTTCAAAGTCTCTGCAGATGGTTTCCAGGTCATTTCTTGCGGTGTCATTTGTCCCCACATGTAGTAGCAGGAATGGGTAGTCATCTGTAGGTCTGAAGAGTCCTGATATCCTGTCAGACACATCTTTAATTTTTGCACCTGGAAGACAGCACATTTCTCTTGAAGTTATATCCGGTCTGCAGATAGCGGCCTCTGTTCCTCTCAACAGGGAATCCCCCATGACCACCACTCTCCGTTTCTTCTTCACAACATTTTTCTTTCTCCATCCAGGAGGACTCTGAAGGCGTACAAGGTTGCTGTTTGTTGGCAAAGTCTTATCCTGATGTATTTCTTCATCATTTTCCTGCGTGAGAGCCTGGTACTGGTTTCTGAGCAGTATGGGTGCTGACTGCCTCCTGATCCTCCTGCTTCTCTGGGTCACATGTCTCCATTCCTCTGTTTCTTCAGGTGCACTTCGAATTTCTTCTCTTTCTGTAACATGAAGAGATAATTCTGCTCTGTCCAAGAACTCTTCACCTTCCTTAATGATCTTCAACGTAGCCAACCTCTCTTCGAGATTTTGCAACTTTTCCTCCAACAGGGACACAAGCTTGCATTTGTGGCATGTGAAGTTTGGCTTTTCCACTGGTAAGTCTGTGAACATGTAGCAGTAGTAGGGTTATGAAATATTTAGATGATAATTGGGGAACAAATGCTCCTGACTGTCGGTTCATCTAAACAGGCGCACAATCACTCAACAAACAAGCCAAACGTTTGTTCCTTGACTGAAATTAATTTTATGCCAGCAAAATAATCACTGTTATTGACAGCACATTGCCCTGTGAAAACAGGAGATGTGATGCCTACTAGAGATGAGCAGTGTTCGATTTGAAATGTTCGCCAATTTCAAATTCGACCTGTTTTGGGCGGTGTTTGAATCATTCGACGAATGCGAACAATTTGCTTCAAATTAGGCAGTTCTAGGTTATGTTCGATAATGCTTCGTTCACCAAAAGCGTAACTGGATTTTCACAGTAATACTGTTATTCAATGTTAATATACAGTTTCAGTGTATAGTGGGTGGGGGATAGATCTGTGCTGAAATAATGCTGATCTCCATTTTTTTTTACTGCATTTACAGTTGGGCGGTGCAGTCTGCCAGCCTATCAGCACACACACAGCAAAGTGCATTTTTTGCACACACGCAAGGGCATATATCATTGGCTGTGTATGTCACATGTCCTTGCCCTATAAGACCCAGCCATTTTCCCCATCTACACCATTTCCTCAGTGCTGCAGCTCTGTGTCAGACGGGACTGCTGCTGCTGTGGGTGCTATACAGTGTCAGTTAGTCAGCCAGATAGCGAGCAAATTTCAAGTTAGATAGAGAGATAGGTTTAGGGAGTAGGGACTAGTTTTAATATCAGCCCTTTTGAGGGCTAGTTCAGAGAAGTAGGGACTAGGTGTAATATCAGCCCTTTTGAGGGCTAGTTCATAGAAGTAGGGACAAGTTGTAATATCAGCCCTTTTGAGGGTTAGGTTAGAGCAGTTCATAGCACTTTTTGCCAGGCAGGTCTGTGAAAGTGCTGTGCAAGTGTTTTTCACAGCATCTGGCCAAATCTAGCTCAGCCAATCCTTTGGGGCTAGTAGTGCAGCACTGCTGTGAAGAAAGCAACACCACCTGTCTTTAGTAGCCAATTTTTACTGTATCTAGCCCAGGCAATCCTTTTGGGCTAGTACCAGTGTCTGATAGTCAGCGGTGTAGCCCACCTGTGAAGCAAGCTACACCGCCTGTGTATCTAAAAATAATTTTTTTACTGCATCTAGCACAGGCAATCCTTTTGGGCTAGTAGCAGTGTCTGGTATCTCAGCGGAATAGCCCTGCTGTGAAGCAAGCTACACTGCCTGTGTATCTAATAACAATTTTTAACTGCATCTAGCCCAGGCAATCCTTTGGGACTAGTAGCAGTGTCTTGTAGTCAGCGGAGTAGCCCAGCTGTGAAGCAAGCTACACTGCCTGTGTATCTAATAACAATATTTAACTGCATCCAGCACAGGCAATCCTTTGGGCCTAGTAGCAGTGTCTGGTAGTCAGCGGAGTAGCCCAGCTGTGAAGCAAGCTACACTGCCTGTTTATCTAATAACAATTTTTAACTGCATCTATCCCAGGCAATCCTTTGAGCCTAGTAACACAGTTTGGCAACTCAGCTCTCCTCGGTTTCCATCCATAGTTTTTTGTGCCAACAACTACAGAGTTGACAATTAGTTAGGCTAAGTGCACACGTACCGGAACTCTCGCGGAAATTACCGCGAGAATTCCGGAATTCCAGTCCGCGGGAAAATCGCATTTTAAATTCCCACGATTTTCCCGTGGAAAAACTAGCATTTTGCAAGCGTATTTAGCTTGCAAAATGCTAGCGTTTTCCAAGCGATCTGTAGCATCGCTTGGAGAACTGATTGACAGGTTGGTCACACTCGTCAAACATAGTGTTTGACGAGTGTGACCAACTTTTTACTACTGAGGCCGCCTATGCAGCATCAATAGTAAAAGATAGAATGTAAAAAAAAATTAAAAATAGTGTTATTCTCACCCTCCGACGTCCCGCGCATCCGTTCCCAGTAATCCTTTGCGAAAATGCCCGCGATGATGACAGTTCTCGCGGGATCGCGACGTCTCGCGGTAATTCGCGATGACGTCGCGCGAATGACCGCGAGACTTCACGATCCCGCGAGAAGGGACGTCATTGCGACCATTTTCGCAAAGGACTACTGGGAACGAGAGCGTGAAGAGAAGCGGGAAGGCTGCGCGGGACGCCGGAGGGTGAGAATAACAATATTTTTTATTTTTAAATTCTATTTTTTACAGGGATATGGTACCCAAAGCCCGAAGGACAGTCTCCTCACCTCCGGACTGTGGGTACCATCCGCAAATGTTCTGCTTACTTTCCGCATGGTGTGCATAGCCACATGCGGAAAGTAAGCGGAACAATGCATTCCTATGGGTGCGGGATCGCCGCGATTCCGCAAATTAATGAGCATGCTGCGGTTTTTACCGCGAAGCGATTCCGCTGCAGTAAAAACCGCAGCATTAGCACAGCATTGCGGAATCCCATAGGAATGCATGGGATGCTTATTTTTCGCGTTTTCGCGGCAAAATCGCGCGGTTAAAACCGCCGCGGAAACGCGAAAAAAACTCCATGTGTGAACTCAGCCTTAACCTCCAAAATGAGTGGCAAAAAAGCCTGCTGCTGGTGGAAAGGGGAAAAGGAGTGTTGGAAAGGGAAAAAAAAGTTTGGGTAGGTGGTAAAGCAACAGTAACATCTGCAGAAGAAAGAACATCTTCCAGCCAAACTAAGATGTCTACTTCTTTTCATGGACAATCTGATATGATCCCTTTCTTACAGACACGATCAACGCTACCAATTGTAGATGAGGCACAAAAAGAGCAGGTGCTTGAATAGATATGAAGCGCTCCATCAAGTGGGCTCTCCTCCACCTCAACTTCAATATCACAAATACTCCAGTCCCCAGAGGTGTCACCCCAATCGCACCTGATTCCTCACAGTTCCCAAGTCTCCAGCCACCCATCTTAGTATGGGGTAACACAGATGGTTGAGTCTGCAGAGCTGTTCACTCATACTATAGCCTGGGAATCAGAGGTCTGCTCCAAGGCTTCTGTGAGTCCAGATGAGGAAATGATCTGCACTGATGCCCAGAAGCTTTGTGAGTCAGATCCAGGCCCAGATGAAGAAAGTTCTGAGCATAATGTATACCCTCATTCCCAAACTGTAACTCCTGTTGGTGGAGACAATGAGGAAGATGCTGATGAGACTGAGATACCTGATTGGAATGACAACTTGACTATTCAGTCAGGGCAAGAAGAGGTTGGCTCTGAGGACGACGGGTGTGAGAACACAGGGTGATGTGTTGTGAGTTCATTTTCCCCTCCATCACTGAGGCCTGGTGAACTCCCTATTCTAGTGAAGGAAGGTAGTGAGCCTGATTATCAGGCACCTGGGACTAATGAAGACGATTGGCTGAGTGGAGTCACTGACTGGATTTAAGGCAGCCTACGCCCTTTCTGCCCTGCGGGTGATTGCTCTGTGGACTCTTGGACACCAGTCTGATTCCTGCTCTCCTAAAGCTAAGTTTTCTGTTTTGCCTTTTGCATCTAAGATTTGTTTTTGTTTTTCTTGCTTTTTGGATTCTGCCACTCCCTGCTGGAGTGTGCAGTGTTCCGTGAGCTCTGTCTTCTGAAAGTACCTGAGTGCTGATTTAGTTTTTGAAGCTTAGTTGCTTCAGGGCCATTTTTATATCAGCTTGTTGGCTTTTGTCTCTGATAGGGTTTTGGCAGATTGCAGACAGCAGCCTTCCTATCCGTTCCTATCTAGGTAGTTTTTGGGCCCCGTCTTTGCTCAGCCTGTCTTTCTGTCTGTGTAAGTGTTTTCATCTTGCTTCACCGTCATTATATGTGGGGGGCTGCCTATTGCTTTGGGGTCTGCTCTGGGGCAGTTAGATTTCCTCTTTCCTTCTTTAGGCCTATGTATCTCTCCGGCTGTGATCGAGGGGTCTAGGTCATCGTAGGAACCCCCCACGGCTACTGCTAGTTGTGTTGATAGGTTCAGGGGTCTGCAATCTGATAGTTGCCAACTTCTCTGGTTTTCAGGACTTGCTAGCATTTCTGTTTTTGCCTCCTACGGTGACTCAATCATAACAGAATCACCCGCCAAACCGCAGATCCTGGGGTACTCAATAGCAGGAAAGAATTGTGTTTAAAAAAAAAAAAAAAGGTGTGTGTATATTCTTTCCTCTATTTCTCTGAGGCCGTAGGGGGAATTTTTTTTTTCTTCTCTCAATGGAGATAAAGCAAGTGTCTGATCGTGTGGAGCAGCTCGCTGCTGAAGTGCGAGGAATTTCCGCCTATCTTGCTCGTTCACATGCTGTTGAACCAAAGATCCCCACACCTGATGTATTTTTTGGGGATCGATCTAAATTTTTGAGTTTCAAAAATAATTGTAAATTATTTTTTGCTTTGAAGCCTAACTCGTCAGGGAGCCCCGCGCAGCAGGTTAAAATTGTCATCTCTTTGCTGCGCGGCGATCCCCAGGATTGGGCGTTTTCTTTGAAACCAGATGACCCTATTCTGACTAACGTGAACGCATTTTTTCAAGCCTTGGGGTTGCTGTACGACGAACCTAATGCTATTGATCAGGCTGAAAAGACCCTGTTAGCATTGAACCAGGGTCGAGAATCTGCAGAGTTGTACTGTCAAAAGTTCCGAAAGTGGGCGGTCCTTACTACCTGGAATGATAGTGCCTTGGCTGCTCTCTTTCGGAGGGGTTTGTCAGAAGCCGTAAAAGATACTATGGTGGGATTTCCTGTTCTTTCTGGTCTGGACGATTCTATGTCTTTAGCCATTCAGGTTGATCGGCGTTTACGTGAACGCAGGATTACACGAGAGGTGTTGCCACCGGTTGAACAGACGTCTGAACCTATGCAATGTGATAGAGTTTTGTCTAAGGCGCAACGTCAGGAATTCAGAAGGCGTAATAAGCTATGTTTATTCTGTGGAGATGCCTCACATGTTATTTCTGTTTGTCCTAAACGTGAGAAACGCTTTGCGCACACGTTTTCTGTTGGTGGGGTTCAGCCTAAGTTTCTTTTGGCGATTACTCTGATCTGTTCCCTGTCCACATTTTCCGCCAAGGCTTTTGTGGATTCGGGAGCAGCGCTAAACCTAATGGACTTGGATTTTGCTAAACGTTGTGGATTTCAGTTGACACATCTGCAGACGCCTATCCCTTTGAGGGGGATTGATGCTACCCCTCTGGCTAAAAATAAACCTCAGTTTTGGACCCAGTTGGTCATGCGGGTCGCCCGAGACCACCAAGAAAATTGCAGATTTTTGGTGTTGCATGGTCTGCATGATGCCGTTGTTCTGGGGTTTCCCTGGTTGCAGATTCATAATCCAGTTTTGGATTGGAAGTCTGTGTCTGTGGTGAGTTGGGGTTGCCGGTGTACCTTTAGTGAGGCTCCGGTTTTTTCCACCTCTCCTCAGTCGCATGAGGTTCCTGACTATTTGGCGGACTACTATGATGTATTTAGTGAGAATGAGTCTGCATCCTTGCCTCCTCATAGGAGTTATGACTGTGCAATTGAACTAAACCCGGGGTGTAAATTTCCTAAGGGTCGGCTCTTCAATTTATCTGTACCCGAGCACGAGGCTATGCGGTCCTATATTAAGGAAGCGTTGGAGAAAGGTCATATTAGACCATCCTCTTTACCCTTAGGTGCCGGTTTTTTTTGTGGCCAAGAAGGATGGTTCTTTAAGGCCTTGTATTGATTATCGTGCCCTCAATAAAATTACTATTAAATATCAGTATCCGTTACCCCTGATTTCGGATCTATTCTCTAGAGTCAGAGGTGCTTGCTGGTTTACCAAGCTTGACCTCAGGGGGGCGTATAATCTTATCCGCATTAAGCAGGGGGATGAATGGAAGACGGCGTTTAATACTCCAAAGGGACATTTTGAGTACCTGGTGATGCCTTTTGGGCTCACTAATGCCCCTTCTGTCTTCCAGTGCTTCATGAACGATATTTTCCGAGACTTTGTCGATAAATTTTTGATTATCTATCTGGATGATATTTTGATCTTCTCCAAGGATTGGGATTCTCATGTGGAACATATTCGGACTGTGTTCCAGATCTTGAGAGAGAATTCTCTGTATGTCAAAGGATCAAAATGCCTTTTTGGAGTACAGAGAATTTCTTTTTTGGGATTTATTTTGTCTCCGTCAACTATTGAAATGGACCCGGCCAAGGTACAGGCCATTTATGATTGGGTTCAGCCCACTTCTTTGAAGGCCCTCCAGAAGTTTTTGGGTTTTGCTAATTTTTATCCGAAATTTATAGCAAAATTTTCTAGTATTGACAAACCATTGACTGACCTGACCAGGAAGGGTGCGGATGTGTTGAATTGGTCTCCGGAGGCGGTTGCTTCCTTTCAGGAGCTGAAGCGTAGATTTACCTCTGCCCCGGTTCTGCGGCAACCTGATGTCTCACTCCCGTTCCAGGTAGAGGTGGATGCTTCTGAGATTGGTGCTGGAGCGGTGTTGTCCCAAAAGGATCCGGTAACATCTAAAATGAATCCCTGTGCTTTCTTTTCCCGTAAGTTCTCTTCATCTGAACGTAACTATGATGTGGGGAATCGGGAACTGTTGGCCATGAAATGGGCATTTGAGGAGTGGAGACATTGGTTGGAGGGAGCCAAACATCAAGTTGTGGTCCTCACTGACCACAAAAATTTGATTTACCTAGAGTCGGCTAAACGCTTGAACCCTAGACAGGCTAGGTGGGCCTTGTTTTTTACACGTTTTGATTTTGTGGTCTCTTTCCTTCCTGGAACTAAGAATGTCAAGGCAGACGCCCTCTCTAGGAGTTTCTTTGCTGATTCTCCTGTGGTGACCAAGCCTGCCACCATCTTAGGCAAAGGGGTAGTTCTTTCTGCCATCTCGCCCGATTTGAGACTTGCTCTGCAAGAGTTCCAGGAGGACAAACCTGAGCGTTGCCCCAGTGGAAAGTTGTATGTTCCTGACCAGTGGAAGAAGGGAGTGATGTCTGAAGTTCATTGCTCTGCATTGGCTGGTCATCCAGGTATTTTTGGTACTAGAGATCTGGTGAGTCGCTCTTTTTGGTGGCCCACCTTGTCTCATGATGTCAGGAATTTTGTGCAGTCCTGTGGGACTTGCTCCCGGTCTAAATCTTGCTCTCGCTCTAGTGGGTTGTTGATGCCTTTGCCGGTCCCCAGGAGGCCATGAACCCATATTTCAATGGATTTCATCTCTGATATGCCGGTCTCTCAAAGAATGACTGTTATCTGGGTGATTTGCGATAGGTTCTCTAAGATGGTTCATCTTGTACCACTCCCTAAGTTGCCATCTTCCTCTGAGTTGGTGCCCCTGTTTTTGCAACAGGTGGTTCGTTTGCACGGGATTCCTGAGAACATTGTATCTGACAGAGGAGTTCAATTTGTGTCTAAATTTTGGAGGACGTTCTGTTCCAAGTTGGGAATTCAGTTGTCCTTCTCCTCTGCTTTTCACCCTCAGACCAATGGGCAGACAGAGAGAACAAACCAGACCTTGGAGTCGTATTTGAGATGTTTTATTTCCGCTGATCAGGATGATTGGGTTTCATTTTTGCCCTTGGCCGAATTTGCTTTAAATAATAGAGCTAGTTCTGCCACTTTGATGTCACCTTTTTTTTGTAACTTTGGTTTTCACCCTCAATTTTCTTCAGGGCAGGTGGAGCCTTCTGCCTGCCCAGGTGTTGACACTGTGGTGGAGAGAATGCACCAGATCTGGGACCAAGTGGTGGATAAGTTAACTCTCTCCCAGGAAAAGGCCCAGCGGTTTTCCAATCGACATAGGACCATTGGTCCCCAGTTTAAGATTGGTGATATGGTGTGGTTATCATCAAAAAATATTGCTATGAAGGTGGCTTCTCCTAAGTTTAAGCCTAGATTTATTGGACCTTACAAGATTTTGGAGAGTATTAATCTGGTCTCTTTTCGTTTGGCTCTTCCTGTCATATTTAAGATCCATAATGTGTTCCATAAGTCCTTGTTGAAGAGGTTTGTTGAGCCAGTTGTGCCTGAGGTGGCACCTCCGGACCCTGTATTGGTTGAAGGTAACTTGGAATATGAGGTAGAGAAAATTCTGGATTCCCGTCTGGCTAGATGGAGACTCCACTATTTGGTTAAATGGAAGGGTTATGGTCAGGAGGATAATTCCTGGATCTCTGCCTCTGATATTCATGCCAAAAGATTGGTGCGTGCCTTTCATCGGGCTCACCCTGATCGCCCTGGTAGCATTGTTGAGGGTTCAGTGACCCCTCCTCAAGGGGGGGTACTGTTGTGAGTTCATTTTCCCCTCCGTCACTGAGGCCTGGTGAACTCCCTATTCTAGTGAAGGAAGGTAGTGAGCCTGATTATCAGGCACCTGGGACTAATGAAGACGATTGGCTGAGTGGAGTTACTGACTGGATTGAAGGCAGCCTACGCCCTTTCTGCCCTGCGGGTGATTTCTCTGTGGACTCTTGGACACCAGTCTGATTCCTGCTCTCCTAAAGCTAAATTTTCTGTTTTGCCTTTTGCATCTAAGATTTGTTTTTGTTTTTCTTGCTTTTTGGATTCTGCCACTACCTGCTGGAGTGTGCAGTGTTCCGTGAGCTCTGTCTTCTGAAAGTACCTGAGTGCTGATTTAGTTTTTGAAGCTTAGTTGCTTCAGGGCCATTTTATATCAGCTTGTTGGCTTTTGTCGCTGATAGGGTTTTGGCAGATTGCAGACAGCAGCCTTCCTATCCGTTCCTATCTAGGTAGTTTTTGGGCCCCGTCTTTGCTCAGCCTGTCTTTCTGTCTGTGTAAGTGTTTTCATCTTGCTTCACCGTCATTATATGTGGGGGGCTGCCTATTGCTTTGGGGTCTGCTCTGGGGCAGTTAGATTTCCCCTTTCCTTCTTTAAGCCTATGTATCTCTCCGGCTGTGATCGAGGGGTCTAGGTCATCGTAGGAACCCCCCACGGCTACTGCTAGTTGTGTTGATAGGTTCAGGGGTCTACAATCTGATAGTTGCCAACTTCTCTGGTTTTCAGGACTTGCTAGCATTTCTGTTTTTGCCTCCTACGGTGACTCAATTATAACAGTGATCATGACGAGGTTGGAGATCCCATTTACTGTCAACCCACAGTCAGCCAGTCGATGAGGTCAGCAGAGGAGGTGGAGGAGGATGCTAGTGATGATGAGGTTAGGTTGCGCCTACCTTGACAGAGACAGAGTACTGGAAGCACATCAACAACTGCATCCTCAACCACAACTCTGCCTCTGAGCAGAAGTCGTGGTGGCTCCTGAGGTCGCATGGGCTCTAAGCCTTGCCCAGCCTGGGCCTTTTTTGAGATCACAAAGGATGACCCAACTCATTTTATCTGTAAGATTTGTCACCAAAATCTAAGTAGAGGCCAAAAAATCAATAGTTTGAGTACTTCAAGCATGAACCGTCACATGGATATGAAGCATAAGTCGCAGTGGGAAGCTCACTGTGCTGCAATGCAGCCTAGCGGGCCGGGCCAACCACTGTCTGCCCCATCAAGTGCATCCGTGTTTTCTTTATCCTCTGTGACTGTGGGGACAGCAGTCACACATGCTTTTGGATGCAGACCTTCCACCTCTTTACCCGCAACAGCCAGTGTGATTGACAGATCGTCAGTTCTTTTGGAAGTGGAAACACCTGCTGGTGTTGAGCGCTCTCCGACATTGAGAGCACCACCGTTGGATGAAGGCAACATAATATCTCTGCCTGCACCTCCCTCACAGACCAGCAGTTTGCCGGGGACACCCTACTCAACCCCATCTCAGTACAGCAGCCAGCCCTTGTTCCCTCAGAATGTGGACAAGTAAAAGACCATTTCCTCCTAGCCATGACAAAGCAAAGAGGTTGAATTTCACCATCTGGAAGCCGTTGGCTACAGAAATGCTGCCTTTTCGGCTGGTGGACACAGAGGATTTTCGAGACCTTATGTCCGTTGCAGTGCCCCAGTACCAGATGCCCAGTCACCACTACTTCTCAAAGAAAGCTATGCCTGTGCTACACCAGCATGTCACACACAACACCACCACTTCCTTGAGAAACTGTGTGTGACAGGGTGCATTTCACCACAGACACTTGGACGAGTAAGCATGTACAGGGGCGTTACATGTCGGTGACTGGGCACTGGGTAACTATGGTGACAGCAGGAGAAGCGGCTGCTGTGCAAGTCTTTCCGTCCCGAGTTGTACATCATTCCTCTGTATGTAAAAGTTCCTCCACTGCTTCTGCCTCCTCAACCTCATCTCGGTCCACAACCTGCACCCAATGCCTGTCTGGTAATGCCACCCGCGTTCTAACTGCGCAGAAGGAATCCTGCACACCTCCTTACTATGCTGGCAGCAGGGCTCAAAGGCATCAGGTTGTGTTGTCTTTGAAATGTCTGGGAAATGTGAGTCACACAGCTGAGGAGTTGCGGTCAGCTCTGGAGACCGAGTTTCATCAATGGTTGTCTCCACTGAACCTGCAATGCTGCAAACCTGGGTGCGGCACTTCGCCGGGGCAATGTGACACACGTGCCTTGTATGACTCACATCTTGAACCTGGTTATCCAGCAATTTTTAGCCCACTATCCAGGCCTAGATAAACTTCTTCAGAGGGCACGGTCGCTGTGTGCTCAACAACTTGCATCTCTACAGAAGTCGTTGGGCCTGCCAGTTCACCGGCTGAAATGCGATGTGCCAACACGATGGAATTCAACTCTACACATGTTGCAGCAACTGTGGCAGCACCAATGAGCCCTGGTTCAATGCATTATGACATATAGCCTGGGCCAACAAGATCCAGAGGTAGGGAAAATCACGCTTCAGATGAAGGACCTATGCACCCTTCTGCACAGCTTTGAAATGGCGACGAAGATGTTTAGTGCTGACGATGCCATTATCAGCATGACTATTCCGGTCATTTACATGCTGAAGCACACTTTAAACAGTAGTCGGAGTCAGGTGGTGGGACAAGAGGAGGGGGAGGAAGTACAGGAGGAGTCGTATGCGAAAGGGATAACAAGATCTCCAAGGTCCAGATGGTCAGCAGCACCAAGGCGGCAGGCATGGGAGGGTGGGGGAGAGGGATTAACGAGGGCGCATGGTCGCAGCCAAACTATTGAGGAAGGTGCAGGAGCCGAGGAACAAATGGAGGCAGAACTGGCGATGGGCATCGAAGACTCATCAGATGAGGGAGACCTTGAGCATATTTCTTTTGTGCGAGGTTGGGTGGGAGAGGGCAGAGGAAGGAAGCATGATTCTTACCTCGACGCCACCAACACAACAAGGACTTGGTCCTCCTGGATGCACAAGACATATGAGTGCCTTCTTGCTGCACTACCTGCAACATGACCCTCGGATTGTCAGAATTCAAAGTAATGCCGACTACTGGATTGCCAAACTCTTAGCTCCCCGGTACAAGAGTAAATTTGGCAAAATAATTCCTGCCATAGAAAGGGATTCACGCATGCAGGAGTATCAGCAGAAGCTGTTACAGAATCTTAGATCTGCTTTTCCACAAAACACCAGTGGTGCACATAGTGAATCTCACAGTTCTAACTTGCCAACCGTGGGGCTGTCGAGTCATCACTCAAACCAAAACAGTAACACCGCATCTGGTGGTAGCAGCAATTTTGTGGAATCGTTTCACCAATTTTTTAGACCATCCTTTGCAAGGCCAGAAGAGACAAGAAGTCTGACACATAGTCAATGCCTAGAGAGGATGGTACAGGGGTATCTCCAAGTGAACATCGATGCCATGACTGTGGAACTGGACCCTTGCTCATTTTGGGCTTCTAATCTGGAAAAATGGCCTGAGCTTGCCACTCACGCCTTGGAGATCTTGTTGTGCCCCGCAGCCAGCATTCTCTCTGAATGTGTATTCAGCGCTGCTGGTGGTGTGCTGACAGATAAGCACACGCAGCTGTCCAGTGACAATGTAGACAGACTAACGTTTATCAAGATGAACAAGTCATGGATCCGCAAGGACTTTTTTACCCCTGTGTCATCCTAGGGAAACTAAAGGCTTGTGGATTTTTGAATGTGCTGCATGAAAGTCATCATTTTAAGCTTGCAACTCTGGGGCAATTGATGCCACTTTAGTGGTGTCTGTGCCCAAATTTTTGGAAAAAATGGAGACTCTTGTTGGAGTCCCCTTGCTGTGTTTTACATGATTTTAGAAGGGCATAACATGCCTATATCTGTGTCTCCTCCTCATTTTACTCCTCCACCTCTTTTCTTTTCGCATGACTATATGCACTTGTCACTTTTCCATGTGTTTGTTGTGTCTTCTGAGTAGTTTGTCAGCTTTTGGATACCTTTGAAGGTGTTTTCTATTTGTTTGTATTTGCCTGCCATTGCTTTCAATGGTGTTCGACGAACATTCAACGAACATTCGACGAACACCCCCCCAATTCGACGAATCGAATCGAATTCGAACACTAGGGTGGTGGCTCATCTCTAATGCCTAAAACATGACATTTTATGCACAGAGAAAGAGAGCATTAGTTATAGTTCTGTGAGCTCAGAATATGTCTGAACAGCTGAATAAATGACCACCAGTCAGTATGTGGAAGCTTAACAGCCTGGGTCAGCGTATTTCAAGAGATCATTGACAACTAGGTAGGTAGGTAGATAGATAGATATGATAGAAACTAAAAATTCCAATTAATTAAAAATGAAATAATCAAAAGACACAGATAGATTTGCTTTTTTAAATAGAAATATATGACTTCAAACGCCTCT
This sequence comes from Dendrobates tinctorius, assembly GCF_039654945.1. NCBI lineage: Eukaryota > Metazoa > Chordata > Amphibia > Anura > Dendrobatidae > Dendrobates > Dendrobates tinctorius. The sequence goes on from NW_027361783.1 coordinate 20,014,615, forward strand.
ATTTTGAAACATTTACTGAAACATTGAGTTTTTTAAAATTCAAGATGCTAACATGGAGAGTAAAGGGATAGTTTTTCCCATCTGATTCAAAGTTTTATTCCGACATTGACTTTGAAAACAAGCAATATTCACGTAATTGTTTAGAGCATGCCATATGTTAGTGACAGCAACTTGCTAAAATCAACTTCTGCTGTTTCCCATGACAGGTATCAAAGTAAAATTTCTGTAAGTAATTAGATCTATAGGCTCCAGGGGGAGTGGAATGGAACTGTGTTGAAGGCCATGAAACACAAACTGATGTGGAGAAACTCATTATCCACGTGCCTCCTCCAGTACCAATGTGCAAATTCAATAGAAAGATAAGCTAACACGTTTCATTTTAAGTCTTACCTGACACACACTCCTCCATGCCGCATCTAGAGGTAGAAATCAATTTTGTTTTTAGTGGTTTAGCTTAGTAAGACAGCTGACAAAGAACAGGTCACGCATTTTGTTTTACAGATTACTAAATAATGTTTTATTCAAATAAATCCATTTATTATGTTGAAATAGAAAGAACATTTTCATTGAAAGAAAAATGAGACAAAAAAAGTTGCAGCCAGAGGAATTTAGAAAAACCTTCAATGAATATCAGAAGTATTACAATCTAAATAAAAAAAATTTTAACTCAAAATTAAAGGCGGACATATTTGTTAATGTATTTTCATGTATTAGTCTCTTGTCTTTTTCACTTCTACTTCTAAAACTAGATATCAGATTTATCACACAGGTGTTACATAGCAACAGTCTAAATCAGTCTTGGGTGGCAAGCTTTCTCTTTGTATATCTTGGGGGGTAAACCTGTGTCACTGGTGCAAGCACCAGAACTCCCTGGTACATAGTTTAGTCCTTATGGATTCTCTACCGGGTGGCACAAATTTTTATCATAGTTACTGATGATGATTAGACAGATTTCTGTCACAGTTAACATTTAAGAGATCACAGTTTAGCTTCCCTGGCTTTAACACATGATATTAAGGAAAGATTAATCATACCATACTGACCTTCTCCCACAGAGACAGCATACAAATATAGTACAGTGTCTTCCTAATCATTTGCTCTGGCACCATGAGTTTGATGGAGCTGAGAAAAAATAAACAGTAAAATAAAATAACAAAAATTAAGTTGATGTCTAATCAAAAGTATAACAAAATCTAGATAACAGAGAATTATGCATTCTTCAATGAAGGCTCTGTGTGTGATAGCTAGATTTATAAAAAGGTTTTCTACAGAAAGGCTAATGGCCGAAAAAGCCTGAGATGATGAGGAGACCTCATCATATTGAGAGGTCAAAAACAGGAGCAAAACATCAGGCAGAGAAGGGGCATCAAAATTTAGGCCATAATTGTTACTAGAGTTCTGCACCAGAGAATGGCCACAGCAGATCTTGGCGTCTGGTTTCACAAATTCCTGCACTAGTAATAAGTGCTTCACCATTATTATACAGTACAGGTTTTTTCTTTGCTGGCAGTGCAATGGATAATTTGTTCAGTTGAAGCTCATGGAACTTTCCTACCTCGATTGTCTCAGTAGTTCAGTGTTGGACACTCCCATATGTATGCTCGACTTTCGCACTTAAGAATTGCCAGTGTAGGTTCTTACTGCCTGGCTTGGAGTTAAAGGTGGAGTTCATGTTTGAAGTTGATGTTTTCAGATTTCCTCAGAAGACTGTTACTTGGAGTTTTTTTTGTGTGCACATCCTTATCCTATTCTATTTAGTCTTTCCTTCCTTTAACTCCCCTGTGTTCCCCTTTGTTGTTTGGTGAGTGTAATTTGTATGATTCTTATTTTTATTTATCCCTGTCTGTTTTCCCATGTTTGTATGATTAATGTTATCCTATAAAATTTGGCTTCAAGTCTCCCTGAGTGTGGGAGGTGACAGATAAGGGTTGATATAGGAGCATAGCAAAGCACATTAACCCGGTGTCTCCGCCTTCAGGAGTAATCCAGGGGACAGTGATAGACTAGGGAACCCATAGTTCAAGGGAACTGGAAAGCACCACAGTCCCAAGGCACTTTGTGACAGCGATCAAAACCCATCAATCAAATAAGCAGAATTGAGGCAGCAGTAGATTGCTATCAACTTGGAAGCTAAGCTTTTAACTGGCTACTAGGCTTGAAATTTAGAGGATTAAAATGTGTGAGCCATGCCCAGGGTCACATAAGGGAGAAATCTGCACTGCTGTTCAGTGGTGCTCGCAGTAGAGGCGCTGCTTGAAGATAGATGTAAAAACAGAAGGATCAAACATGGAAATGGATGCAACAAGTATACAAGAAATAAGCAGTTTGATAGATATTACAAGGTAAGCAGAAGGTGAAATAAAATTGTACTCCCACTGGAAACCTTGATAATTATTGTATAGCTGCACCAACAATTTTGTTTATTTGCATAGCTTGCGAATTAGAGGTTGTGGATGCACTGGAGTTTTGAGAGCTTCAAATGGTTCCTCTGACCCATTTATATACACAATGCATTAAATTATCAATGGCAGAGTAGGCATCTACTACAGATTTTGCATTAGGTGCAAAAATGCTTTAACCCCTTAAAATCCAATGACGGACACAGTCTGTCATTGAACACCTCCCCCTGTTTTCATCGCCGGAGCTCACACCTTTTGTAGGACATGACAGCTGATCTGATCAGCTGACATGTGCCAAGAACAGCCTTGGGTGAAATCGCAATTCACCCGCAGCTGTTAACATGTTGAATGCCGATGTCAAACTCTGACATGTTGCATGCGCAGGAAGCACGTCCTTTCCTCCCCCCATTGGCACCCGTGTCACATGACCACGAGTCACCGGCGGGTTGGCATGACAGCCCTGCTCCATATATCACAGGCGATCGGACAAGTGCAGCTTCTAGTCTTCCATGGAGACAATTGAAGCATGCAAAAAGTAAAAAAAACAATGTTTTTAAAAATATAAAAAAAATAGAAGTTCAAATCACCCCCCTTTCGCCCCATTCAAAATAAAACAATTAAAAAAAATCAAATGCACACATATTTGGTATCACCGCATTCAAAATCGCCCGATCTATCAAAATAGAAAAAGAATTAATCAAATCGGTAAACGGCATAGTGAGAGAAAAAAATCGAAAAGCCAGAATTACTTTTTTTGGCGCTGCAAGATTGCAATAAAATGCAATAATGGGCGATCAAAATAACATATCTGCACCAAAATGGTATCAATAAAAACATTAGCTTGGCATGCAAAAAATGAGCCCTCACACGGCCCCAGATCCCGAAAAATGGAGACGTTACGGGTCTTGGAAAATGGCAACTTTTTTTATTTTTATTTTTTGCAAATTTTGGAATTTTTTTTCACCATTTAGATAAAAAAGAATCAAGGCATGCTTGCTGTCTTTGAACTCGTAATGACCTGGAGAATTATAATAGCAGGTCAGTTTTACAATTTAGTGAACCTAGTAAAAAAGCCAAACAAAAATCAAGTGTGGGAGTGCAATTTTTGTGCAATTTCACTGCACTAGGATTTTTTTCCCGTTTTCTGTTACTTCACATGGTAAAACCGATGGTGTCATTAAAAAGTACAACTCATCCCTCAAAAACCAAGCCCTCAAATGGCCATTTTGACCAAAAAATAAAAAAGTTATGGCTCTGGGAAGAAGGGGGAACAAAAATTTAAAATGCAAAACCAAAAATACCCTGGTCGTTAAGGGGTTAATTCTCATTTTTAATATAAGAAATAGAAAAGGTTTATACCTTCTGAAACAGTGTCCTGATATGGAAATATTTTAGACAGCTAAATAAATAATCAAAGAAATGCTGGTCCTTAAGGATTAAACCAAGCATATTGAATGGGGCTGTGGAGGTCATGATATTGTTTTTGGAGCTATATATGGATCATACCATGTATGAGGGCCTGTGTTGGCAATTTTACTGTATATTGGTTCTGTAGGGTATCATTATCGTGAGACACAATGGGGCATCATTATATTCATAGAGAAGCAAAGAGGTATAATTATGGTTTTAAGAATGCAATAAGCCAAAGTTTTCTGTGTGTTACATTTTGCAGGGATAAGTTACGGATGGAAAAAGTGGTCATGGTGGTCTGAACTGAATGTAAAAGACAAAGTGACATGAATGAATGCAATCATTAAGAACTCCACTAGTCAGAATTCTACAGCATACATATAGTGTATATGGCTTGACGAACACTAAGGGATAAAATTAATTACCAATATATGGTCAATGTGTGGGGGTAATATAAGTGAAGTAGTTTTGAGTACCCTATATACTCGAGTATAAGTCAACCTGAGTATAAGCCGAGGCACGTAATTTTGCCATGTAAAACTGGGAAAGCTTATTGACTCAAGTATAAGCCAGGTATGAGTTGTCCCTTCATCCCTGTCCTGGTATGTGTGGCTTCCCCATCACTGTCCTGCTATGTGTGGCTGCCCCATCCCATCATTGTATGTATGGCTTCCTTGGTGCCATAGTTGTATGCATGGCTCCCCCGGTCCGTCGTTGTATGCATGGCTCCCCGGTCCATCGTTGTATGCATGGCTCCCCTGGTCCCGTGTTGTATGCATGGCTCTCCCGGTCCTGTCGTTGTATGCATGGCTCACCCCCTCCGTTCCTGGTATGCATGCTTCAAAGAAAAAAAACATCCTACTCACCCTCCTCCATCGTGCCATCGAAGGTGCAGCACCTCGTTCCGGCTTCCTGCAGCGTTTCCTGTGCTGAGTGATCACGTGGCACTGCTCATTAATGTAATGAATATGCGTTCCATGCCTATGGGAGTGGAGATGCATGCATATTCATTACCTTAATGAGCTATGCCATGTGATCAATCAGCACAGTAAGCGCTACTGGCGTTGGGAACAACGGAGATGCAGCGATGGCGCGAGAAAAGTATCTTCATTTCTTTTTAGCAGCGGCAGAATTACAACCGCAGCCACCGGCTCCTGCCACTGCACTGCCACTCTCCCTCCCCCACCGGCTTTCAGGACAATGACTCGTGTATAAGCCGTGGGGGTATTTTCAGCATTAAAAAATGTGCTGAAATTCTCGGCTTATACATGAGTATATATGGTAATAATTATTACTGTGGAATTATCACTATATGTTGGTAACATATGGTTATGGACTGAAGGTATTATTTTCCTAATATTTTGCTATTGATGTTATTTTTGGTATTGGTGCAGTCATGTTTGTTGAAAGGGTTGTGCACCCTCAAGCGAAGGCTGGAGTCACACACAACGTATAAAAATACGGTCCGTTTTACATGGATGAGAATCGCAGAAATATTTCCTGAATAGTGATCCGATATCATACGTTTGCAATGAGAGGATGCAATTTTCTTGCATCTAAGTATCCGTGTGACATCCGTATGGCGAGTTTTTCACGCAACCTTGCAAAATGGACATCTAACGTTTTTTAGGCCTGAAATTAATTTAAATCATAATCAACAATCCTATTTATTTCCTCTATAACAGGTGGCACCCTCCAATATTTGCATTTAGAGTCCATGCTTGTGTTGGGGTATTTCTGCTTTGTGTCAAACATGTCAGACAGGCTTACATTCAACACAACTGAGAGGGTGCTTTACAACTGGGCTTTATAGTAAAAAGTAACTTGGCACTCAACTTAAGGGTCCATAGAATAAAATTTTATTATGCAGTCTGCAAAATGTTTTGGCCTACATGGCCTTCATCAGTCCGACTGCTTAAAAGTATTGTGGAGAAATGGGGAACAAGCATGAGTTCCTACTGTAATGGAAGACTTGTAGGTGAGCTATCCATCTCCCTAGTATCATATATTAATTCAGAATAGTTGTAGAAAGAACCTGTTACGTTGAAAAGGAGGCTTGTTACCAGTTTCTCTGTAGTTATATTAGTTGCCATGTGACAGTATAGCAGGTCCTTATGAGGCATGGGAGGTCAGTGGTGATGGGCGTCAGGCTGGACGCGGTTTCCACCGCTTGTCTCGTGACCTTGAGACGCTTGTTCCCCATTTCTCCACAATACTTTTAAGCAGTCGGAGTGATGAAGGCCATGTAGGCCGAAACGTTTTGCAGACTGCATAATAAAATTTTCTTCTATGGACCCTTAAGTTGAGTGCCAAGTTACTTTTTACTATTGAGTTTTGGTTTGGGTAACCTACTTGCCCACCATGCAGTAGTGCCACGCTATATTTTACAACTGGGTTTTGTCACAATGCTTTGGGGAGCCGTACCCAGTGATTGTAGATCCGAGGAGGTGGAGACGCATGTGGGTACATCCGTTTTTGAGGCAACGCCTCAATAAAGGCCATTTCCACTATCTCTATGCATCTTTGCGTACCCATCCTGACAAGTTCTTTCAATATTGTCGGATGAGCATTGCCACCTTTGACATTCTGTCATGGGATCACCTTTAACAATACCAGGATGTGCAAGTGTATTTCTGCCAAGGAGTGCCTTATCCTTACGTTGCGGTATGTATTCCTCCTCTATGTTGATGATGTTTCAAACAGCCTTGTTTATTTACTTCACTTATACCTTTTATTTTTGTTCTCCTCCTTTTATAATGTGAAAATACAACATGTGAATAATCAGTATATTTGAATAATTTTGTAACAGCAAAGCCATTGCATGTATTTTAATGTTGTAAAGGCATGGCTTGTTAGCTACAGACTATAACTTTGCTTAATGTAAAAATGGTTTGTTGTGGTGAATGTTCTCTAATTTTTTTCTGTTTACTTTTAGCTTCCTTACAACTGGGCTTTCCTATGTGGCACTGCATCATGAATTTTTTATTGGAAAATCAACTATCTCAGGCATAGCCCGGTCTACGTGTTCGAAAATATGGTCACGACTCCATCAAGTGGTCATGCCTGAGCCAAAAATGGAAGGCTGGTTGCAACTAGCCTGTGGTTTTGAGGAGACGTGCCAGTTTCCAAACAGTATTGGAGCCCTGGATGGGAAGCACATCCATGTGCGTAAACCGCCAAACTCAGGGTCCCAATATTATAATTATAAACAGTATTTTTCTGTAGTGTTGTTGGCCCTGGTGGACAGTCGCTACAGGTTTATAATTGTAGATATTGGGGCCTAAGGAAGAGCTGGAGACTTCAACTCTTCTATTATGGGTCAGCGGCTGCGCAATAATGAGTTGGACCTACAAACCCCACGTCACCTACCAGGGTCCACTATGGATGCTGTGGCATATGTTTTGGTTTCAGATGAGGCCTTTCAATTAACATGTCACGTCATGAGGCGCTATCCCCGGAGAGGCCTGGACTACCGGCGCAGAATTTTTAACTTACGCCTATCCCATGCACGATGAGTGGTTGAGTGTGCCTTTAGCATTATTTGTGCCAAATGGCATGTCCTGCAGTCAGCCATTCAGCTTAGTGAATCCAATGTAAATTAGATGATTAAAGTGTGTGTGATCCTTCACAACTTTACAAGAATACATGACTGCTCCTCCTTTGAAGGTGATGAAGTTGTGTTGCCAAATGCTGTGAGATCTATTACATATGTGATACAGTCATATGTTAAAGTTTGGGCACCCCTATTAATGTTAACCTTTTTCCTTTATAACAATTTTGTTTTTTGCAACAGCTATTTCAGTTTCATATATCTAATAATTCATGGACTCAGTTATATTTCTGGATTCAAATGAGGTTTATTGTACTAACAGAAAATGTGCAATCTGCATTTAAACAAAATTTGACCGGTTCAAAAGTATGGGCACTTCAACATAAAAGTGACATTAATATTTCGTAGATCCTTCTTTTGCAAAAATAACAGCCTCTAGTCGCTTCCTGTAGCTGTTAATGAGTTCCTGGATCATGGATGAAGGTATTTGTGACCATTCCTGTTTACAAAACAATTCCAGTTCAGTTAAGTTTGATGGTCGCCGAGCATGGACAGCCCGCTTCAAATCATCCCACAGATGTTCAATGATATTCAGGTCTGGGGACTGGGATGGCCATTCCAGAACATTGTAATTGTTCCTCTGCATGAATGCCTGAGTAGATTTGGAGCGGTGTTTTGGATCATTGTCCTGCTGAAATATCCATCCCCTGCGTAACTTCAACTTCGTCACTGATTCTTGCACATTATTGTCAAGAATCTGCTGATACTGAGTTGAATCCATGCGACCCTCAACTTTAACAAGATTCCCGGTGCCGGCATTGGCCACACAGCCCCAAAGCATCATGGAACCTCCACCAAATTATACTGTGGGTAGCAAGTGTTTTTCTTGGAATGCTGTGTTTTTTAGCCTCCATGCATAACGCCTTTTTGTATGACCAAACAACTCAATCTTTGTTTCATCAGTCCACAGGACCTTCTTCCAAAATGTAACTGGCTTGTCCAAATGTGCTTTTGCATACCTCAGGCGACTCTGTTTGTGGCGTGCTTGCAGAAACGGCTTCTTTCGCATCACTATCCCATACAGCTTCTCCTTGTGCAAAGTGCGCTGTATTGTTGACCGATGCACAGTGACACCATCTGCAGCAAGATGATGCTGCAGGTCTTTGGAGGTGGTCTATGGATTGTCCTTGATTGTTCTCACCATTCTCCTTCTCTGCCTTTCTGATATTTTTCTTGGCCTGCCACTTCTGGGCTTAACAAGAACTGTACCTGTGTTCTTCCATTTCCTTACTATGTTCCTCACAGTGGAAACTGACAGGTTAAATCTCTGAGACAACTTTTTGTATCCTTCCCCTGAAAAGCTATGTTGAATAACCTTTGTTTTCAGATCATTTGAGAGTTGTTTTGAGGATCCCATGATGTCACTCTTTATAGGAGAATCAAATAGGAGAACTACTCGCAAGTGGCCACCTTAACCCCTTAGCGACAGAGCCAGTTTGCAGCTTAATGACCAGGCCAATTTTTACAATTCTGACCACTGTCCCTTTATGAGGTTATAACTCTGGAACGCTTTAATGGATCCCGCTGATTCTAAGATTGCTTCTTCGTGACATATTGTACTTCATGTTAGTGGTAAAATTTCTTTGATAAGTCTTGTGTTTATTTATGAAAAAAATGAAAATATGGCGAAAATTTTGAAAATTTTGCAATTTTAAAACTTTAAATTTTTATGCCCTTAAATCAGAGAGATGTGTCACACAAATTTCTTAATAAATAACATTTCCCACATGTCTACTTTACATCAGCACAATTTTGGAAGCAAAATTTTTTTTTGTTAGGAAGTTATAAGGGTTAAAAGTTGACCAGCGATTTCTCATTTTTACAACAAAATTTGCAAAACCATTTTTTTTAGGGACCACATCATATTTGAAGTCATTTTGAGGGCCGTACATGACAGAAAATACCCAAAAGTGGCACCATTCTAAACACTAGACCCCTCAAGGTGCTCAAAACCACATTCAAGAAGTTTATTAACCCTTTAAGTGCTTCACAGGAACTAAAGCAATGTGGAAGGAAAAAATTAACATTTAACTTTTTTTGCAAAAAATTTACTTCAGAACCAATTTTTTTATTTTCACAAGTGTTAAAAGAGAAATTCAAACACTAAATTGGTTGTACAATTTCTCCTGAATACGCCGATACCCCATATGTGGTTGTAAACTACTTTTTCAGCATACGGCAGAGCTCGCAAGGGATGGAGCGCCGTTTGACTTTTTCAACGCAGAATTGGCTGGAATTCAGATCGGATGCCATGTTGCGTTCGGAGAGCCCTTAATGTGCCTAAACAGTGGAAACCTCCAACAAGTGACCCCATTTTGGAAACTAGACCCATTAAGGAACTTATCTAGATAAGAAATCTATTTTTTTCCACAAAAATGATCTTTTCGCCCCCAAATTTTTATTTTTTACAAGGGTAACAGGAGAAATCATACCCGCCCAGTTGTTATGTGATTTGTCCTGAGTACGCCGATACCCCATATGTGGGGGGGAACCACTGTTTGGGCGCATGGGAGAGCTCGTAAGGGTGCCATTTTGGAATGCAGACTTTGATGGAATGGTCTGCGGGCATCATGTTGCGCTTGCAGAGCCCCTGATGGGCCTAAACAGTGGAAACCCCCAACAAGTGACCCCATTTTGGAAACTAGACCCATTAAGGAACTTATCTAGATGTGTGGTGAGCACTTTGAACCTTCAAGTGCTTCACAGAAGTTTATGACATAGAGCCGTGAAAATAAAAAATCCATTTTTTTTCCACAAAAATGATCTTTTCGCCCCCAAATTTTTATTTTTACAAGGGTAGCAGGAGAAATCATACCCGTACAGTTGTTATGCGATTTTACCTGAGTACGCCGATACCCCATATGTGGGGGGAAACACTGTTTGGGCGCATGGGAGAGCTCGGAAGGGAAGGAGTGCCAGTTTGGAATGCAGACTTTGATGGCATGGTCTGCGGGCATCATGTTGCGCTTGCAGAGCCCCTGATGGGCCTAAACAGTGGAAATCCCCCACAAGTGACCCCATTTTGGAAATTAGACCCCCTAAGGAACTTATCTAGATGTGTGGTGAGCACTTTGAACCCCCAAGCGCTTCACAAAAGTTTATAAACGCAGAGCCGTGAAAATAAAAAGTATTTTTTATTTCCACAAAAGTGATTTTTTTAGACCCCCAAAGTTGGTAAATAGTGGAAACTCCTCAATTCTTGCTCCAACCCTAACCCCAACACACCCCTAACCCTAATCCCAACCCTAACCCTAATCCCAACCCTAATCCTAATTCTAACCCTAATCCTAGTTCGCCCTAACCCTAATTCTAACCCTAGCCATGACCCGAGCCCTAACCCTAGCCCAACCCTAGCCCTAGCACAACCCTAATCCTAGCCCAACCCTAACCCTAGCCTAACCCTAACCCTAGCCGAACCCTAGCCCAACCCTAACCCTAGCCCAACCCTAACCCTAGCCCAACCCTAACCCTAGCCCAACCCTAACCCTAGCCCAACCCTAACCCTAACCCTAGCCCTAACCCTAGCCCTAACCCTAACCCTAACCCTAGCCCTAACCCTAGCCCAACCCTAACCCTACTGGACGTGGGACCACCGGGAGGGGACGGAGGGCCACGGAGAGGTACCGGGGGGGATCGGGGACCCTATTTCTCTCTCCTCTGATGTGCGATCACATCAGAGGAGAGAGAAATTAAATGTAAAATTGCGTCTTTTTTTTTTTTGCGGTCGCCGTTATAGGGTTAATAACGGCGATCGCAAAAGCGGGGGTCGGTAAAAACCGACCGATTCATGTTCTCTGGGGTCTCGGCTACCCCTGGCAGCCGAGACCCCGGAGAAAATCTGACACTGGGGGGCGCTATTCACTTAAATCACAGCGCTGTGAATTAACGGCGCTGTGGTTTTAGTACCCTTAACTACCGCCGTTAAAAGGCGTATCGGCGGTCGTTAAGGGGTTAAATACCTTTACTCATGATTTGATACACCTGGCTATGAAGTTCAAAGCTCAATGAGGTTACAAAACCAATTTAGTGCTTCAGGAAGTCAGTAAAAAGTAGTTAGGAGTGTTCAAATCAAGAAAATTATAAGGGTGCCCATACTTTTGCACCGGTCAAATTTTGTTTAAATGCAGATTGCACATTTTCTGTTAGAACAATAAACCTCATTTGAATCCAGAAATATAACTGAGTCCATCAGTTATTAGATATATGAAACTGAAATAGCTGTTGCAAAAAACAAAATTGTTATAAAGAAAAAAGGTTAACATTAATAGGGGTGCCCAAACCTTAACATATGACTGTACCTCTCCATTGTCAGCCCTCTGGATTAAAAGTGTGGGATGTTTTTACCAATTATTTTGTCACACCCGAGGGAGCTACTCTATGGCAACACAATGCTATTTCTATGTTGTAACTTTGAATTATGTTGTTTAAGTAAAATCATTTTTTGGTTTCAAGTGTGTGTTGTATCTCCCTTATAATATGGCAAATGTTTAAAAGTAAAGATTAACAACTTTGTTATAACATTACACATTAAATATATGTGTATACCAATGGCGCTCAAGCGTACACCCACAGAACACAAAGCAGCAAGTAATAAGACAACACACCACTCAAGTTGTCTCCATAAAATAATAATAATAAATAAACCTGATAGAAACTTGCCCTAATTAAATGTGTCTTGGTTAAATAAAGATATCTTATGAAGAAATCTATTACCTTTACTGAAGCTAAAAACTGGCGAGGCAGGGAAAAAGGTCTTCAGAATGCAGGGTGGATTTCCAGGTCCTTTCCCAATAATACTCCCCGACACAGGTATATAAAAACTTACTGGAGCTAAAGGGTGCTACCTCCTAGCATGCCGCCGTCCCGGCCGGTGACTGGCGCGCAGCTGGAGGTGTATATCGGCAGGCTGTAAGAGTACCAGCCGCCGCTTGCAAAAGCAGGCCTGCAAGGTCCAAAAAAGCTGAAGGACCTTGCGTGACGTCACAGTCACGTGATAGATCACGTGACAGGCAAGAAAGCCCTATGGGGCGCTGATGGGGCCAGAAAGAAATGGCAAACCTACGCGTTGCGGAATTCACTGATTCTTTCTTTGAAGAAAGAATCAGTGAATTCCGCAACGCGTAGGTTTGCCATTGCTTTCTGGCCCCATCAGCGCCCCATAGGGCTTTCTTGCCTGTCACGTGATCTATCACGTGACTGTGACGTCACGCAAGGTCCTTCAGCTTTTTTGGACCTTGCAGGCCTGCTTTTGCAAGCGGCGGCTGGTACTCTTACAGCCTGCCGATATACACCTCCAGCTGCGCGCCAGTCACCGGCCGGGACGGCGGCATGCTAGGAGGTAGCACCCTTTAGCTCCAGTAAGTTTTTATATACCTGTGTCGGGGAGTATTATTGGGAAAGGACCTGGAAATCCACCCTGCATTCTGAAGACCTTTTTCCCTGCCTCGTCAGTTTTTAGCTTCAGTAAAGGTAATAGATTTCTTCATAAGATATCTTTATTTAACCAAGACACATTTAATTAGCGCAAGTTTCTATCAGGTTTATTTAACATTACACATTAGTCAGTTTTTAAAAACTGTTTTTACTCCAAGCATAGAGTTATTCATAGCACAAAACAATATTATGAGCATATTGTTTCTTTTCCCAATACAAATGGGATGACAAAGAGCAAAAAAAATTAGCCTAAGAAAAACAATAAAGTTGTGTTTAACAAAAAGCAAAAAACCAAATAAACAAAAATTATAAGTTATTGTACATTTGGGGTGGTGATGGCAGAAGGGTAGGTTGACCTGTTTGCTGTGTTGGAGGCGTAACTTGTACCTCAATCTGTGTATTTACATATGATGCCACCGGATGATGGATCTGGCCAGGATTCTGTGGTGGAGCCAAGAAATGTGATGATGGATACTGTAATGGATACTCCTGGGGATTGGAGTATCCATGTGGTTCATAACCCCCAATATGGCCTTGTCGACCATACCCATGTTGGGACCAGCTTCCAACAGAGGGTCAGATCAAGTAGCCATATTGGGCAGGTGCATTATAGCCTGACATTTGGGCCTGTGTAGGCCAATGTAGTGTTTGGGGGGATGTGGCTGTGGTGCTGGCACACGGGGAGTAGGTGACTCAGATACTGATTGAGCCTGCACCTGTGAAATTCCTGACATTTGAAGCTGATTTCTGGTTGAGAGTTGCCAGCGTTCCAAATATTCAAAAACTGGGTTCGGGTCACTCGGGGGTGTGCAGACATCAATCAGTATCTGAATTGCTCCAAGGGCATGCAGCTTGACCTCCTGAGGTATTGGATTGAGGTACCAGGCCAGGCTGTGGGCATAGGTTTCCTCACTATCATCGTAGGCAGCCCTGGCCAAATAATTTAATACCCCAGTATCAACGTGCCTTCTGGTGCTAGAGTCTCTCCTGCATTGGCCATGGCGTGGGATCACAGCAGCCTGGGGTGTGGTCTCCAGAAGCACGGTAGGGCTGCTGCTGTTCTCCTCTTGATGCTCCTCCTGTTGCTCTGATGCCAGTGCTGGTGGTGGTGGTGGTTGTGTGAGGATGCAGCTGGAAGGTGCAGATGATGGGCCAGCCATCTCTTCACTTTCCCTGACTGGATCTATAGGAGCCTCTGAGTCAGAGGCTGTCTCCCTCTCAGTTAGGTTTGACTGAGTACTGTTTTAATGGGATTAAAAAAAATTAGATGTGAATCTAATATCAGCATGTTAAAAATGTGGTGTGATGCATGCTCTTACGGTCTCAGATCCAGAACGGGAGCTAGAAAAGAAAGCCTGTCAAAGTATATATACTTTATTTTTGTCCGTGCTGCAACCCCACTCCTGGCATGCTGCTGTCGTACATGCCAGTACTGGTCCCTCACGCTGCGCCAGCGTCTCATGACATCATTCACTGCAACGGAACATACACAAAAATATTTAATATTTAAAATCTGCTTTGGAAATCCAAAAGTAGTTTACAGTCTCATGTAACATAGTAACATAGTTATTAAGGTTGAAGGGAGACTTTAAGTCCATCTAGTTCAACCCATATCCTATCCTAACTTGCCCTAACATGTTGATCCAGAGGAAGGCAAAGAAAACCCATGTGGCAAACAGTAAGCTTCAAATGGGGGAAAAAAATTCCATCCCGACTCCACATACGGCAATCAGACTAGCTTCCTGGATCAACGCAATATTAAGGAAACTAGTGTATATACCCTGTAATATTATACTTTTCAAGAAAGGCATCCAGTCCCTTCTTAAATTTTAGTAGGGAATCACTCATTACAACGTCATATGGCAGAGAGTTCCATAGTCTCACTGCTCTTACAGTAAAGAATCCGCATCTGTGAGTATGCTTAAACCTTCTTTCCTCCAGACGTAGAGGATGCCCCCTTGTCCCCGTCACAGGTCTAAGAGTAAAAAGATCATTAGAAAGCTCTTGGTATTGTCCCCGCATATATTTATACATTGTAATAAGATCACCCCTAAGCCTTCGATTCTCCAAACTAAATAACCCCAAGTGTAATAACCTGTCTTGGTATTGCAGACCCCCTAGTTCCCTAATAACCTTGGTCACTCTTCTCTGCACCCGCTCCAGTTCAGCTATGTCTTTCTTATACACCGGAGACCAGAATTGTACACAGTATTCTAAGTGTGGTCGCACTAGTGACTTATATAGAGGTAAAATTATGTTCTCCTCATGAGCATCTATGCCTCTTTTAATGCATCCCATTATTTTATTTGCCTTTGCAGCAGCTGCCTGACACTGGCCGCTAAATGTGAGTTTGTCGTCCACCCATACACCCAGGTCTTTTTCCGTGACTGTTTTGCCCAGTGTTTTACAATTAAGCACATAATTATACATCTTGTTTGTTCTACCTTTTGTTCTACCCAAGTGCATGACCTTACATTTATCCCCATTAAAGCTCATTTGCCATTTATCAGCCCAAGCTTCTAGTTTACATAAATCCTCCTGTAATATAAAATTGTCCTCCTCTGTATTGATTACCCTGCAGAGTTTAGTGTCATCTGCAAATATTGAAATTCTACTCTCTATGCCCCCTACAAGGTCATTAATAAATATGTTAAAAAGAAGCGGGCCCAAAACTGACCCCTGTGGTACCCCACTGCTAACCGTGACCCAGTCCGAGTGTGCTCCATTAATAACCACCCTTTGTTTCCTATCCCTGAGCCAGCTCTTAACCCACCTACACATATTTTCCCCTATCCCCATTGTTCTCATTTTATGTATCAACCTTTTGTGTGGCACGGTATCAAAAGCTTTTGAAAAGTCCATGTACACCACGTCCACTGCATTCCCTTGGTCCAGTCTGGAACTTACCTCTTCATAAAAGCTTATCAGATTAGTCTGACAGGAACGGTCCCTTGTAAACCCATGTTGATATTGGGTCATGAGGTTATTCTTCTCCAGATACTCCAGTATAGTATCTCTTAGAAAACCCTCCAGGATTTTACCCACAGTTGAGGTTAAACTTACTGGCCTATAATTTCCAAGTTCAGTTTTTGTCCCCTTTTTGAATATTGGCACCACATTTGCTATACGCCAGTCCTGTGGTACAGACCCTGTTATTATGGAATCTTTAAAGATTAAAATTAATGGTCTATCTATGACTGTGCTTAATTCTTGCAGTACTCGGGGGTGTATCCCATCCGGGCCCGGGGATTTGTCAATTTTAGTGATTTTTAGACGCCGCAGTACTTCCTGCTGGGTTAAGCAGGTGACATTTAACAGAGAATTTTTATCCCTGATCATGTTATCCGTCATGGGATTTTCTTGTGTAAATACTGTTGAAAAAAAGTCACTTAGCATATTGGCTTTTTCCTCATCCTCATCCACCATTTCACCCAGACTATTTTTAAGGGGGCCAACACTATCATTTTTTAGTTTCTTATATTGGCATTATACTTAAGTTTTAACGCTGTAATATGCCAAATATTGGTCAAGACACAAAAAAATTAGGGCACTACCAATGAGTAAATATGTGAGATCTCCCACCAAACACCAAAAAGTAATCAAGAGACAAAAAAAAGAGGACAAAGTAGCGTGTAAATGCAAGGATCACCACAAATGGCATGACAAATAACAATTTTTAATTTTTATTGAGACAATTAAAGTTAGACAAGCAACAGACAAATTTAAAAACAATAAAAAAACAAAAAAGGTTATCAAATGTACAACAGCATGAAGGGCCTTATAAGTGCCCCACACGCAGAAAGAACCCCTCCTCCACTATGTGCATCGGGAGTGTGTTATAATAAAACACACATAGAGCCACTGACAAAAAATAATCAAAACACACCAGAAATACCTGGAAATTTGACAAAAAATACAATAATAATATCAGTGGCAAATAATAATTATCCAGGTGAGACAAACAGAGTCACAATGAAATATAAAACAGTTCAATAATCAATAGTTGCTGCCTAAAGCCCCCTAAAAACACATAAATGGAATCCTGAAAAGGGATAGATGAAAACAAAAACCCTCTGAGAAATAAACAGATGGTGGGGGAGAGAAGGAAATTTAGGCTGAATAACACCTTTTGGAACCTGGAGAAGAAGAGTGACCGGTCACAAGAGGGAGAGGGGACAAGACCCCATGCGTATCGCCACACTGCATGGTTTCCTCAGGGGAAAGTGAGGGAGAGAGAGGCTTGTCAACCTTATGTAGTCAAAGTCATTAGGTAAATCATCTATTAGTCAAGTATGAGAGGCTTTGTCAAGAACAGCCAATACACAGCGTAGTCTTGGGAACCAGCAAAAACAAGCTTGCCCCTGAACAAGAGAACTGTATATCAATAGAGGCAGAAAAGAACCACAAGAAAAAGGACCTTGCAGTCATGTGATGGCTAAATCAAAAGAATAATAGGCCACAAAGGGCTACAAACCCATATGTAGACACAAAGCCAAGGTGTTTGAAAAAGCAGGGAATGTTTGTTGCCCACTTGACATTTTTGTGGGATGTATTAAATGCTCTCCCTTTTCCTTTTTTTGGGGGGCTTGTGTATAAATATAAACGCCATCTGCGTGACCCTTAAGACTGGTCAATCTGTCACCCCATGTTATCTATAAGCTGTAGCCACCGACATTAGGGGCTTATCTACAGCATTCTGTAATGCTGTAGATAAGCCCCAAATGTAATCTGAAAGATAAGAAAAACGAGTTAGCTGATACTCACCCGGGTGCCCGGTCCGGTCCGATGGGTGTCGTGGTCCGGTCTGGCACCTCCCATCTTCATACGATGACGTCCTCCTTCTGTTGAGGGCAGAGTAAAGTACTGCAGTGCGCAGGCGCCGGACCTCTCTGACCTTTCCCGGTGCCTGCTCACTGCAGTACTTTACTCTGCCCTCAATAGGGCAGAAAAAGTACTCCTGTGCAGGAGCCAAGGCAGAAGAAAGAAGGACATCATCGCTAGAAAATGAGAGGTGCTGGACCAGACCGTGACACCCACCGCACCCACCCCCATCCCCCGGTCAGTATAATCTAACTTGTTTTTCTTATCTTTCAGGTTACATCTGGGGTTTATCTACAGCATTGCAGAATGTTGTAGTTAAGCCCCTGATGGTGGTGGCCACAGCTCATACAGCAAAAATGGGGTGACAGATTCCCTTTAATTACCTTCCCTCCCCCACTCTCTGTTTATTTCTCATAGGTTTTTGTTTTCTTCTATCCCTTTTCAGGATTCCATTTACCGCATATACTCAAGTATAAACCGACCCGAGTATAAGCCGAGGCCCCTAATTTTGCCACAAAAAACTGGTAAAACTTATTGACTCGAGTATATGCTGAGGGTGGGAAATGCAGCAGCTACTGGTGAATTTCAAAAATAAAAATAGATACTAATAAAAGTAAAATGGTGGCCCCCATAAGATGCTCCATATTAAAATACACCCCATATAATGCTGCAGAATGGATAATGGTGGCTCCATAAGATGCTCCATATTAATATTTTTTCTCGCATAGCACTCGTCCGTATTTCTCTCTAGTGTGACTCTGGCCTAATTGTCAGCAGCACTGCATCTTGCTGAATCACAACAGTGCGTAATCTACTTACCATTAGGATTTGGGTCTGCTTGCTGGTTCCAGCAGTTGTCACATGATCACAAGGATAGGATTTAAACACTTTGAAGTTTATAACTAATAGAATAAAATATTAAGCAGCTCAGGCCTTAGTTGACAAAACATCACAAGTATGCATATTGCATACTTGCCAACATGTGACAACTGATGGAACTGGCAGATAGAGCCATATCCAAATGGTGTGTATATTATACTCTTTTAAAAGTCAGCTGTTTTTACTACTATACTACTCAGGGGTTTACAACTCCTTTAATAACACAGCGCTACAAAAGAAAATTCATCTGCTACTGAGCAAAAACCATGTGTCCTATACTAAATCGAGTGTGCATATTCCAAATCCAAAAGACAGAATTGTAGCACATCAGGAAATTTTGCTGTGCTTAAGTTTGCCCAAATGAATTAAGCAGTTGAAAAGCATTGGACAATTTTGTACAGATGAGTTTTACTGCAACAATTACCAAATCTGCATCAAAGGTTTTGGAGTAAACAGTATATGAAAATGTAATGGAAAAACAAAAATGCCAAAAAGTTTCATAATACAGTTTAAAAGTTTTACATGAGTAAGGCCCAGTCCTGCTACAAGTGCTTACGGCATCTGTTTTTGTACTTGTGACCGGTGATATGTGCCCCTTGCAAATGCCAGCAGTAGTCCCCCATTATGTTGGGATTTCAGTAGCCTTGATATCTGTTCTCCATTGTAGAAATATCTTTATGGAACCTCTCTCACTTATGTGTCCCAAATTTGGTGGAAAATAAAGTCAAGATGGGAATGTAAGAAATGCATTTTCGATTATATTCTCCAGTCAAGTTGTTCATATTCTTTAAGCATGTTGTCTACTACAGTAGTTCAGCATAGTCTTCAGCTCGCAGTTCCCCAGGAAGGTCTGACATACTAGCACAAATGCTTCCCAAGCTGCAAGTTCCAGAGGGTTGAGTTTTGTTCTGATTGTGTCATCTTGAATTAGTTTGTTGCTTTCAGAGCCAATAAAAATTCCATCCTTTATTTTGATCTCAGTTTTAAGTGTGCTATACTTCTTACAATACTGGAAACCATTTCCATCACAATCAATTGCAAATACAACTTTAATATGAACTGGTGGAAGATAAACTTGAAGTGGATCGACCAGTGATTTGTGTTGTACTTTGTACAGACCAACTATGTTCTCGACTCTGAGAGGTCATTGTCTCATTATATAATGATTGCTGTCATCACAACTGTTCAATAGGCACAAGAAACATATATGCTTAATATACTCTAACTGTAGGCCAAGCAGCAGAGCTCCCACTTTCAGTTCAGAAAAAAATTTCCATTTATGTTCTGAGTGTTTGTTTATTATCAAAATTATCTCCATAGAAGCATGGGTCTATTTCATACCAACTGGACCAGAGGATTTTTCCTTAATATTGTGCAACAAGGCAGCTTTCAACCTTGTTTTACTAGAGTCTATGAATATCCTCCATTCATCGGGATCATGTGTACATCTAACTCCATCAAAAGATCATTTACATCAGTATAAAAACAGACATTGCTTTCCATTGCATAGTATGCAGCTAACTTTGTGTCACGATGACAATAGTGTGAAGTTGTGCTACCGCGTGTTATAGATGGTGGAGTGCCCTCAATAAAATTAAATAATAAAGTGCAATCGCCACCCAGGATCCATCGGGCAGAGATGAATAGCTGCTGCTAGTGAACAATTGCGGAACAACAGCGAGCGATCACCTTAAATGCACTGTGTTGAACGTCACACAGTGTGAACAGAACTCAGAGTACCCAGCTCAGTTACTGCACAGAGTGGAACTGCGAAAAGAAAGCTATGCACTAAACCCTGTTAAATGTCACATTTGAAGTAGCACGTGGATTGGACTTGTGCTGTGACTTAACTGTGCTAACCGCACACAAGAAGGAAACAGATGCTAAGCCAAGGAAAAGAACTCATGTGATGCTGTCGCTTTCCCAGAGAGATATAGCCTGAGGGTTGGACTTGCTCTGTAACTCAACTGTGCTAACCGCACACAAGAAGGAAACCTCACCGGAGCAGCAAATGCCCAACCACCAATGAGCAGATGCCACTTCATGGATATGCTCAGTAGGGTGAACTCTGAACTTAGGCTCCCAAATGTCAGGCTGCACCTGCATATCGATGGTTACCATAGACTTGACTGTAGAGCCAACAGTAACCAAATGAACACCACGAGCCTGAGCAAGACGCTGGGACCGACATCTGTGCTGAGCAGCACTAGCAGTGGCCAGGCTAGAATAGGACACCGCAGCACCATATCCCCCCGCTAGCACCTCCCATTACATTCGCCATGCTTGAAGGCCGCAATAAGCTGAGGGGCACGAATGTGCTCAATAGGTTCCTAAGTCCTATCCTCTAGTCCATGATCCTTCAAGACAACTCAAAAAAATTTTTTACCACGCACCACCTTAGAACCGACAATATCATTGACCTCAAAATCGCCCAAAGACATAGCTGAACTCTGCGCAGGAGTCCCAGAAGAACAGGTCATAAACACGGGCTTTAACAGAGACAAATGAATAGTGTCAGTGATGCTACAATGCGGTGAAAGGTTGAGGCGATAGATTACAAGACTCACCTGCTCAAGAACTTTGAAAGGACCTAGATAGCAGGGAGCAAACTTAGTTGACTCTACACGCGCCCTGTTGTTATAAGCTGACCGCCACACTAAATCTCCAGGAGCAAAGACTGGAGCGGGGCGATGATGAGCGTCGGTGGTGACCCTCACTCTCTCCTTAGAAACTCTAATTGCCTTCTGTGTGTGGTCCCACATGTCATGAGCCTCCACTGCTCAGTTCATCACCCTCAGGTCGAAAGATGAGACAGGCATGCGCACAGGAACACACAGATGCTGGCCATAGTTTAGGAGAAGAGCAGTCTGCCCCATGGAGTCATAGAAGGCATATTTAAAGCAAACTCCGCCCATGGCAGCAGGGACACCCAGTCGTCATGGCTGGTGGGCAAAAACTGCCGAAGATATGTGACCGGAGTCTGATTGGTCCTCTCCACTAGCCCATTTTTCTCAGGATAGTATGCTGAAGACAGATTGAGCTCAATACAGAGCAGGTGACAAAGCTCCCTCCAGAAACAAGATACGAACAGGGGACCCCAGTCACTGACAATCTTATCAGGCATCCCATGAAGGCAGAAAATGAACTTGATGAATAGAATCATCAAAATCCGTGATGATGGTATGCATGGGAGAGGCACTAGATGCACCATTTTGGAAAAATGATTGGTAACGATCCGGATAACTTTACTATTATGGGACTTAGGCGGGTCAATTATAAAGTCCATCCCGACCATCTCCCAGGGCCCACAATGGTCAAAGAGTTGCTTTGAAGCCAATCCTTTGTTATTTTAGCTGTGTGCTTAGGGCCATTGTCTTGTTGGAAGGTAAACCTTCAGCCAATTCGGAGTACCAGAGCACTCTGGAAGAGGTTTTCATCCAGGATATCTCTGTACTTGGCAGCATTCAAGTTTCCTTCAATTGCAACCAGTCATCCTGTCCCTGCAGCTGAAAAATACCCCCATAGCATGATGATGCCACCACCATGTTTCACTATGGAGGTTTTATTGGTCAGGTGATGAGCAGTGCCTGGCTTTCTCCACACATACCGCTTAGAATTATCACCAAAAAATTCAATCTTCGTCTCATTAGACCCGAAAATCTTATTTCTCATAGTTTGGGAGTCATGTTTTCGTTTATAGCAGACTCTATGCAGGCTTTCAAATGTCTTGCACTGAAGAGAGGCTTCTGATGGGCTACTCTGCCATGAAGACCCGACTGGTGGTGGGCTGCAGTGATAGTTGACTTTGTAGAACTTTCTCCCATCTCCCTACTGCATCTGAGGAGCTCAGCCACAGTGATCTTTGGTTTCTTCTTTACCTTCTTTACCTTGTTTATTGAAATGTTGTGCTTTAAACTGTATATAAATAAGGTTTCTTCAAATATTTTGTCATATCAGCCTGATGAAGGGACATAAGCAGTCCCGAAAGCTTGCTTTGTAACAACATTCATTATTATTTGTTAGCCATTAAAAGGTATCATACCCACAAGATTCCCATTTTGTTTCTCTCACTGAGAGCACTTTATATATTTTTTTCTACTGGCTAACACGGTACCAAACCACTTTTTTCTTTACCTCTCTCACCAAGGCTCTTAACCCATGATTCCTCAGTTTGGCTGGATGGTCAGGTCTAGGAAGACTTCTGGTGGTCCCAAACTTCTTCCATTTAAGGATTATGGAGGCCATTGTGCTCTTAGGAACCTTAAGTACTGCAGAAATTCTTTTGTAACCTTGGCCAGATGTGTCCCTTACCACAGTTCTCTCTCTGGGCTCCTTGGCCAGTTCCTTTGACTTCATGATTCTCATTTGGTCTGACATGCACTGTGAGCTGTGAGGTCTTATATAGACAGGTGTGTGCCTTTACAAATCAAGTCCTATCAGTTTAGATAAACACAGCTGGACTCCAATGAAGGAGTAGAACCATATCAAAGAGGATCACAAGGATGATCATGTGACATTTCAGTTTTTCTTTTTTTTAAAAATTGCAAAAATTTCTACATTTCTGTTTTTTTTGCAGTCACGATGGGTTGCAGAGTGTACATTAATGAGAAAAAAAATATTTTTTTTTAATTTACCATATGGCTGCAATGAAACAAAGAGTGATACATTTAAAGGGGTCTGAATGCATTCTGTAACCACTGTATATCTATGATGGCATAAATGATCTGATAATCCAACAAACAAGCATTTTCTTATTCATCAGTTGATTGAGGCAATATTTTCATCAAAACAAGTGTTCTTATAAAATCTGCTTTGCTTATAATTGATCTAATTAAATGAACCTTAACTATAAACTGCGAACATAATCTTTCAGGTGGCTGAAGTGAAGCTCTTATTTTTTTTTTACAAGTAATTCATATTTATGAGAAGTCAATAGATTACATTTAGTTTATAACTTCCATTTTGCCTAATAAATCATGTCTTGTCATTTAGAGTAATTTTGTAGTCTGCATAATTTTAAAATTATTCTGTGTTTCACTATCATAATAGTCAACTGGATGTTTGTGAACTTGCTAAGTTTGGAAACATGAGCTGCTTTTTCTCTAGAATATGAAGTATTTGGGGATTTACATTATTCAGTGTTCATCACTTCTGGCATTATGGGACATTATTCAAGTTTTTAATTACTAAGCTGGGTAAACAGAGGAGCAGACATGCATTCGCAGTGCAATCAAGGAAAAACAAATGATCCAAGCCACAATTAGTCTCCTATCTTTAGCTTACATACCTGTAAAAGAGAATATATCTTTGCCTTATTCTAGCTTCACAGGCGTTGCAGTATTTGTAACACTCATGTCTATCATTAATAATATTATGCAGTATATTAGCTATTTTCAAAGTAATTCCAGCCAAATAAACCTTATACAGGAACATGCTTGAATTTCATCTACAATTAATGCCTGTCAAACAGATTAGATGGCTGTAACAACGGTTTGGCCAATTGTTCAATCAGCAGCCATCTCTGTCTCCCATACATAACAGTGCTCCTTTAGTCAAGGGCTTCTGTGTTCTCTATGAGAGAGCTGACTCCAGACATTTCTGGTGGTGGCTTATCTCCCACAATGTTATCAGCAATCTGAAATCAGACATGCTGGATCAATATTTCCCGACAATAAATTGTTTCCACTCCCATGGACATTAAGGCCCCATCTCACATAGCGAGATACCTTCATCACTGATTTTGTGATGCAACAGCGATCTCGCCTGCGATCTTGCTACATGTGACATGCAGCAGCGACCGGCCCCCTGCTGGATATCGCTGATCGTGCAGGATTGTCCTGGGCCATTTTTTCGTTGTCGGCGTCCCACTGGCCAGGGCGCATCTCTGTGTTTGATTGCTGGATCGCTGCTGCATCGCTGAAGAGATCTGCCTGTTTGGCAGCTTACTAACGATCATTTAGCGATGCACCAGCGATCCCTACCAGGTCGTATCGTTGTCGGGATTGCTGGTGCGTCGCTAAGTGAAATGGGACCCTTAGACTGTCAGCAATGCCTATTTATATTGGCAGATTCAGCCATGAATTTAATTTTGGGCTTAAGAATTCAAGTGTCATAAACTCATCATAGACTTTATCACAGACTTTATCACAGACTCATCGCATCAGCAACACAAAAAGATTACAAAGGAAATTTTGAATAATAGAATTCTAATCAGTAGAGATGAGCGACTTTGCCTTTTTTCGGGTCGAGTCAGGTTTCATGAAACCCTACTTTCTCAAAAGTCGGGTCGAACGCAATCGGCCGATTATCGTGAAAAGTCGAAGGCCGACTGAAACACGAAACCCAATGCAAGTCAATGGGGAAGCAAAGTCGGTAGGGAGTGGAGGACATTAAACACACCTACAGTGCCCATTTGAATGGCTAAAACATCAATTCTTTTTACATAAGCTTGTCAACCTTAATTTACTTCATACTAATAGTTAGGCATTGAAAACTGGGGGTTATTTGGCAAAAGTAGTTGGGGGGGTAGGGCTGGCTCCAGATTTTTGTGGGCCCTGGGCCAAAGGGTGTCACTGGGCTCCTTTAACACATGCCACAATTCATGATCCTCTGATACGGCAGAGAAATAGCGGTACAGTACAATGAAAAATACTTCACTTCTTACATCTCATGACTGATATCCATTTTAAATTCTCCAATAGTTCCAAAAACAGACAGTATATTACTCCATACAGTATTATGGCCACCGCATAGTGCACTATACAGAGTAATGAGGCCCATATATTTCTCCGCACAGAATCATTGGTCCCATATAATGTTCCATACAGTATATGATGAGCTCCACATAATGCTACAGTATATGTTGGTCCCCATGGATGAAGCTCCACTGTCTTATGGGCCCAAATAATGCTCCATATATAATGGGCCCCATTTCTAATGCTCCAGTGTATAATGGGCCCTGTAAATGCTGCTCCAGTGTCTGATGTCCACCTTTGGAATCCTCCAGTCCAGTGTATGGTGGGCCTCATATATCATTCTCCAGAGTATAGTGCTCCCCAAAAATTGCTGTCCCAACATTGAAAACAATTAAATAAGTCTCCTCGCTAGGGAATCCCTGTACTAGTCTGGACTCCTCGTCATCCCCATCTTCCATCTCACTGCACTTGGACTGTTTAGACAGAGGGCGTACAGATGTGATGTCATCGCACTCTCTGACCAGAATGTCACTGTCAGGAAACGCGGATGACGTCACGGTGGTGGAGCAGGGAAAGGTAAGTATTTCAATGTGTCTGAAGGCGGGAGGGCCCACGAGCAGAGACACTTTTGCATACTATTAGGGGCCCTGTGCCAGTGCCGTCGCCCATGATTATGCCCCCCCACCTGCTCAAGGAACCTGCACTTTCATCTGCACCTTCCTCTTTGTCACCATGTAAGGTGGTATAGTATGTGGGATGGGGAACCTGAGTTTCATCAGGGTCAGATTCTGGCTGTGTAGAGTGCGAGGGGAATGTAGTGGTCTGGGTCAATGTATCAGCAGAATCATCTAGCAGTGGCTGGGCATCAGTGCACTTGTGGTGCCCCAGGAGTACGGTCGCCACAGTGGCATCACCTTCCTCCTAGGGAGTGTGATGTCATGCTTGGGAGCAACGAAGGATCTCTCTAGCAGTTAAACCAACACACAACACAGTTCCAACTCCAGGCCAGCAGGGAGACCTCTGAACCTGACTGCTGAGGAGCTGTGGTCGGGAGGAGGGAAGTTAGGGCAGTCTGTGAAGGGAAGGGGAAGTGTGTGGACGTGAGAAGGGGAGCTGGAGGATGAGCAGAGTTAAGGCTCACTCCTAGCTGGAGCGCATGGTCCGGATTCCGGTCTCCGAGTTTGTAGGGACACTGACTGTCCTGCAGCAGAAACCGGAGAAAGTAGCAGCTGTAAATGCTCTGCTCCCAACTAAGACTCGGAGGCCCCAGCAGCGATGTGTGTGAGCCAGAAGGAAAAGGCTACGGCTGCCTACCTTACGAGAAAGTTTCAAAAGAGAGTCAACAGGGGGAACTTCAGTGAACTCAGTACTGCGAGTACCTCAGATAAGCGCTAGAACGGAGGCCACACTACCTATCTGCAGAGAGAGAATTCCAAATTTGCTTCCAGGCTGACCAACTCCTTCTCCATCTGTACTCTGGGCCCTGGACGGCACTTACCAAGTACAGGTAAAGGAACTGCACGACTGTGTCTGTCATCTTTCTCCTGCGCCTGGTGCACGGCTCTGCTACATCCTGCACTGCACACCATCTACCAACTCTTTCATCTGCACTGCGACTACGGCCCTACCTGTGCAGGGCTTCTACATATTAGCTGCACCACAACGTCTGTCCTAGAGAAGCGACACTGCAGTGCGGGTCAATCTGATCAGAAACCACAGGTGGCATCACGCATCATTCACCTATAAACATTATTCACCCCTTTGCATGGACGCCCAGGGCCACGGAATGGGTCATCACCACCAACGTGACACATCCCTCTGAGACACCAGCCCGGTACCGATTAACCCCACTGCCCTGGCTGGCCACCCTGTTGTGAACTCATTTTCTGGCCTACCAGTTGTGAGTTCTCCTTCCGGGCTCCCTCTGGTGGTAACAGGAGTTAGTGAGGTTGATTTAATTAGTAGAGATCGGCAGATCTCCTGCCACCTGATGATGAGGATGACGATTGGATATCTGGAATCTCAGACTGGATTTAAGACAGCCGATGCCCTATTCTGGTGCTGGTGATTCCTTCTGGCTTTTCAGGTCCTGGTTTTCAGCTCTGTTCCGTCATCTCAAGCTAAGTGTTTCTGATAATGTTCACACTTGATTTTGTTGGTCTATTCAGTTTTTTGTGTGGTCAGCCAGCCCCGGCTGGGGCTGTGCTGAATTTCCACTCTTATTTATCTGTATTTGCCAATTTGCTTTTTGTCCCTTATTAGATTGGCCTCTTTTTTACTCTGTCTCAGAATATTTCAGAGTGCTGACATAGTGGGAGAAGTCTAGTGACTTCAGGGTTAATTTTGTTATCAGAAGTTTTGGACATTATTTTTGTAGGTTTTTTGGGCAGATTGCAGACAGTGTCTTTCCTTTCCTGTCCTTTCTAGTTAGTTTGGGCCCCATCATTTGCTTAGCCTATTTTCCTGCCTGTGTTTGTGTTTTCATCTTGTTTCACCGTCAATACATGTGTAGGGCTGTCTATTCCTTTGGGGTCTGCTCTGGGGCAGTTAGTTTTCCCCTTTTCTTGCTTTAGGTTTATTTAGTCCTCCGGCTGTGATGAGGCATCTAGATTCATCGCAGGAACGCTCCACGGCTGCTGCTAGTTGTGTGGTTAGGATCAGGGGTCTGCAATCTGCATAGTTACCAACCTCTCTGGCTTTCTGTGACTTAGCTTGTTTAGTTTTCCTCCTCGGTGACCCAGTCATAACACCACCCACACTCCATGTCAGATTCATCTTGGACTGGGGAATTCACGATTTGACTTGATAACCCAGGCATGGTATGATAGAAAGAGCGACATGGACTAATGTGAACTGTGGCCTGCTGCATCATTCATTTTTGGTGGGGGTGAAAGACACAAGGAAAGGGGTTCTTCCTTACCAGGAGCCAGCACTTGATGACTCAGTGGTTGCATTTTTTGAAACTTCAGAAGAGGAGGGCACATTTGCTGGAGTCTGTTTTGGCAATGTAAGCCAAAACCAGTTCCTGATGCTCCGGCTTTAAAAGCGGTTAACCTATTCCCAGAAAAGGTAGCCTTCCAGGCGTTCCAGAGCCAGACCATGACGCAGGCTCAACACCTCCTGCCTTAGCTACTATTGTGCTTTTGCCACTACCAGAAGATGCACCACCACCATCAGCATCAGCTGGCCCCCCAACGCCTACGTCCGCAGCCTCTTCAACCAAACTTCAACATTTTGCAGAAAATAAACCCAAAATAACATCAGATATATGGTACTGTATCAGAAGCGTACAGCTCTCTACAGTCAAAGGATAATTGTCAATCTCCCTATATATTCCATCAGTCACACAGAGACACTCCCAGGCTCAGTATGGATTAGACAAGAATATAAAAAGTAGAAAAAGTGTACAGTATCATCAGATAGCAGGTATATATAGTATAGTTTAAACATTCTAAATCTCCTTAGATATTTCAGGAGGCAGACACAGACGCTCTCAGGCTCAGTATAGATTACAGCACAATATAAAAAGCCGTAAAATGGTAATGGATCTGAAGAGTACAGCTGTACATAGTGTAGGGGTCATTGTTGTCAAGCTCAGTATTTATTTCCACAGTCAGAAAATAACTCTCACTTGGTCAGTTTGGATAAGACCAGAATATAAACAGCAGGAAATGGGTAATGTATCACAAGCGTAGAGCTGTATACACTAGTGTTGGGGTAATTATTAAATGTACATCTAAATTGCAGGAGTAACCCACAGACTGTCACACGCTCAGGATGGATCACACCACAATATAACAAGATGATCCGCAAGAAATAATCACACATGTGGGACAATGTTCCAGGTGTCAATGGTACACTTAGAGTCGTGGGTGGAGGAGAACTTCCTGGCAGAAAGGGTACAGTATCATCAGATACCAGGTATATATAGCATAGTTTAAACATTAAAAATGTACGTCTGTATATCAGGAGTAGTGTTGAGCCACCCCGCTAGTGTTCGAGTTCATTTTGGTTCGTCGAACAGATGGAAAGTTAGTCGAATGTTCGTTGAACGTTCGACGAACACCATCGAACACCATTGAAAACAATGGCAGGCAAACAAACACATACTAACACATAGAAAACAATTACAATACACCTTAAAAGGTGTCCCAAAGCAGACAAAATGCTCAGAATACAAAAATAAAATATGGAAAAGGACAACTACATATAGAAAAGAGGAGTAGTAAAAGGAGGAGGAGACACAGATATAGGCATGTCATGCCCTTATGAAGTCAAGAAAGGCTGTAATAAAAATGTAAAATACAAAAAAAAATAAAAATCTGAAATCGAAGACGATCATAAACCATCGGACTTCCCACCATAAATTATGCCAACTGCCGATCAGGCGGCGTTATTCCAACGAACTTCCGAACAGCATCCATGAAGGCAAAGTGTTTGGTTTCCGTAAAGCAAGCTAACGGGGGCACCACCGAAATATAAAAAGGGGATCCAACCCTGGCCTACAACCTATATATGACAGTCACAAGCAGAAAAGAATAGGCCACAAATCGGGGATCACCCTGAATAGGAATTTAGCAAAAATATTACAATTTTTATTTATTTAAATTAAGCACAGCAAACAACAACAACAACACATTTAAAACATGAAAAAATGGTCACACATGTGACACATTCAAAAGATATACATATCTCATAATAGAGAACCAAACCTGATAACCACTACCACTTTTGGTGGAGAAAGTGTCTTATACCCAAGGTCCACGTAAACTAATACCCAATTAGAAGGTTTTGAAAGCACACTAATACACTGTAGCCATCACAAATGAATCATGGATATCAGTGATGCAGATAAATTTTAAATGGATGTTATCACAAGCTTAAATAATGCCTTGAGACAGTGCATACAATTAGTTATATAGCTCTGGCATACTCTTATTCACAATGTGGTACATAAAAAACAAACGTTTCTGGAATGTACTGAATAAACCCCATTTGGAAATACCTCAGCCTGAAGTCAGGCTCCAAGAGCAGACCAGATCATCCAGACCAGAAATGGGCTGTAAAGAATGCAAACAACCAAAGGACATCTACATGTCCACCTTCAAATAATATACATACATGCACGAATCCAATACATCACATTTGAAGTGGAGTGGAGTGGGGCAGGCTGGACTAATGACCCGACGCGTGTCGCCACTCTAGGTGGCTTCATCAGGGGTGGTTTCCGGGTTGCAGTATGGTTGCAAAGCTGAACCTTAAAGGAATGTCCAGAAGGGCACCACCAGGAGTGGAGCCTGCGGCTTAATTCGACTCCACCTGGGAAACCTCAACCATGCCAGCTACAGAAAAGATGGATAGATTGCAAGCTTTGGCGATTCAATGGGTGGTGGTGGATGTCTGTTTTTAGTTGTGCTAGCAATTTATCAGCTTAATTCCGTTACCGAACGAGACTCCAGAATGCCCCCGCGGTACGCGTCAAGCTTACTAGAGGGACACGCGAGGCTCTGGCACGTGAGATCGAGCAATAACAGGTCTGTCATGCCCTTTCATGTCCGGGGCTGCATGCGCTACACTGAAAGGACCAGCGTGTGTCACTTACAGGTGCAGATAACCCGCTGAACACCGTTAGTGATGGGGATCTGGGATTCCAATTCTTCCCCGCGAACGAGGTTTTCCCAGTAAGTGCAGGTCAACCGGAATTCCTTAATTGGGCCTAACCGGCATTCCAGATAGAATGACAAAATTAAGTGTCCAAACCACAGGTGCTGTAGCTTCCTTAACAGCTGGGCTCCTCTGCTGAGTAGCACGCAGTTCTTACATAAACAGGCGGCATAGCTAGGTTCACAGATGGGCTCCTCTGCTGAGCAGTAGACACCGGTACTAGTCCCAAAGTATTCACTGGGCTAAATGGAGTTAAAAAATGGTTCTTACATAAACAGGTGGCACAGCTTGGCTCACGGATGGGCTCCTATGATGAGTAGCAGACACAGTTACTAGGCCCAAAGTATTAACTGTGTAAATGCAGTCAAAAACTGGTTCTTTCATAAACAGGCGGCATAGCTAGGTTCACTGGTGGGCTTCTCTGCTGAGTAGCAGACAGTGCTACAAGGCCCTAAAGGATTTTCTGGACAAGATGCAGTAAAAAAATTTTAGAAACACACACTGTGTAACTCCTTGACAGGTGTACTACACCGCTTGCTACCACACACCGCTACTATGCCATGAAACAGTCTATTAACATTGAAAACCATTATTGATGTGAAAATGAAGTTACGCTTTTGGTGAGCGAACTGTTCTCGAACGGAACCTCGAACAGCCGAATTTTAAGCAAAGTGTTCGAGTTCGACGAACGGCTCGAACACCGCCCAAAACAGCTGGAATGTTAACGTGGCGAACAGGTCGACTCGAACACCGCTCATCTCTAATCAGGAGGCAGACTCAGATGTTCTGAGACCCAGTATGGATTCGACGTGATTGTAGAAAGTTGAGAAAGGGTGCAGTATCACTGGATAGCAGGTATATATAGCATAGTTTAAACAATAAAATTCTGCGTGTATATTTCTGGAGTCCGACAAAGACACTCATAGCCTCAGTATGGATTAGACAAGAGTCTAAAAAGTAGAAAAAGGGTTATGTATTCGAAGCGCACACCAGTATACACTGTTGTGGTATTTTTCAATCTTCATATATATTTCAGTCTCAGTAAGACAGTCCAGACTCTCCGCAAGAAGAAACGAGATGGATACAAGTACAGACGGAAAGTCAAGTGATTGCAGAAATTTTGGAATTACTAATCACGGGAAAAACTCCCGGGAGAATTCTCAGAGGCGATGCAGACCCTCAATTACTTTGTCTGTGGAGACAGCGAAAACAGTTCTTGTGAAGAAATGTTTGCTGTATAGCAGTACCGTGGAACCCATCACCGTTACTCATCTCCATCAAATTGTAATCACAGGGACAGATGTAGACATTGTCCTCAATGCCTATCATGATCTGTCAGGTAACTTTGGAGTGCAAAAGACACAAGCCACAGGCCGTAGGCAATTCTATTGGATTGGCACGAAAGGACACATTTAAAAATGTGGGCAGGAATGTCACACATCTGTGAGTCGGAAAACCGTGAAAGCTGATGATAAACCACCACTGCATCTCATTTTGAGTCGATGTCCATGGCGCTTTACATGTGAAAAGGGGAAATATAGACAAGTATAATAAACATGTGTAAGACAAGGGACACACAAGTACATAAGGAGAGAGGACCCTCCCCGCGAGGGCTCACAGTCTACAGGATAATTTTTAATACCAAATATAACCAAAGAAAACCATGTAATTGCTAAAAAGTGGTGCACATAGCAAAATCCTAAACTTCTACTGCTGAACATACAAGAAATAAATATGCAAAATATACACATGCTTTGCCAAATGCCTGCACATTCATGTAGAAATTACAAAAAATATATACTTGTAAATAGGTATCAGCCTACGGGTTTCTATTTGTACAAACAAGCAACTTTCAGGTTTATTTTACAACGTTTTACTTCATAACAAATGGAAGCCATTGAACATCTGATCATCTGAAGATAGAACCCAGCAGGACAGGGCATAGCTACGTCTTAACCATCATCTATCATTTCACCAAATTTGTATTGGCACTCCCAGTGAAGTATTTAACAGGCCAGACTACAGAGTGGTGGAGCAGGGAGAGCTATGTATTGCAAGTGCTGGTGCCCTGAGCAAGCAGGGGGGGGCCCACTCGTGGCCGGCGGTACTGGCACAGGGCCCCTCATAGTACACCGGTGTGTCTGACGGCGGGTGTGCACCCCCACCATCAGAGACACTTGATTGTACTATGAGGGACCCTGTGCCAGTGCCGTTGCCAAAGAGTGGGCCCACCCACCTGTCCAGGGCAACGGCAGTCGCACGGGTGCGTGCGCCAGGTGGTATCCCGACTTTGTGGGGGGAGGCAGCCCAGTTAGGGAGCTGGAAAAAATGGAATATGTTGATGTTGGACATTCAGCAGCTGCAAATGGAGTAATTGGAGAAGTCCGCGGAAGAGGAGGACAAAAGCGAGCCATTTTTCTGGCAAACTACGTGTCAGCAGGGGAGGGTGGGACAAAATCCTTTGAAACCCATGCATGGTTCATTTTAATGAAGGTTAGATCATCAACATTTTGGGTCAGCAGATGGGTCCTTTTTTATGTCAGGATTGATCCAGCAGCACTGAAGACTCTTTCAGATAACACACTAGCAACAGGGCAAGCGAGCTCCTGTAAGGCATATTGTGCCAATTCAGGCCAGGTGTCAAGTTTACTGGCCCAATAGTCAAAGGGGAATGACCGGTGAGGGAGAACATCGATATGGGAAGAGATGTAATTTGTTACCATACTTGACAACTGCTGTCTCCTGTCACTTTCAATCGATGCAGTATTACCAGTCGTGTGAGCGGTACTTGAAAAATCAGTCCACAACATGGTCATGAAACCCCTGTGTCCAATGCCACTTCGGCTGTGTGCACCACGAACACCTCTTCCATGTTGTCCCCTATGGCTCGTGGGAAAAACATCACCGCCGCTGTGTGCTGGGAATGCCTCAAACAAACGGTTTACCAGAGTTGCTTGTTTGTTAGCTAATATTAGCTCTAGGTTCTCCTGTGGCATGATGTTTTGGAATTTGCCTTTATAGCGTGGATCCAGGATGCTGGCCAACCAGTAGTCGTCATCGTTCATCATTTTGGCAAGCAGGGGTCCCTTTTTAGGATCTGCAAGGCATAATCAGACAGGTGGGCCTATGTTCCAGGTGTCAATGATGCACTGCGAGTGCTGAGTGGAGGAGCACTTTCTGGCAAATCAACATCCCTCCAGTCACGCACAAACCCTGTAACTGACCTTGCCACGCCAACATTTTTTTTGCCCCCTGAGAAGCATCCTCCTCCCCAAAATAATCAACCCCATCATCCTCCTCCTCCTCTTCCTCTTCTTCCTCCACCTCATCCACGAGACTTCCTTGAGCAGACAATGGCTGACTGTCATCTAGGCTTCCCTTCTCCTATTCCTCCTCAGCTGCAGACGCCTGCTCCTTAATGTGCGTCAAAGTTTGCATGAGCAGACGCATAAGTGGGATGCTCATGCTTATGATGGCGTCGTCTGCGCTTACCAGCCATGTGCATTCCTCAAAACACTGAAGGACTTTACAGAGGTCTTTCAGCTTCAACCACTGCACACCAGACAACTCCATGTCTGCCCGCAAACTGCCTGACCGTGTATCCTCCCACAAATGAATTACAGCCTGCCTCTGTTCGCACAGCCTCTGAACCATGTGCAGGGTGGAGTTCCACCTTGTTGCAACGTCGATAATTAGGCGGTGCTTGGGAAGGTGGAGCAATTGCTGCAGCTTCTGCATATGACTGGAGTGTACGGGCGACCAGCGGATGTGCGAGCACAGTCTTTGCACCTTATGGAGCTGGGCTGTTAACTCCGGATAATTATTGAGGAAGCACTGCACCACCAGGTTCAAGGTGTAAGCCAGGCAAGATATGTGTCTGAGTTTTGAAAGGGCTATGGCTGCCACAAAATTCCGGCCGTTATGACTAACTACCTTGCCTGCCTCAAGATGTAGACTGCCCAGCCATGACTCAGTTTGTCGCTGCAAGTAGTCAGCCAGTACCTCCGCGGTGTGTCTGTTTTCACCCAAACACATCATCTTCAACACAGCCTGCTGACGTTTACCACTAGCTGTTCGATAGTGGGACACCTCGTGTGCAACACTGGCAGCTCTGGATGGAGTGCTCTGTGGATGAGTTTTCGCTTCTGGAGGAGGAGGAGGGTCGAACGCCTACAGCCAACTGTTACCGTGGGCTAGGCAGCACTGTCCCACTGCCGCTGTCCACTGTGGACCCTGCATGCACCACATTAACCCAGTGCTCAGTGATGGACACGTAACGGCCCAGGCCATGCCTACTGGACCATGCATCTGTTGTGAGGTGCACCTTTCCACTCACTGATTGCTTGAGTGCATGGACAATGCAGTCTTTCACATGCACGTGAAGGGCTGGGATGGCTTTTCGTGAAAAGAAGTGCCGACTGGGTAGGTCATAGCGTGGTACTGCGTAGGCCATGAGCTTGCGGAAAGCTTTGCTTTCAACCAACCGGTAGGGCATCATCTCTAATGAGATTAGTTTGGCAATGTGGGCGTTCAAAGCCAGTGTACGCGGAGGAGAGGATGAGTACTTTCTTGTCCTACTCAGAGTCTCTGGTAGGGTGAGCTGGACTTGAGAGCTGCATATGGTGGAACTAACGGTGAACATGGCGGACTGAGAGAGGATTGGTGATGGTGTTGGTGGTGTTGCTGATGGCCTAGATTCTGTCTTTCGTAGCAATAACATTGTGATTCCATTACTGCTTTGCCATTGCGATGACACCTCGACATTTGCTGCTGGTGGTGTGCTAACCGGTGGGCTTACAGTGGGGGAAGCGATGTAGCGTTGCTGACTACCTTCTGTCACGGTCAACGTGTGTCTGGACGCAGATGTTACCGCAAGGCGAACCCATAACACACGTGACCCTGGATACAGCGCCTCCAGTGGCGAATTTAAATAATAAGGGGGAACCTGGGTAACATTAACAATGGTGGGCCCTGCGATAGGGAATAGGGAAGTGGAGACCTCCTGAGCTCCCCTGAGCCAGTGTCCCTGCACTCTTAATGTTCCCTATGCCGGTTCCGCACCGGGCGCCGCACGCGTACCTTAAAACACTTGCTCGCCCTGACCCTAAACCCTCACTAGGGAATTGGTCGGTGCGGAAACTGATCCCACCACTGCACTAAACCCACATGAGGAAAGACGACAATACAGGGGAAACACCACTTAGCTTTCCTCTGTTGCATATGCTCCTAGCAACAGAGCCCACCACCTGCGTGCATCTTCTCCTCCACCCGGATCCATCACCATAACAGGATCCTTCACCATAGTGCAGCCTTGGAGCAGAGTCCATCACCAATTGCAGCAGTCCAGTAACAGAGTCCCAAAGATGAGTCAGCCTCTGCCAAGAAGTCAAGCATGCTTGAGTCCAGTTCTTCAACAACCAAGTCCAGCATGCTAAGTGCAACTCTCCATAGTCGCCACTCGACCCAGCCATGCAAGCACCTCCTGTTGGCAATAAACTGCGACTCCAACACGCCATGCCAGCCTCTCTTGCAGACCACATAGCTGCCACTGGTCCCCTCTGGCTGGGCCGCGCAGGACTCATGTTCAGCTCCATCTTCACCCAGGCTTGCTTTCAAAATGACACAATATCACCAGCAGTGATTGAACCCACCTGACACTCTTTTATAGAGCATCACACCTGAATACTAATTACGTGCATATTAAACCTAAACTATCGTGCGATACCACTAACCACCACCAGGCAACTTAGAATGAAACACCACGCATAGTAATTCTAATGGCCACCGGGGGCAATCACGTCACCTTGCCAAAGGAAAAAAAGTTCACTTTGTCCATTTAAACTGTCAGATCCACGCCTGGATCATGACAGTACCCCCTCCTTAATGAGGGGCCTCTGGACCCTCAAGACCACTCCTCATTAGGGAAACACCTACAGCGGAGACGCCCAGATCCTGAGTTCACCCCACCACTACCCGACACTTCAGGTTAATGACAAACGCACCGCTGGTATTGGCAATATATGTTCATTTTGGAGGCACCACTCGTCTCCACAGCGCCGACCTGGGGAACGAGTTTATGCATGGGTAAGTTTGCTATGAGCCGACCAGACTCCACAACACACCTCCACAAGATGTTTTTTGGTGGCCACCCATACATGCTCGTTCACACACAGGTCCGGACCTGAACGTCCATTGCACACATTCGTTTGTCATAATTAGTGAACTCATTCTGGACTTGACAACAAGGGAGTCCCCCTGCATCACCACACTCACACCCCCGCTATTCACCAAGGGGTCACCACCCTCCAACCCTCTTCACTATGAGGTCTGCACCTCCCAGGGTTGGTTAATGGCGAGGGTTGAGATTTGTCCCTACTCCCCCGCAGCACACCTGCTGCTCACACCAGGAGGAGAGGGAACGGATATGGAGGAAATATACACTCACTGGTCGCCTCCACACGACCAGGAGGGGCGGCTTCTACGGTGGTATTTGAAGATTTGGCGTAAACCCCGCAAACTCTACACCAGTCTGCTCATCACCGGGAAGTACCCCTTCACCTCGGGGAACACCAAGCAGCTCCGTGGGGCACCATTCCTCCCACCTGCCTGGGTACGCCCGCGTGCATGAGCAAGTCCCGCTCCCAGCAGCGACTCTAGGGGCTTTTAGCAAGATCACAGCCGCTTTTTTTTTTTTTTTGGTTCTCTGAGCAGAGGCCCCAGACTCTGATAACTGCTGCTGCAGCGGTTTAAACACCATGCAGCTCCTCACTCACCTCAGTGAAGCCCAGCAGCAACTGCTCACAGGTCTCCACATGGCCAAAGGCCCCAGACCCTGATAATTACTCACAGGTCTCCACATGGCCCCGGCCCCAGACCCTGATAATTGCTCACAGGACTCCACCAAGCCATGCTCACCAGAAAAAAAAACAAACTGTAGGGCTGGTGATATGTCACGGTCAACGTGTGTCTGGACGCAGATGTTACCGCAAGGTGAACCCATAACACACGTGACCCTGGATACAGCGCCTCCAATGGCGAATTTAAATAATAAGGGGGAACCTGGGTAACATTAACAATGGTGGGCCCTGCGATAGGGAATAGGGAAGTGGAGACCTCCTGAGCTCCCCTGAGCCAGTGTCCCTGCACTCTTAACGTTCCCTATGCCATGCTCACCAGAAAAAAAAAAAAAACTGTAGGGCTGCCCACCACCAGGCAACTTAGAATGAAACACCACGTATAGTAATTCTAATGGCCACCGGGGCAATCACGTCACCTTGCCAAAGGAAAAAAAGTTCACTTTGTCCATTTAAACTGTCAGATCCACACCTGGATCATGACACCTTCATTCGGAGCAGGTGCACATGTGGTAGGTGAGGTTTGGTAGTCCATCCACACTTGCAAGTGCATGATGGTTAAATGTCTAAGCATGCAACTGGTATTCAAATTTCTCTGATTTTTCCCTCGGCTAAAGGTCTTTTTTGCACTTCTTACAGATAACTTTTGCCTGATCATTAGGATTTTGTTCAAAAAAGTGCCACACTGTACTCTTCCTACTATGGAAGACATTTTGAGGCCTTGCACGCTGTGCTAATTTGACCGTCTGGCCAAGCTGTCCTGCAACCCTTTTGGTTTTTGCAACACGTTTTTGGACTGCTACGGTCCTGCCAGATAACAGCTGTTGCGATGTGGTTGCCTGCTGCGGATCCTCCTCCTCCTCTTCTGAGCTATTGGCAGTGGCACCCTCTTCCCCCAATGGATGCCAATCTGGGTCAACAAGTGGGTCATCCATCACCTCCTCTTCAATTTCATGTGCACCTTCCTCTGTGTCACCGTGTAAGGTGGTATAGTATGCGGGAAGGGGCACCTGAGTTTCATCAGGGTCTGATTCTGCCTCAGTACACTGCGTGGACAATGTAGTGCTCTGAGTGAATGTACCAGCAGAAAAATCTAGCAGTTGCTGTGCATCAGTGCACTCCATGTCAGATTCATCTTGGACTGGGGATTTCACGATTTGACTTGATAACCCAGGCATGGTATGTGAAAAGAGCTCCATGGAGTAATCAGTAGTGTGGCCTGCTGCATCCTTCACTTTTGGTAGAGGAGGTGAGAGAGCTGGAGGCTGTGTCAGCAATGTAATCCAAAACTTGTTCCTGAAGCTCCGGCTTTAAAAGCGGTTTACCTACTCCCAGAAAAGGGAGCCTTCGAGGCCTTGTGGAGCCAGACGATGATGCAGGCTCAAGACCTCCTGCCTTAGGTGCTATAGCGCTTTTGCCACTACCAATAGCTGCACCACCAACACCACCACCATCAGGACCAGCTAGCAACCTCTGCCCACTTCCACAGCCTCTTCCACCATACTTTCTCATTTTTGTGAAAATGTACCCAAAATACCACCAGTTATATGGTACTGTAATACAAGGTAAGAAGGTGTATATAGTATTAGTGAGAATTTGAATCTCACTAGAGATTTGAGGACGCTGAACTAGTATTTCAGGCCCAGTAGAGATTACACCTCAATGTAACAGGCTGAAATTGGATGGTGTATGACAAGGTGGAGGGTGTATTTAGTATTGGTGAGAATTTGAATCTCACTAGAGATTTGAGGACGCTGAAATAGTATCTCAG
Organism: Dendrobates tinctorius; assembly: GCF_039654945.1. NCBI lineage: Eukaryota > Metazoa > Chordata > Amphibia > Anura > Dendrobatidae > Dendrobates > Dendrobates tinctorius. The sequence continues at coordinate 20,054,151 of NW_027361783.1, forward strand.
GGCCAGTAGAGATTACACCTCAGTGTAACAGGCTGAAATTGGATGGTGTATGACAAGGTGGAGGGTGTATATAGTATTGGTGAGAATTTGAATCTCACTATAGATTTGAGGACGCTGAACTAGTATCTTAGGGCCAGTAGAGATTACACCTCAATGTAACAGGCTGAAATTGGATGGTGTATGACAAGCTGGAGGGTGTATATAGGATGGGTGAGAACTTGAGTCTCAGCTAGAGATTTGAGGACGCTGAACTAGCATCTCAGGGCCAGTGGAGATTACACCTCAATGTAACAGGCTGAAATTGGATGGTGTATGACAAAGGTGGAGGGTGTATATAGTATTGGTGAAAATTTGAATCTCACTAGAGATTTGAGGACGCTGAACTATTGTCTCAGGCCCAGTAGAGATTACACCTCAATGTAACAGGCTGAAATTGGATGGTGTATAACAAGGTGGAGATTGCATATAGTATTGGTGAGAATTTGGATCTCACTAGAGATTTTAGGAGGCTGACAATGATGCTCTCAGTCCAAGTATGGATGCAGGCAGCCTAATAAGCAGGACTGCTGCACACAAGAGGGTGGAAATATGAACGCTTGGTAACTGTGCAGAAAAGAGGAAGAAAAGTATTTTTGCTTTTAAAAAGGCAGTTCGCACAGCAGTGTGCAAACAGCAATGCAGCTATCAGGGAGCCTTATAAGGCAGCCTAATAACCAACAGAGCTGATGCACAAAAATATAGCCTCCCCTGTTACTGCACACAAGCTGTTGTGTTGTAAGTGGAAATCGCTAACAGCAGAAGCAGTTTTTTGGTTCTTCTTCCCTGCCTAATGCTCTCCCTTATTCTGAATCAGCAGCAGCAACCTCTCCCTAATGCTAAGATTGGCAGAAGTAAGATGGCAGTCGGCGTGCACGCCCTTTTATAGCCCCTGTGATGCCACACAAAGCCAGGCAATCACTTGCATGCCCTTCTCAAAGATGGTGGTGACCGTTGCCTATGTCATCGCGTTGCCCACAGTGTGTATCCTCCATCATTGGCTGAAAAAGGGCGTTGGAAGCATCATTTGAAACGCGACTTTGGCGCTCTGGTCACCGACCTCGTGGACGATCTCACGCTATGGTCGGGTTTCGTTTCATGAAACCCGACTTCAGCGAAAGTCGCCGACTTTTGAATTTGGCCAACCCGTTTCGCTCAACTCTAATAGTTACCTGAAAAAACAGATATCCTCCTAAGATAGCCAAATCTAAAAAAACCCACTCCAACTTCCAAAAATATTAAGCTTTGATATTTATGAGTCTTTTGGGTTGATTGAGAACATAGTTGTTGTGCAATAATTAAAAGAATCATCTCAAATACAACTTGCCTTATAATTCTGCACGCAGTGTAGTCCCAAACACCCCATGCTGTGGAACACAGCTTCATCAGAGAAATTGTGTGGGCAAGAGTGTGTCAGACACAGTATATACATACAAATAATTAGCTAGATTGATTATCAGTGGTTTAGTGGCAGAATTGCAAAGGTACCCATGATCCGGCATTTATAGAGGTCGGGTCACATGGTGCTCCTGCCAGTCACAGTCATGCCAATACTTAACATGGCTGTGATGGCTCTGGAAGTGCCAACAGCCTAAAATCTTGCTGATTGGCTGTGCTGCAGCCTTTCAACAAATTTTATTCAGCATCCAAACAGTAAATCGAACTGCAAGTAAAAACTCCATATTCGGGGTTAGATACAGGAAACTAGGTGTCTGGTACCAACTCCGAACTTTACAGGTAGGGTTCGCTCATCCCTAATGCTAAACTATTATTCAGACAAATTCTCATTCACATGCCCATGTTAACTTGAGTGTATGGAGTGAGGATGCATCCACTAGTCAGGTTCTGCCTGGGAATATGCATAATACATTCCAGCCATTCCTGGTTTAGAAACCGGCGAATCATCGCAACACACAGTGCATGTGCTGGGGGATTCATAAATCTGCAGTTACACAGAGGGACTGTAGACTTATCATTTTAGACTGTAAGGGCAAAATTGTCTCCATCACTAAGAAATTAATAGCTTATACTACTGTATTATATAGCCATTGAGCATTAAATAGAATCTGTCTAGTGATTCATACTGCTCCAGCCATAAGCAGCATGAATAAGAGAAAGACTACATCTTTACATGTGTATGCTGTTGTAATATAGTGCAGGGATGAGGTGACTACACACATAGGACGTGACCAGACAGTCAAGCAGAGTTGGGAGAAGGGGAAGCTGCTTCTGCTAGTCACCATATTCCCAGCAGTCTGTACAGAGTATGATTACGCTAAACCCAACAGTGTTTAATCTAAATACAACAGTCAACAGCATAACTCACTTAACAGGTTCACTTTAACATATGGTAAAATATTAACTTGTTTCCATCACAGAAGTGCTAGAATTGTGCCATAGAAGGGAAAAATGTGTCATGATCCAGTCCAGGTTTTGTATCCTGTCTGCCCTTTTCCCAGGCTGAATATGTCAAGGGTTAACTCTGCCTGGCCTCATTTTGGATTCAGATTTGCTATTTCTTCCTGCTGCGTCCTGCAGGCCATGTCAGTTATATTTTTGCCTACAGAATGAGTATCTGACTCTGGTATTACCCTGATTTGTCCCACTCCTGTTGCTGACTTTGCCCGTGTCTGTTTGTCCCCCACTCCCCATCCCGACTCAATGTTTCCCTTTCTTGTTTAGTACTCCCTGGTATCTTACTTGGCTTAGACCCTGACCTGCTGTTTGTCTCTTGTCTTTGGCATATCTGCTCCTGATTGGTACTGACCCATTTGGTTTGCTTCTGACACTGTGTTTGTTTATTACTTTTGTACTGCGCTACAGACTATTGAAGGGAATTATCAAACTCACAAAAACCAAGCTTGTTTGTCTATTCTGCTGCCACCTAATGGCTGCCTTGCTGCTGCACTGCAGGTCAGCTCTTGCTCTGTGCATTCCTCCATCCAATCTATTGCCATCTAGTGGAGCTTGCATCTACCTGCATAGCTGCATCATGACAACATTGTTATTTACATTCTAGATAATATTACTTAATTAACTTTTAAAATGATGATATGTTGCTTGCATCTGTGCCTAAAGTTTGTGAAAATTCAAGTGGGTTAATTGGGGAAATAAAAAGTTCACTCTTTTTGAAGTGTCATTCAACTGGGACATTTTTGAACACTACTGCCAGGAGTGTCAAGTGTCTGACAAGTTACAGAAAGAGGCCATTGTATTGGCACTTCATCGTTCACCTTCTGTCAAATATATCTATTTGAGTCTTTGTCAAACATCAAAAAGCCACATTCATCAATCTAGAATAAGCAATGGATTTTTGTATTTTTTTGTATAGGAACTCGGAAATCATCTTTGCATTATACTATTTCAGGCAACAGAAAATGATTCAAAGATTGCCAACTAGATATCCATGTACTGCACCCAGTTAAACATCACTTTGGAGCATTAGTAGAATGAACCTGATTATGATAAAACTGTAAAATGTATTCAGTATTGCTCCATTAATTTAATTATTTATTACCGTACAGTTGTGGCCAAAAGTATTGACACCCCTGCAGTTTTGTCAGATAATACTCAGTTTCTTCCTGAAAATGATTGCAAACACAAATTCTTTGGTATTATTATCTTCATTTAATTTGTCTTAAATGAAAAAACACAAAACAGAATGAAGCAAAAAGCAAAACATTGATCATTTCACACAAAACTCCAAAAATGGGCCAAACAAAAGTATTGGCACCCTCAGCCTAATACTTGGTTGCACAACCTTTAGCCAAAATAACTGCGACCAACAACTTCCGGTAACCATCAATGAGTTTCTTACAATGCTCTGCTGGAATTTTAGACCATTCTTCTTTGGCAAACTGCTCCAGGTCCCTGATATTAGAAGGGTGCCTTCTCCAAACTGCCATTTTTAGATCTCTCCACAGGTGTTCTATGGGATTCAGGTCTGGACTCATTGCTGGCCACCTTAGAAGCCTTCAGTGCTTTCTCTCAAACCATTTTCTAGTGCTTTTTGAAGTGTGTTTTGGGTCATTGTCCTGCTGGAAGACCCATGACCTCTGAGGGAGACCCAGCTTTCTCACACTGGGCCCTACATTATTATGCAAAATTTGTTGGTAGTCTTCAGACTTCATAATGCCATGCACACGGTCAAGCAGTCCAGTGCCAGAGGCAGCAAAGCAACCCCAAAACATCAGGGAACCTCCGCCATGCTTGACTGTAGGGACCGTGTTTTTTTCTTTGAATGCCTCTTTTTTTCTCCTGTAAACTCTATGTTGATGCCTTTGTCCAAAAAGCTCTACTTTTGTCTCATCTGACCAGAGAACATTCTTCCAAAACATTTTAGGCTTTTTCAGGTAAGTTTTGGCAAACTCCAGCCTGGCTTTTTTATGTCTCGGGGTAAGAAGTGGGGTCTTCCTGGGTCTCCTACCATACAGTCCCTTTTCATTCAGATGCCGACGGATAGTACGGGTTGACACTTTTGTACCCTCGGACTGCAGGGCAGCTTGAACTTGTCTGGATGCTAGTCGAGGTTCTTTATCCAACATCCGCACAATCTTGCGCTGAAATCTCTTGTCAAATTTTCTTTTCCGTCCACATCTAGGGAGGTTAGCCACAGTGCCTTGGGCTTTAAACTTCTTGATGACACTGCGCACGGTAGACATAGGAACATTCAGGTCTTTGGAGATGGACTTGTAGCCTTGAGATTGCTCATGCTTCCTCACAATTTGGTTTCTCAAGTCCTCAGACAGTTCTTTGGTCTTCTTTCTTTTCTCCATGCTCAATGTGGTACACACAAGGACACAGGACAGTGGTTGAGTCAACTTTAATCCATGTCAACTGGCTGCAAGTGTGATTTAGTTATTGCCAACACCTGTTAGGTGCCACAGGTAAGTTACAGGTGCTGTTAATTACACAAATTAGAGAAGCATCACATGATTTTTCAAATAGTGCCAATACTTTTGTCCACCCTCTTTTTTATGTTTGGTGTGGAATTATAGCCAATTTGGCTTTAGGACAATTCTTTTTGTGTTTTTTAATTTAAGACAAATTAAATGAAGATAATAATACCAAAGAATTTGTGTTTGCAATCATTTTCAGGAAGAAACTGAGTATTATCTGACAAAATTGCAGGGGTGTCAATACTTTTGGCCACAACTGTACATACTCGTGTATAAGCCAACCCGCGTATAAGCCGGCCCTTCTAATTTTGCCACAAAAAACTGGGAAAACTTATTGACTCATGTATAATCCGAGGGTGGTGCTGCACAAGGGATAATGGTGGTCCAAAAAGATGCTCCATAGATAAATACCCCCATAAAATGCTGCACAAGGGTTAATGGTTTCCCCACAAGATGCTCCAAGGATAAATACCCCCATATATTGCTGCACAAGGGTTAATGGTGTCCCAAGTAGATGCTCCATACATAAATACCCCCCGGTACGATAGCAGTGTACCGGGGGTTTAGGGAAGCATCAGCAGCGCTACTGTGGGGGCCTCCTTCCCTGCAGGTCCCCGGATCCAATATGGCGGCAGGGACCTTCGGGGGCCTGCAGGGAGGCGGCTTCCTCAGAGCGCAGGCATGAGGAAGCCTTGTGCAGCGCTTGTGTCAGATCGTTGATCTGTCACAGTGCTGTGTGATGTGTCATATCAGCGATCTGACACAAGACAGTGATGTCCCCCCTGGGACAATGTAATAAAGTTAAAAAAAGGTGTAAAAATAATTTATAAAAATATCGCTAAATAAATTTAAAAAAAAAATCCCTAATAAATTCATTTTTTGGAAATAAAAAAAATAAATAAAAGTACACATATTTAGTATTGCCGCGTCCATAACGACCCGCTCTATAGAACTGTTACATTAGTTAACCCCTTTAGCGAACCCCTTAAAAATAAAAATAAATAAGCAAGAAATAATACTTTATTATCACACCGCCAAACAAAAAGTGCAATAACGCGTGATCAAAAAGACGGATATAAATAACCATGGTACCGCTGAAAACGTCATCTTGTCCTGCAGAAAGCGAGCTGAACCACAGTGTAATCAATGAAAGAATAAAAAAATTAAAGCTCGCAGAATAAAGCGATGCAAAATAATTATTTTTTATATAAAATTGTTTTCATTGCATAAAAGCGTCAAAACATAAAAAATGACATAAATGAGGTATCACTATAATCGTACTGACCCGAAGAATAAAACCACTTTATCAATTTTACTACACGCAGAAGGGTGTAAACGCCTCACAAAAGAAATTAATGAAACGCTGTTTTTTTTTCATTCTGCGTCCCAAAAATAGGAATAAAAAGCGATCAAAAAATGTCAAGTGCCCGAAAATGATAAAAACGTCAACTCGTCCCACAAAAAATATGACCTCACATGACTCGGTGGGTCAAAATATGGAAAAATTATAGCTCTCAAAATGTGGTGATGCAAAAACTATTTTTACAATAAAAAAACGTTTTAGCGTATGACAGCTGCCAAACATAAAAACCTACCATAAATAGTAAGTCAAACCCCCTTTATCACCCCCTTAGTTATGGAAAAATAATAAAATAAAAAAAATGTATTTATTTCCATTTTCCCATTAGGGTTAGGGCTAGGGTTAGAGCTAGGGTTAGGGCTAGGGCTAGGGTAGGGATAGGGCTGAGATTAGGGTTAGGGGTGTGTTGAGGTTAGGGTTGTAGTTAGATTTGGGGGGTTTCCACTGTTTGGGCATATCAGGTGCTCTCCAAACGCAACATGGCATCAGATCTCAATTCCAGCCAATTCTGCTTTGAAAAATTCAAATTGTGCTCCTTCCCTTCCAAGCTCTGCCATGCGCCCAAACAGTGTTTACCCCCACATATGGGGTATCAGCCTGCTCAGGACAAATTTCAAAACAACTTTTGGGGTCCAACTTTTCCTGTTACCCTTAGGAAAATAAAAGATTGGGGGCAAAAATATCATTTTTGTGGAAAAAAATAGTTTTTATTTTCACGCCCGGGCATTATAAACTTCTGTGAAGCACTTGGGGGTTCAAAGTGCTCACCACACATCTAGATAAGTTCCGTGGGGGGGTCTAGTTTCCAAAATGGGGTCACTTGTGGGGAGTTTCCACAGTTTAGGTTCAGGGGCTCTCCAAAGGCAACATGACACCCGCAGACCATTCTCATCAAAGTCTGCATTCCAAAACATCACTACTTCCCTTCCGAGCCCTGATGTATGCCCATATAGTAGTTTTCTCCCACATATGGGACATCAGCATACTAAGGACAAATTGGACAACAACTTTTGGGGTCTAATTTCTCCTGTTACCCTTGGGAAAATAAAAAATTGGGGACTAAAAGATCATGTTTATGGCAAAAAAAAATAAGATTTTTTAATTTTCACGCCCGGGCATTATAAACTTCTGTGAAGCCCTTGGGGGTTCAAAGTGCTCACCACACATCTGCATAAGTTCCGTGGGGGGTCTAGTTTCCAAAATGGTGTCATTTGTGGGGGGTTTCCACTGTTTAGGCACATCAGGGGCTTTGCAAACACGGCATCGCATCCGATCCCAATTCCAGCCAAAAAAGTCAAATGGCGCTGCTTCCCTTCTGAGCTCTGCCATGTGCCAAATAGTGGTTTACCCCACATGTGGGGTATCAGCGTACTCAGGACAAATTGCACAATATCTTTTGGGGTCCTGTTACCCTTGGGAAAATGAAAATTGGGGGTGAAAAGATCATTTTTTGGAAAAAATATGATTTTTTAATTTTACGGCTGTACATTATAAACTTCTGTGAAGCCCTGGGAGGTTCAAAGTTCTCACCACACATCTAGGTAAGTTCCTTGGGGGATCTAGTTTCCAAAATGGGGCCACTTATGGGGGGTTTCCACTGTTTAGGCATATCCAAATGTGACATGGCGTCCGATCTGAATTCTGGCCAATTTTGCATTGAAAAAGTCAAATGGCGCTGCTTCCCTTCTGCGCTCTGTCATGCGCCGAAACAGTGGTCCCCCCACATATCAGGTATCCGCATACTCAGGACAAATTACACAATAACTTTTGCAGTGCAATTTCTCCTGTTACCCTTGGTAAAATAAAAAAAATTGTGAAAAAAAAGTTAAATGTTCATTTTTTTAAACATTTAAAAAATTCCTGTGAAGCACCTGAAGGGTTAATAAACTTCTTGAATGTGGTTTTGAGCACCTTAAGGGGTGCAGTTTTTAGAATGGTGTCACTTTTGGGTATTTTCTATCATATAGACCCCTCAAAGTGACTTCAAATGTGATGTGGTTCGTAAAAAAAAAAAAAGGGTGTTACAAAAATGAGAAATCGCTGGTCAACTTTTAACCCTTATAACTTCCTAACAAAAAAACATTTTGGTTCCAAAATTGTGTTGATGTAATGTAAACATATGTGTAATGGTGCTTATTAAATGTTTTCTGTGCCATATCTCTGTGATTTAAGGGCATAAAAATTCAAATTCGGAAAATAGCAAAATTTTCAAAACTTTTGCCAAATTTCTGTTTTTTCACAAATAAACACAAGTTATATCCATGAAATTTTACCACTAACATGAAGTAGAATTTATCTCAAGAAAATATTGTCAGAATCACCGGTATCCATGGAAGCGTTTCAGAGTGATTACCGCATAAAGGGACAGTGGTCAGAATTGTAAAAATTGGCCCGGTCATGAACGTGCAAACCACCCTTGGGGGTAAAGGGGTTAAACTAACCATTTAATTTGCTGTTCTACAGAGTAAATTTACTTGTGCAAAAAGCCACAGATAGTTTATATTGCATCAAGAGGTTGCATAACGCACATCCAACAGATGCATTTTGCTTTATCTGTGGCCAATTTTTATATACAAAAGTGAAAATATTCTGTGAAAGCATCTGCTAAGATGTATGAGACCTACAGAGCATACTTTGGAATATCTGTTGGAGATCAAGACAAACCATTGGCAGCTCATTTCACATGTGAGCACTGCATCAAAACTTTTGAACGTAAGTTGACTACTGCTGCTCTCTTAGATGGCAGATTTTTATTTTTATTATGCAAAATTTTGAGATCCATTAAAATTTTAAAAAGCTGTAATTGACGTTTTTCACAAATTTCAATATTCTAGCAAAATATTCAATGCAATATATTTACTCTCTTAATATCTTACATATCACTAATAATGTGTGAAATAAAGCAAACTCTCAAACCAAATTTTATTTTCTTAAAAGTTGGTATAGAGGAGAAAAGAGCCATGCATTTTGTTATTCCAAGAATTTGGCATGAAGCGACAGACCATTTAACCAATTGCTACTTCTGCATGGTGGACCTTTCCAAATGTCGAGCTGGCAAAAACACACCTCCTGTCACATATCCTGACAGTCTTTCATCTATCGCCCCAGTACTGCACTGCCCTGATCTGATCAGAGACCTTAATCTCACCAAATCCAACACTTAGCTTCTGACATCAAGGCTCAAGCAATGTAACTTAATGGATTAAAGCATCCAAGTCACAGAACAGAAGATGCATCACCAAGTTTTTTCCAGCTTCTTCATTCTTCAAGATGGATTTTGCTTCTGCAACAATGTGGCTGGTCTATTTGATGCTAAAGGAATCACATGTAACATAAAAGAAGTGGCAAGTGGCAACTGTTCAAAGATAGCTCATTCAGGAGTCTCAAAGCCATGCGGCTTCACAATGGAAACAATTATCTGTCTCTCCTTGCGTCTCCCTTGATATTCCTGAAAGAGGAATACACCAGTGTCAAGATGGTGCTAGTGGCCCTGAAGTATGATGAGTACGGCTGGGAGATTATTGAAGATTTTAAAATGGTGTAATTCCTGATGATGGCCTTCCAAGGTGGTTTTACAAAGCACCCTTGCTTTCTTTGGGACAGCCGTGACAGCGGAGCACAATCACAGGCAGGACTAGCCTCAGAGGACAGAGTTCTTTGTGGGGACAAAAAACTTAAAGTGGGAGCCACTTGTGTACCTCCGAAAGTTGCTGATGTCATCACTAAATATCAAGTTAGGGCTCATAAAACAATTTATCACAGCTTTCGTTAAAGAGTTATGGAAAATTAAAGAGGTGCACACACCCAACAGATGACATCTCATATATTCGCCTATGACTATACGGCTGCAAGCAACATACTAGCCAAGGTCACCGACCCAGGTGACTTTCTGAGGACACCGACACATGAACTACGTACACGCGATTATGAAAAAGAAAAATGAAAGCTGATGTCTTATGACTTACATTCGATCAACCTCACTGAATATCATAAACAAAACCAAATTCCAAAGGGTTTAAGATGTAGACAATCCAGACTATTGTGACAAATTCAGGCAGATTTTTAATAAAGGTTCATTCGATTTAATGTTACTAACTATCGATTCTCTCCAAACAGCGATCAGTGAAATAAAAACGAAGATATCAACAATTGAGGAACAGCTATCTACTGTACAACACTTTCAAATACAGTGGGACAATTTGAAGGCTAAAACAGACAAAACATGTGTTTCACTAAAGTTTATAATGCAAAGCCGTGAAAATAAAAAAATATTTTTTTCTCCACAAAAAGGTTTTTTTAGCCCCCAATTTTTTATTTTCACAAGGGTAACAGGAGAAATTGGACCCAAAAATGTGTTGTCCAATTTGTCCTGAGTACACTGGTACCCCATATGTGGGAGAAAACTACTGTTTTGGCACATGTCAAGGCTCGGAAGGGAAGTAGTGATGTTTTGGAATGCAGACTTTGATGGAATGGTCTGCGGCTTCATGTTGCGTTTGCAGAGCCCCTGATGTGCCTAAACAGTGGAAATCCCCCAATTCAAACTCCAACCCTTACCCCAACACACCCCTAACCCTAATCTCAACCATAACCCTAACCACAACCCTAACCCCAACACACTCCTAACCCTAAGACTGGTTTCACACTTGCTGTCAGGAGGGCTGCGGATGGCTGCCTACTTCCTGTGCCTAAACAGTAGAAACGCCCCACAAGTAACCACATTTTGGCAACTAGACCCCCCAAGGAACTTTTATATTTTTTTGGTGAGCAATTTGAACCCCTAAGTGCTTCACAAAAGTTTATAACTCAGAGCCCTGAAAATAAAAAATATTTTTTCCCCGAAAATGATTTTTTAGGCCCAAAATTTTTTCTTTTCCAGTGGTAACAAGAGAATTTAGACCACCAAAGATGTGCAATTTGTCCTGAGTACGCCGACACCCCATATGTCAGAGTAAACCACTGTTTGGGCACACGGCAGAGTTCGAAAGCGAAGGAGAACCATTTGACTTTTTCAATGTAGAATTGGCTGGAATTGAGATCTGATGCCATGTCGTGTTTGGAAAGCCCCTGATGTGCCTAAACAGTGGAAATCCCCCAATTCAAACTCCAACCCTTACCCTAACACACCCCTAACCCTAATCTCAACCATAACCCTAACCACAACCCTAACCCCAACACACTCCTAACCCTAAGACTGGTTTCACACTTGCTGTCAGGAGGGCTGCGGATGGCTGCCTACTTCCTCCTTTCTTCCTCCCTGAAGCTCCGCATACTTCTGTATGTGTCCTGCATTTCTCTGCCTAACTATCTTTAACATTGGGCATGCAGGGACATGCGTTCTATGCGGATGCATTCACATGCGGCAACCGCACAAAAACTGTAATCCCAACTCTAGCCCCAACCCTAACCCTAACTTTAGTCCCAACCCTAACCCTAACTTTAGCCCTAACCCTAACACTAGCCCCAACCCTAACCCTAACTTTAGCCCCAACCCTAAATTTAGCCCCCACCCTAACCGTAACTTTTGCCCCAACCCTAACTTTAGCCCCAACCTAACAATAACTTTAGCCCTAGCACTATCATTAGCCCCATCCCTAACCCTAACTTTAGCCCAAATAAATTTAGCCCAACTCTAACTCTAATGGGAAAATGGAAATAAATACAATTTTTATTTTACTATTTTTACCTAACTAAGCTGGTGATAAAGGGGGATTGGTTTACTATTTTTTTTTTAATTTTGATCACTGTGATAGGGTTTATCACAGTGACCAAAATGAACCAATAGAAAAAAATCTCCCATTGTTGCCGAGTGCCGGCTGGCAGATCTCGGCAGGCGCACTGTGCATATGCCCACTATTTTTCTCCTTGAAGAAGACAATGGAGGCCATGGGGGAATCCAGAAGACCCAGGGACACCGGGAGAAAAATTAAATAGGAAATCGTACTTTTTTGGGGGGTCACTGTTTTACCGTTAATAACAGCGATTGCAACACCGGGGTCGGTAAAAACTGACCCGAATCATGTTGTCTGGGGTCTCGGCTACCCCCGGCAGCTGAGATCCCAGAGAAATTCCAACTCTGTGGGGCTCTTTCCACTTTTTCCTCAGCACCATTAATTAACAGCGCTGTGGTATAAGTACCTTTAACTGTCGCTGTTAAAAGGCATATTGGCAGTCGTTAAGGAGTTAAAGCAAAATAAGACGACCCTGATCATGAGAGCTTACAATCTACAATAATGGAGGGAACACAAAGTACAGGGGCTTATTTACAAAGATGGTCTAGCCATCTTGAGTTAGTGGGGGATAGATAAAGGCTGCATGAGCTGGTCATCAGCCAATATTTGTGGTGCTGTTGGGTGCAGATGTCATTTGTGTGCAGTGTGATGTTTTCCATGCACCCATAGACTTGAATGAGCGTCTTCTTATTTTTGAGTGAAATTACAGCATCCTGCCATTTTTTTCACGGACAGATTGTCAGTGAAAAAGATCGGTTATCAGCATTGCCCATTGAATAGCATTGGTTCGTGTGCTATATGACAAAAAAGCAGATAGCACTATTCTAAAAGTCCAGTTACATTTAGCGATGCACCAGCGATCCCGACAATGATACGACCTGGTCAGGATCGCTGGTGCATCGCTAAATGGTCGCTAGTGAGCTGCCAAACAGGCAGATCTCACCAGCAATGCAGCAGTGGTCGTCGGTCGTTACTTACCTGTCAGACGGCAGCTCTGGTGACGACTTCCTCCCGTGTACATGGAATCTCTCGTCACTGCCAGCTGGAAGTTGACGACGAGAAATGGACCATCCCATTCTCACGTGATCAACGATAGCCAGCGGGGAGACCGGTCGGAGGTAAGTGTCACATGTAGCGATATCGCTACCGATATCGCTGTTGCGTCACAAAATCGGTGGCGCTTTAGCGATATCTCTAGCGATATCGCTATGTGAACGTTTGAGATTTTTTTATATGCATTTTTTTCTATTGCATTTTTTGCTACTCTTTGGTATGCTATATTTTATATAAAAAAAACATCTTTGTTTTGTAAACTTCCTGTTTCATTGTTTTGATAAAATCTTTTTGATAAACTCATGTGGATTAAATTCCTTTTTGACTTCATTTCCATTGTGATAGTGCTCTAAAAATGCCTAAGCATTTATTTTTTACCTGCAGATTTTCCTCAACTCATTTAAGTCTATAGAAAAAAATCAGCATATAAAAAACATATACACTGCAAGAGATTTTGTCACTTTATGGATTTAAAAAGCAAGTTAGCTTACGTTGCATATAAAATACCCAGTGGGTATGTGATTTATATAAATCACATTCATTCTGTAATATACTATAATTTTTTAGCAACAAAAATACACAACATGTGTAAAAAATGCACCAAACATACGTACATTGTGAGATTTTAGCCTTAGAGGAATTAAGATTAAAGTTGTTTCCTGGCCGCAAGTGTTCCCACCCCATTAATTCACCACGCTCTCATAATTTCCACTCCTCTTCTTCTGTGGAAAACTATTCTCTCCTTCAATCCCACTTCTTTTTTTTTGTATGCAGCAGAGTCAGCAGAGTAGTATGTTATGCCAGCAGAGAATTACTGTATAAAAGTGAGATGGCCACTCAAATACATCAATCTTCTCATGTATCCTAAAGTCTGTCCCCTACATTTTTATTAACAATACTAGAATAATAATAAAGAGTAAACCAGTGGAGGTGTAAAATGCTCACGAAATAAACACTGTCTTGATGCTTGTAAATGCAGCTTTCCTTTTTTTCTGAATTTTTGTTTACTTTTTTTACTTCTCAACAGTGGTGAACATAGAAATCACAGGGCCCCATAGAAAATTCTAAACCTTATTTGGGGTAGGTATTTGAGGTCCTCCCAAAAAAAGATATTTATATATACTGTACAGTTTGTGCTCAAAATGTTACATACCCCAGCAGAATTTTTGCTTTCTTGGCCTTTTTTCAGAGAATATGAATGATAACACCAAAACTTTTCCTCCACTCATGGTTAAAGGTTGGGTGAAGCCATTTATTGTCAAACTACTGTGCTTTCTATTTTTAAATCATAATGACAACCCAAAACACCGAAATGACCCTGATCAAAAGTTTATATACACTGGTGATATTGGCTGGATAACATGCACAGAAGCTGACACAAATGGGTTTGAATGGCTACTAAAGGTAACATTCTCACCTGTGACCTGTGACAAATGCCAGGAAAATTGTTCGGCATGCAAAGAAAAACCCACAAATAACATCAGATGAAATACTGGACTCTCTGAAAATGAGCGGTGTGGCTGTTTCAAGATGCACAACAAAGAGGCGCTTGTAGAAAAATGGGCTGCATAATAGCCCCTAAACTGCTCTCTAATAATATGTTATCCCAATTGTCCCCTCACATACACACACTGTATCATGGTCCCCACACAGTATCATGGAAAGTCAGTATTGTGCCCCCACTCAGTATGATTGCCCTACAGGCCTATACTCAGTGTGAGGGTCCAAAGACCACAACTTAAAATGAATGCCTCCAAGGCCTCAATATAGGATCCCCACAAATCATCTTTCAGTATGGGAAACCCTACAGTACCCCACTCATTTTGGTGGCTCCCATAGCCATATATCCAGTAGGATGGCCCCTGCAGCCCCTCACACAGTATAAAGGACCTCACAGTACCTCACACAATATAATGGCTCCCACAACTGCCCACACAGACTCCCCACACATTATGATGGCCCCCACAGCCAAACACCAAGCTCCCTGATCCACCATTCTATTCAACGGTATCTGCATCCCGGGGATGTAGATATCCCAAAAATTGTGATGATGAGGATTGGGTAAAGATCTTGGTGCCAAACTGCCCTGGACCCCCCCCCCAACACCGAGTCCCATTGCCGCCATGTGGGCTGCCACTATGAATGGTAAGCCCCTGCTTCTTGGTGAGTTGCTTTAAATTTTAGTATAGGGACTCACAAGACAATTAGGATCTGTGATATACAGTGGGGCAAAAAAGTATTTAGTCAGTCAGCAATAGTGCAAGTTCCACCACTTAAAAAGATGAGAGGCGTCTGTAATTTACATCATAGGTAGACCTCAACTATGGGAGACAAACTGAGAAAAAAAAAACCAGAAAATCACATTGTCTGTTTTTTTTTCATTTTATTTGCATATTATGGTGGAAAATAAGTATTTGGTCAGAAACAAAATTTCATCTCAATACTTTGTGATATATCCTTTGTTGGCAATGACAGAGGTCAAACGTTTTCTGTAAGTCTTCACAAGGTTGCCACACACTGTTGTTGGTATGTTGGCCCATTCCTCCATGCAGATCTCCTCTAGAGCAGTGATGTTTTTGGCTTTTCGCTTGGCAACACGGACTTTCAACTCCCTCCAAAGGTTTTCTATAGGGTTGAGATCTGGAGACTGGCTAGGCCACTCCAGGACCTTGAAATGCTTCTTACGAAGCCACTCCTTCGTTGCCCTGGCGGTGTGCTTTGGATCATTGTCATGTTGAAAGACCCAGCCATGTTTCATCTGCAATGCCCTTGCTGATGGAAGGAGGTTTTCACTCAAAATCTCACGATACATGGCCCCATTCATTCTTTCATGTACCCGGATCAGTCGTCCTGGCCCCTTTGCAGAGAAACAGCCCCAAAGCATGATGTTTCCACCACCATGCTTTACAGTAGGTATGGTGTTTGATGGATGCAACTCAGTATTCTTTTTCCTCCAAACACGACAAGTTGTGTTTCTACCAAACAGTTCCAGTTTGGTTTCATCAGACCATAGGACATTCTCCCAAAACTCCTCTGGATCATCCAAATGCTCTCTAGCAAACTTCAGACGGGCCCGGACATGTACAGGCTTAAGCAGTGGGACACGTCTGGCACTGCAGGATCTGAGTCCATGGTGGCATAGTGTGTTACTTATGGTAGGCCTTGTTACATTGGTCCCAGCTCTCTGCAGTTCATTCACTAGGTCCCCCCGCGTGGTTCTGGGATTTTTGCTCACCGTTCTTGTGATCATTCTGACCCCACGGGGTGGGATTTTGCGTGGAGCACCAGATCGAGGGAGATTATCAGTGGTCTTGTATGTCTTCCATTTTCTAATTATTGCTCCCACAGTTGATTTCTTCACTCCAAGCTGGTTGGCTATTGCAGATTCAGTCTTCCCAGCCTGGTGCAGGGCTACAATTTTGTTTCTGGTGTCCTTTGACAGCTCTTTGGTCTTCACCATAGTGGAGTTTGGAGTCAGACTGTTTGAGGGTGTGCACAGGTGTCTTTTTATACTGATAACAAGTTTAAACAGGTGCCATTACTACAGGTAATGAGTGGAGGAAAGAGGAGACTCTTAAAGAAGAAGTTACAGGTCTGTGAGAGCCAGAAATCTTGATTGCTTGTTTCTGACCAAATACTTATTTTCCACCATAATATGCAAATAAAATGAAAAAAAAACAGACAATGTGATTTTCTGGATTTTTTTTTCTCAGTTTGTCTCCCATAGTTGAGGTCTACCTATGATGTAAATTACAGACGCCTCTCATCTTTTTAAGTGGTGGAACTTGCACTATTGCTGACTGACTAAATACTTTTTTGCCCCACTGTAGGTTGTGTGCTTTCTTATTTTGGCCAAAATACTTTCCAATACCTCGTGCTTTTTATGCACCTTTTTTGTTGCACTTTTGAAGGGTGCAGCCAAGCACTTTAGTTTTGGTTTGGAGAATTGGGTTGTCTGTTTTTGTAGGGTGCATTTGTATATTGCACGGAAGCCCTCATGAAATAAGCACAGACGTCACCTAAACCCGAGTATGCTCCACTGTGTACTATTGGTCTGACAAAATAGTATATTTACAAAACTCTTAATACGAGTATTGAATAAAAGTATATTTTTATGTCTACATAAAATGTGATCTTTAAATACAATTCGCAGAGTGGTTTTCCATTCTAGCCTGTAGCCGCTGATGTAGAATGAAATGTTCAGTGCTGTTTCAGCGTAATATTTTCCTCATGATTGCTTCAGTGAGTAATGTTTTTGGTGATACTTGATTTGAGCATAACTAGATAAAGTCACGAAAAAGCCAGTTAGAAAACACTGAATAAAATGATGAAATCCATTGAAAATAAAGGGAAAATTGCAATTCTAATCAAAGCTAACTGCTAGCACTTCTACATTGCTATTCAGGCTTCCTGTTTATAAATACATGGCTAGATTTATTGCTTACGTATGTATGATAACCCTAGGTTCTCTCCTTAAAACAGTAGTTTGACCACTTTGTCTAGTGTGTAGTCAACAAGATAACTGAATATAAATAACCTCAAGCAATGAAGAACTTTTACAGCGTTCAACTGAGAAGGTCAAATAAAAAAATGCCATTTAGAAGTTAAAAAAAAAACATTTCAGTGTGTTACTGATCGGGGCATCACAGCTGCTTAATTTGCCTTGGGGAACTATGGGAATAAAAATGAACCGTACCATTTATTTTCCATAAGTTTCAAGTGAAAATGACCTAGAAACCACACTGCACATCTAAAAACTATTTATTAATCCCACATCTGCTGAACTATTTTAATTACATTTAACAGTTCTGGATGTTTTATTTAAACAAAATGCAGCCGTATTGTTACAATCTAAATCTGCTAGGTATTATAACTGAGAAAGAATGAAATAAAAAAAAAATAAAATGTTTCTTTTCATATAGTTATACACTTCAGAGCTACCAGATTGTCAGGCTGTTTACATGAGCATTGTTAATAGTGCACATATTGTTTATAATTTTTCCTAGCAAATGTTTATGAAAGGCAAAAAAAAGAGAACAACAAATATCATTTTTGCTGATGACTTTTCTGCTTTAACACATTAGTTACGTAACCTGTTATGATTGGGTCACCGGGGAGGAGAGCAAGCCCAAGCTAAGCCACAGAAAACCAGAGAGGTTGGTAACAAAGCAGATTGCAGACTCCTGATCCTATCCACACAACTAGCAGTAGCCGTGGAGCGTGCCTGCGATGATCCTAGACTCCTCAGCACAGCCGGAGAGCTAACTAAGCATAAAGCAAGAAAGGGGAAATGTAAACTGCCCCAGAGCAGACCCCAAAGGAATAGATAGCCCCCAAACATATATTGTCAGTGAGACAAGATGAAAACACAAACGCAGGTAGGAAAATAGACTGAGCAAATGAAGGGGCCCAAACTCACTAGACAGGACAGGAAAGGAAAGACACTGTCTGCAATCACGCAAAAAACCCTGCAAAAAAATCCAACACGTCTGATGCAAACAATACTGAAGTCGCACAACTTCGCCCACTATACCGTGGGGCAAAAAAGTATTTAGTCAGTCAGCAATAGTGCAAGTTCCACCACTTAAAAAGATGAGAGGCATCTGTAATTTACATCATAGGTAGACCTCAACTATGGGAGACAAACTGAGAAAAAAAAATCCAGAAAATCACATTGTCTGTTTTTTTTCCATTTTATTTGCATATTATGGTGGAAAATAAGTATTTGGTCAGAAACAAGCAATCAAGATTTCTGGCTCTCACAGACCTGTAACTTCTTTTTTAAGAGTCTCCTCTTTCCTCCACTCATTACCTGTAGTAATGGCACCTGTTTAAACTTGTTATCAGTATAAAAAGACACCTGTGCACACCCTCAAACAGTCTGACTCCAAACTCCACTATGGTGAAGACCAAAGAGCTGTCAAAGGACACCAGAAACAAAATTGTAGCCCTGCACCAGGCTGGGAAGACTGAATCTGCAATAGCCAACCAGCTTGGAGTGAAGAAATCAACTGTGGGAGCAATAATTAGAAAATGGAAGACATACAAGACCACTGATAATCTCCCTCGATCTGGTGCTCCACGCAAAATCCCACCCCGTGGGGTCAGAATGATCACAAGAACGGTGAGCAAAAATCCCAGAACCACGCGGGGGGACCTAGTGAATGAACTGCAGAGAGCTGGGACCAATGTAACAAGGCTTACCATAAGTAACACACTACGCCACCATGGACTCAGATCCTGCAGTGCCAGACGTGTCCCACTGCTTAAGCCTGTACATGTCCGGGCCCGTCTGAAGTTTGCTAGAGAGCATTTGGATGATCCAGAGGAGTTTTGGGAGAATGTCCTATGGTCTGATGAAACCAAACTGGAACTGTTTGGTAGAAACACTTGTCGTGTTTGGAGGAAAAAGAATACTGATTTGCATCCATCAAACACCATACCTACTGTAAAGCATGGTGGTGGAAACATCATGCTTTGGGGCTGTTTCTCTGCAAAGGGGCCAGGACGACTGATCCGGGTACATGAAAGAATGAATGGGGCCATGTATCGTGAGATTTTGAGTGCAAACCTCCTTCCATCAGCAAGGGCATTGAAGATGAAACGTGGCTGGGTCTTTCAACATGACAATGATCCAAAGCACACCGCCAGGGCAACGAAGGAGTGGCTTCGTAAGAAGCATTTCAAGGTCCTGGAGTGGCCTAGCCAGTCTCCAGATCTCAACCCTATAGAAAACCTTTGGAGGGAGTTGAAAGTCCGTGTTGCCAAGCGAAAAGCCAAAAACATCACTGCTCTAGAGGAGATCTGCATGGAGGAATGGGCCAACATACCAACAACAGTGTGTGGCAACCTTGTGAAGACTTACAGAAAACGTTTGACCTCTGTCATTGCCAACAAAGGATATATCACAAAGTATTGAGATGAAATTTTGTTTCTGACCAAATACTTATTTTCCACCATAATATGCAAATAAAATGAAAAAAAAACAGACAATGTGATTTTCTGGTTTTTTTTTTCTCAGTTTGTCTCCCATAGTTGAGGTCTACCTATGATGTAAATTACAGACGCCTCTCATCTTTTTAAGTGGTGGAACTTGCACTATTGCTGACTGACTAAATACTTTTTTTCCCCACTGTATCAGCACTCTGGTATATTCTGAAAGCAGAGCAAAAAGAGGCCAATCTAATAAGGGACAAAAACAAACTGGTACAAGTAGTAACATATGGATGGTGATTCAGCACAGCCCCAGCCGGCGCTTGCTGACCCACACAAAACTGAAATAGACAAAACCAGATCAAATGTCAACAGAATAGCAAATGAACACTTAGCTGAACATGCAGGGACTGAGCTGGAAACTAAGACCTCAGGAGGCAGGAAGAAAGTCACCAGCAGGGATAGATGGAGTCGGCTGTCTTAAATCCCAGTCTGAAACCCCAGATCTCCAATCTTCATCCTCATTATCAGGTGGCAAGCCTATGTTAATCAGATCAGCTCCATTAGCTCCAGTAACCACCAGAGGGAGCCCAGAAAGAGAACTCATAACACCTCTGTCAATTTGACCAGCTCCAATACCTTCAGTAGTAACCAGAGGAAGGCCAGAAAGCGAATTCACAACAGTTCCCCCCCTTGAGGAGGGGTCACCGAACCCTCATCCACGCCACCAGGCCGATCAGGATGGGCCCGGTGAAAAGCATGAACCAATCTATTGGCATGAATGTCAGAAGCAGAGACCCAAGAATTATCCTCCTGGCCATAACCCTTCCATTTGACCAAGTAATGGAGTCTCCGTCTAGCCAACCGAGTATCCAATATTTTCTCTACCTCATATTCCACATTGCCTTTAACCAATACAGGGTCAGGAGGCGCCGCCATAGGAACTACTGGCTCCACAAACCTCTTCAACAGAGATTTTTGAAACACGTTATGGATCTTAAACGTAACTGGAAGAGCCAATCGAAAAGAAACAGGATTAAGGATCTCTAAAATATTATAAGGTCCAATGAATCTTGGCTTGAACTTTGGAGACTCAACCTTCATAGGAATATTCTTTGATGACAACCAAGCCATATCACCCACTTTAAACTGGGGACCAATGGTCCTATGCCGGTTGGAAAACCGTTGGACTTTTTCCTGAGAGAGGGACAACTTATCCACCACTTGGTCCCAAATCTGCTGCATTCTCTCTACCACAGTGTCCACACTTGGGCAGGTCGAAGATTCCACCCGCCCTGAAGAAAATCGAGGATGAAACCCAAAGTTACAGAAAAAGGGCGACATCAAAGTGGCAGAACTAGCTTTATTGTTTAGCGTGAATTCGGCCAGGGGCAAAAATGAGACCCAGTCATCCTGATCAGCAGACATAAAACATCTCAAATAGGACTCCAAAGTCTGGTTTGTTCTCTTAGTCTGCCCATTGGTCTAAGGATGAAATGCAGAGGAGAAAGATAACTGAATTCCCAGTTTGGAACAAAAAGCTCTCCAAAATCTGGAAACAAACTGGACTCCTCTGTCCGACACAATGTCTCAGGAATCCCATGCAACCGAACCACCTGTTGTAAAAACAAGGGCACCAGCTCAGAAGAAGATGGCAACTTTGGGAGTGGTACAAGATGAATCATCTTTGAAAATTTATCACAAATCACCCAGATAACAGTGATTCTCTGAGAGACAAGAAGATAGGAAATAAAATCCATTGAGACATGGGTCCATGGCCTTCTGGGCACTGGCAGGGGCATCAACAACCCACAAGAATGAGAACAGCGTTTGGACCGAGAAAAAGCCCCACAGGACTGCACAAAATTCCTGACATCACGAGAAAAGGCAGGCCACCAAAAAGATGGACTCACCAAATCTCTGGTACCAAAAATACCTGGATGATCAGCCAACACGGAGCAATGAAATGCAGACATTACTCTCTTCCTCCACTGGTCAGGGACATACAATTTTCCCATAGGGAAATTCCTCCAGGGCACGTCTCAAATCAGGTGAGATAGCGGAAAGAACTACACCCTCATTTAGAATGGTAGTAGGCTCGGTCACAATAAGATAATCCGCAAAGAAACTCCTAGAAAGGGCATCCGCCTTAACATTCTTAGTGCCCAGAAAAGAGGCCACAAAATTAAAATGCATGAAAAACACGGCCCACCTAGTCTGTCTAGGATTCAAGCGTTTGGCTGATTCAAGATAAATCAAATTCTTGTGGTCGGTGAGGACCACAACTTGATGTCTAGCTCCCTCCTACCAATGTCTCCACTCTTCAAATGCCCATTTCATGGCCAACAATTCCCAATTCCCCACGTCATAGTTACATTCAGATGGGTAGAATTTTCGAGAAAAGATGGCACAGGGATTCATCTTAGAAGTCACCGGATCTCTTTGGGACAAAACGACTCCTGCACCAATCTCAGAAGCATCTACCTCCACCTGAAATGGGAGTGAGACATCAGGTTGTTGTAGAACCGGAGCAGAAGTGAATCTCCTTTTAAGCTCCTGAAATGCCGAGACTGCCTCTGGAGACTAATTCACCACATCAGCGCCCTTTTTGGTCAGATCAGTCAGTGGTTTGACAATACCAGAAAAATTACTTATAAATTTACAGTAGAAAAAAGCAAAACCCCAAAACTTCTGGAGAGCCTTCAAAGAAGTGGGCTGAACCCAATCATAAATGGCCTGTACCTTGGCCGGGTCCATTTCAATAGCCAACGGGGACAAAATGAATCCCAAAAATGAAATCCTCTGTACACCAAAGAGGCACTTCGATCCCTTAACATACAGGGAATTTTCCCTCAAAATCCAGAACACAGTCCGGACATGTTCCACATGAGAATCCCAATCACTGGAAAAGATGAAAATATCATCCAGGCAAATGATCAAAAACTTATCCACAAAGTCCCGGAAAATATCATTCATAAAAGATTGGAAGACAGAAGGGGCATTAGTGATCCCAAAAGGCATCACCAGGTACTCAAAATGTCCCTCCGGAGTATTAAACGCCATCTTCCATTCATCCCCGTGCTTGATGCGAAAAAGATTATACGCTCCCCTGAGATCAAGCTTGCTAAACCAACAGGCACTTTTAACTCTGGAAAATATATCAGAAATCAGGGGTAACGGGTACTGATATTTAACAGTGATTTTGTTAAGGGAACGATAGTCAATGCAAGGCCTTAATGAACCATCTTTCTTGGCCACAAAAAAAAAGCACCTAAAGGTGAAGAGGATGGTCTAATATGACCCTTCTCCAACGACTCCTTGATATAAGATCACATAGTATCATGTTTGGGTACTGATAAGTTGAAAAGCCGATCCTAAGGAAATTTACTCCCGGGCATTAACTCAATTGCACAGTCATAACTCCTATGAGGAGGCAAAGACGCACACTTACTCTCACTAAATACATCAGAAAAATCAGCCAAATAATCAGGAATATCATGAGACTGGGGAGAGGTGGAGAAAACAGGAGTGTCACTAAGAACACACTGACAACTCCAACTCACCACAGACACAGATTTCCAATCCAAAACAGGATTATGAGTTTTCAACCAGGGAAAACCCAGAACAATAGTGTCATGCAAATTGTGCACCACCAAAAATTTACAATTTTCTTGGTGGTCCGGGGCGACCCGCATTATCACCTGGGTCCAAAACTGGGGCTAATTCTCCTCCAAAGGAGTAGCATCAATACCCCTCAAAGGGATAGGAGTCCGCAGGGGTATCATGGGAAAACCACAATGTTTAGAAAAGTCTAAATCCATCAGATTCAAAGCTGCTCCTGAAACTACAAAAGCCTTAGCGGAAAATGTAGACAAGGAGCAGATCAGAGTAATTGCCAAAAGGAACTTAGGCTGTATACTGCCCACGGCAAATGTGTGAGCAAAATGTTTTTCTCGTTTAGGGCAGACAGAAATAGTATGAGAGGCGTCTCCACAGAAAAAACACAGCTTATCACGCCTTCTAAACTCCTGACGTTGCACCCTAGACAAAACCCTATCACATTGCATGGGTTCAGACGTTCGTTCAAAAGGCGGCAACGCCTCTCATGTAGTTTTACGTTCACGTTAAAGCCGATCAACTTGAATAGCCAATGACGTAGAATTGTGAAGACCAGAGGGAACAGGAAATCCCACCATAACATCTTTTACGGTTTCTGCCAAACCCTTCCGAAAGAGAGCTGCTAGGGCATTGTCATTCCATTTAATAAGGACCGCCCACTTTTGGAATTTTTGACAATATAACTCTGCAGAATCCTGACCCTGGTTCAATGCCAATAAGGTTTTCTCAGCTTGATCAATAGCATTAGGTTCATCATACAACAACCCCAAGTGTGGAAAAAATGCGTCCACATTAGTCAGAATAGGACCTCCAGGTGTCAGAGAAAAAGCCCAATCCTGGGGATTGCCACGCAGCAGGGAGATGACAATTTTAACCTGCTGCACAGAGCTCCCCGATGAGTTAAGCTTCAAGGCAAGAAATAGTTTGCAATTATTCTTAAAATTCAAAAATTTAGACCGATCCCCAGAAAACACATCAGGAGTATAAATTTTAGGTTCAACAGCAGATGATTGAGTGAGAAAGGCAGAAATTCCCCGCACTTCAGCAGCGAGTTGCTCAACCCGATCGGACAATTGCATAATCTCCATTAAAGAAAACATCCTCCTATGGCCCCAGAGAAAAAAGGAAAAAAATATATAAAAAAATTCTGACACTTTTTTTTTTTTTTTTTACAATTCTTTCCTTCTTTTGAGAACCCTAGAGGCTGCGCTTGGGCTGGTGATTCTGTTATGATTGGGTCACCGAGGAGGAGAGCAAGCCCAAGCTAAGCCCTAGAAAACCTGAGAGGTTGGTAACTAAGTGGATTGCAGACCCCTGATCCTATCCACACAACTAGCAGTAGCCGTGGAGCGTGCCTACGATGATCCTAGATGCCTCGGCACACCCGGAGAGCTAACTAAGCCTAAAGCAAGAAAGGGGAAATCTAAACTGCCCCAGAGCAGACCCCAAAGGAATAGATAGCCCCCAAACATATATTGTGGGTGAGACAAGATGAAAACACAAACGCAGGTAGGAAAATAGACTGAGCAAATGATGGGGCCCAAACTGACTAGACAGGACAGGAAAGGAAA
The DNA here is from genome assembly GCF_039654945.1 of Dendrobates tinctorius. Taxonomy (NCBI): domain Eukaryota; kingdom Metazoa; phylum Chordata; class Amphibia; order Anura; family Dendrobatidae; genus Dendrobates; species Dendrobates tinctorius. Next base: position 20,079,352 of record NW_027361783.1, read on the forward strand.
GACACTGTCTGCAATCACGCAAAAAACCCTGCAAAAAGTCCAACATGTCTGATGCAAAAAATACTGAAGTCGCACAACTTCGCCCACTATATCAGCACTCTGGTATATTCTGAAAGAAGAGCAAAAAGAGGCCAATCTAATAAGGGACAAAAACAAACTGGCACAAGCAGTAACATATGGATGGTGATTCAGCACAGCCCCAGCCGGAGCTTGCTGACCCACACAAAACTGAAATAGACAAAACCAGATCAAATGTTAACAGAATAGTAAATGAACACTTAGCTGAACATGCAGGGACTGAGCTGGAAACTAAGACCTCAGGAGGCAGGAAGACAATCACCAGCAGGGATAGATGGAGTCAGCTGTCTTAACTCCCAGTCTGAAACCCCAGATCTCCTTTTGTCGCCCTCATTATCAGGTGGCAAGCCTCTGTTAATCAGATCAGATCCATTACCTCCAGTAACCACCAGAGGGAGCCCAGAAAGAGAACTCGCAACTCATCTGTAAATTTGACCAGCTCCACTACCTTCAGTAGTAACCAGAGGTAGGCCAGAAAGCGAATTCACAACAGTAACCATTTTTGCCCTTAATGATCAAACTTCCTTTTTTAAAGTTATGCTTTCATGTCAAATTGTACTTAATGTTAGTTGGAAATTTAAGTCAATATGTGTTGCATATTTTTCTGATAATTAACGATGAGCGAGCACGCTTGTTAGTGCTCGGTGCTCACCAGAGCATAGCAGTGCTCGTGAAGCTTAGAGCTCACCAAGTATTTCCGGGGTTGCTTGGTGGGTGTTTGGGTCCCCACCCTCCATGTTTGGCTCTCTTTAGAGCACCAATAAAAATGCTGGGATTGTCTGCCACATACTGTTATGCCACAGCCATGTTGGTTGTGGCATTACAGTGATTGGCTGGTTGCACAGCGTCATCAGGTCTATAGTAGACTGAACGCTGCCCTGCTCGTCACAGTCTGCTCTGGACTCAGGCAATGTAGGGAGAGTTGCTGCTGAGATTTTCAATTTTATTAGTTAGTGCGGGAAGACCATCTGTTATACACAAATCCATTTCAACCAACAGTCCTTCTGAGGACTAATAAAGGTTTATATAGATATCAGTGATAGGCAGGCAGGCAGTGTATGTAATAGATTTCATTACATATAGCAAGAGGGTCGATTCCAGTACTATCTGCTGCTGCTGCCTATTACAGATATCAATATACATAGTCTCAGGTATCAGGGGCCAGGAATATTTTTTTTGGATCTTAACCCTGATTATTTTCTTTAAAAGCAATTCAGATCACACTGTTTTTCTGCTCCCTTTGCTTGTTGACACTGCAGAATACAGCCAGATCGTTTCTAAATAATAGCGTAAAAATCCAGCTATTTTAAATAGGGGTTTGGCCGTCATATGGATCACACCTCAGTGCATTAAAAATTCTGCTATTTCTGGCCTACTGTTAAATTTTATTGTAGTGGCTTAGATAAGACACCAGATTGCTGGAAAAAAAATTGTTACCTACAGGCCAGAAATTTTACACTGGGGTTTGTCCACCACATGGATCACATATCAGTGCGCTCAAAATTGTGCCATTTCAGACCTTAGTCTAAATTTTGTTGTAGTGTCATTTAAACTTTGGGATTCTACCGCTGCGCTGGATAGTTCCCAAGCATTGCCTGGTGCTGCTGTCTCCCATTCTGGCCCAGCCACTGCAAGTGCTGCTCAGCACAGCCGTGAGTCCCAGCATCTTGTGCAGACTCATGGGATTCATTTGGTTATTACTGGCTCTCCAGCCAAGTCTATTGTAACCATCAAGATGCAGGTGCAGCCTGATGCCTAGGAGTCTAAGTCCAGAGTTCACCCAACTGAGCTTGTCTGTGATGTGGCGTCTGCTCATTGATGGTCGGACGTTTGCTGCTCTGGTGAGGTGGCAGCGCCAGATTGGCCTGTGAGCAATGTCTTGCTCGAATGGGAGTGAGTGTTTGGGGTGAAGCCTAGTGTATAAAAGGCCTCCAGCAGCGCACATGGGTGCACTAGTATCACTTATGTGTGGTGCATGTGAATGGATACTCTACTACTCTGCACAAGTTACGCTATACACTGAAAGTGCTGACCTAGGCATCTGTTTCCTTCTTGAATGCGGTTAGCACAGTTGAGTTACAGAGCAAGTCCAACCCTCAGGCTATACCTCTCTGGGAAAGTGACAGGGTCTTGCACCTAGCATCACTTGATTTCTTTTTCTTAACTTAGCATCTGTCTCCTTCTTGCGAGCGGTTAGCACCATTGAGTTACACAGCAAGTCCAACCCACGTGCTACTTTCCCTGTGATGTTTAACATGGTTTAGTGCCTTGTGTACTTTTAGCAGTAAGACTCTGTGCAGTGACTGAGCTGGGTACCCTGAGTAGTGTTCACACTGTGTGATGTTTAACACAGTGCATTTTAGGTGATCGCTCGCTGTGTAGTTCTGCCATTTTTCACTAGCAGCAGTTTTACATCTGCACAGTGGACCCTGGGTTTCAATTGCACTTTATTATTTATTTTTATTTAATGCAATCCGCCAACCCTAACAGTGTCATAGGAATGTTATTGACACCAGTTTGCTGAAAAAAAAATATTTACCTACATGCCAGATATTTAAAACTGGGGTTTGTCCACCACATGGGTCGCGTATCAGTGTGCTCAAAATTATGACATTTCAGGCCTCAATTTAAATTTTGTTGCTGTGTCTTAAGCAAGTTAATGACACCAGTTTGCTGAAAAAAAATATTCACCTACAGGCCAGATATTTTACACTGGGGTTTGTCCACCACATAGATCACATATCAGTGCACTCAAAATAGTCACATTTCAGGCCTCAATTTAAATTTTGTTGCAGTGTCTTAGGCAACTTATTGATACCAGTTTGCTGAAAAAAAATTTACCTATAGGCAAGATATTTTATACTTGGGCTTTCCCTTACACGGATCACATATAAGTTTGCTCCAAATTCAGCCATTTGTAGTGAACATTGAAAATATTGTACTCCAATTAAAATGGGCAAGGCGCGTGGCAAGGGACATTATGTGATGATGTATGCAGAGGCTGAGGCCATAGGAAAGCTGAAATTGTGCCAACCACATCTTCTCGCCTAACCTTCCTGTCCCAATTAATAGGGGACCGCAGCAGCACACCACTATTGAACCCAGAGCAGTGTCAAAAGGTTGTTGAATGACTAGCAGATAATGCTTCCTGTCACTTTGCTGCCACTACCACCACCACCCAGTCTTCCACACAGTCAAATCTGAGTAGCCATGAGTCTGGACCACATATACCTCACCTTGATCCTTCTTCCTCCCACCATGCCGAGTGCCTAGAGACAACTGGTCCCACACTTGGACACTCCGAAGAGCTGTTCACTTTTCCATTCGGGCCTCTCGCCTGGTCCATTTGAAGCGCCCGAGCATTAAAAATGTTAGTGAAACACTTGGGGGTTCAAAGTTCTAACCATACATCTATATAAGTTCCTTAGGGGGTCTAGTTTCCAAAATGGGATCGATTGCAGGGGGTTTCTACTGTTTAGGCACATCAGGGGCTCTGCACACAGAACATGATGCCCGCAGACCATTTCATCAAAGTCTGCATTCCAAAAATGTCACTACTTCCCTTCTGAGCCCCAACGTGTGCCCAAACATGGGTATCAGCGTACTCAGGACAAATTGGACAACAACTTTTTGGGTCCAATTTCTCCTATTACCCATGGGAAAATAAAAAATTGGGAACTAAAAATCATTTTTGTGTAATTTTTTTTTCACACCCAGGTATTATAAACTTTAATGAAAGACTTGGGGGTTCAATTGCTCAACAAACATCTAGATAAGTTCCTTAGGGGGTCTAGTTTCCAAAATGGGGTCACTTGTGGGGGTTTCCACTGTTTAGACACATCAGGGGCTCGCCAAACGCGACATGGCGTCCGATCTCAATTCCAGTCAATTTTAGTTTGAAAAAGTCAAACGGTGCTCCTTCCCTTCCGAGCCCTGATGTGCGCCCAAACAGTGGTTGCCCCCCACATATAGGGTATCAGTGTACTTAGGACAAGTTCAACAACAACTTTTGGGGTCCAATTTCTCCTGTTACCCTTGGAAAAAAAATTTGGGACTAAACGATCATGTTTGTGGAAAAAATATGATTTTTTATTTTCTCTCCCGGGCATTATAAACTTTAGTTAAACACTTAAGGGCTCAAAGTGCTCACCACACATCTAGATAAGTTCCTTATGGTGTCTAGTTTCCAAAATGGGGTCACGTGTGGGAGGTTTCCACTGTTTAGGCACATCAGGACATCAGGGGCTTGACAAACTCAATATGGCGTCCGATCTCAATTACAGACAATTTTGGTTTGAAAGTGTCAAACGGTGCTCCATCCCTTCTGAGCCCTGAAGTGCACCAAACAGTGTTTTTTTCCCCACATATAAGGTATCGGAGTACTCAGGAGAAATTGCAAAACTGATTTATCTGTTCATTTTCTCCTTTTAACCTTGTGAAAATAAAAAAAGTTGCAAAAAGATCATTTTTGTGACTAAAAAGTTAAATGTTCATTTTTTCCTTCCACATTGCTCCTGTGAAACACCTGAAGGATTCATAAACTTCTTGAATGTGGTTTTAATCAGTTTGAGGGGTGCAATTTTTACAATTGTGTCACTTTTGAGTATTTTCTGCCAAATAGACCCCTCAAAGTGACTTCAAATGTGAGGTGGTCCCTAAAAAAATGGTTTTGTAAATTTTGTTGTAAAAATGAGAAATCGCTGATCAACTTTTAACCCTTATAACTTCCTAACAAAAAAGAAAAATTGTTTACAAAATTTAGTTGATGTAAAGGAGACATGTGGGAAATGTTATTTATTAACGATTTTGTTTGACATATTGTATGTCTGTGATTTAAGGGCATAAAAATTCAAAGTTTGAAAATTGTAGCATTTTCCAAATTTTTGCCAAATTTCTGCTTTTTAACACAAATAAATGCAAGTTATATTGAAGAAATGTCACAAAGAAATCTCAAAATCACCAATTATTTATTTATATAGCGCCATTAATTCCATGGTGCTGTACATGAGAAGGGGGTTACATACAAAGTTATAGATATCGTTAACAGTAAACAAATTTACAATGACAGACTGGTACAGAGGGGAGGGGACCCTGTCCTTGCGGACTTACATTCTACGGGATAGTGGGGAAGAGACTGAAAGTTGGGGGTGCAGCAGCTCTGGTGGTGATGAGGCGGCAGAATGGTCATTGCAGGCTGTAAGCTTTCCTGAAGAGATGGGTTTTCAGGTTCCGTTTGAAGGATCTGAGGGTGGTGGATAATCGGACGTGTTGAGGCAGGCATTCCAGAGGTTAGGGGATATTCGGGAGAAATCTTGGAGGTGGTTGTGTGAGGAAGGAATAAGTGTGGAGGAGAGTAGGAGGTCATGGGAGGATCAAAGTTTACGTGAGGGAAGATTTTGGGAGATTAGTTCAGAGATATAGGGAGGGGAAAGGTTGTGGATGGCTTTGTAGGTCAGTATTAGTAGTTTCAACTGGATTCGTTGGGGAATGGGGAGCCAATGGAGGGATTTGCAGAGGGGGATACAGGGGAGTAGAGAGGAGAGAGGTGGATTAGTCGGGCAGCAGAATTGAGGATAGACTGGAGTGGTGCAAGAGAGTTAGCAGGGAGGCCACAGAGTAGAGTGTTGCAGTAGTCAAGGCGGGAGATGATGAGGGCATGTACGAGAGTTTTAGTAGATTGAGGACTGAGGGACGGATTCTGGAAATATTTTTGAGTTGGAGGCGACAGGAGGTGGCAAGAGATTGGATGTGTAGGTTTGAAGGACAGGGCAGAGTCAAGAGTAACTCCGAGGCAGCAGATTTCACGTGCTGGAGAGAGCGTGATGCCGTTTACCACAATAGATAGATCGGGTAGGGATGATACGTGAGATGGAGGAAAGATAATGAGTTCAGTTTTGTCTACGTTGAGTTTTAGGAAGCGAAAGGTGAAAAAGGAATCTATGGCTGATAGACACTCCGGGATTCTGGACAGCAGAGAGGTGACATCTGGGCCAGAGAGGAAGATCTGAGTGTCATCTGCATACAGGTGGTACTGGAAGCCATGGGACTTTGAGTTGTCCTAGGCCAAGAGTATAGAAGGAAAAAAGTAGGGGCCCCAGGACAGAGCCTTGGGGGACTCCAACAGAGAGGAGGCGGGATGAGGAAGTAGTGTGGGAGTGGGAAACGCTGAATGTGCGGTCAGAAAGGTATGAGGAAATCCAGGACAGCGCAAGGTCTTTGATGCCAAGGGAAGAAAGAATCTGTAGCAGTAGGCAGTGGTCAACTGTGTCAAAGGCAGAGGACAGGTCAAGAAGGAGGAGGATGGAGAAGTGTCTGTTAGCTTTGGCCATGAGTAAGTCAATAGTAATTTTGGTCAGGGCAACTTCAGTGGAGTGGTGGGGGTGGAAGCCAGATTGCAGGATGTCAAGGAGGGAGTTAGATGAGAGGTGGGAGGAAAGTTGAGCATGGACATGCTGTTCAAGGAGTTTGGAAGCAAATGGGAGCAGTGATAAGGGGCAATAGCTGGGCATAGCAGTTGGGTCAAGGTTTGATTTTTTGAGGATGGGTGTTATGGTGGCAAGTTTGAAGGCAGAGGGGAAGGTAACAGAAGTTAGGGATAGGTTGAAGAGTTGGGTTAGAGCTGGGATGATCATGTTAGTGAGGTTGGGGAGCAGGTGGAAGTGATGGGGTCAAGTGCACAGGTGGTGAGGTGTTGTGAGTTCATTCTCCCCTCCGTCACTGAGGCCTGGTGAACTCCCTATTCTAGTGAAGGAAGGTAGTGAGCCTGATTATCAGGCACCTGGGACTAATGAAGACGATTGGCTGAGTGGAGTCACTGACTGGATTTAAGGCAGCCTACGCCCTTTCTGCCCTGCGGGTGATTGCTCTGTGGACTCTTGGACACCAGTCTGATTCCTGCTCTCCTAAAGCTAAGTTTTCTGTTTTGCCTTTTTGCATTTAAGATTTGTTTTTGTTTTTCTTGCTTTTTGGATTCTGCCACTCCCTGCTGGAGTGTGCAGTGTTCCGTTAGCTCTGTCTTCTGAAAGTACCTGAGTGCTGATTTAGTTTTTGAAGCTTAGTTGCTTCAGGGCCATTTTTATATCAGCTTGTTGGCTTTTGTCTCTGATAGGGTTTTGGCAGATTGCAGACAGCAGCCTTCCTATCCGTTCCTATCTAGGTAGTTTTTGGCCCCGTCTTTGCTCAGCCTGTCTTTCTGTCTGTGTAAGTGTTTTCATCTTGCTTCACCGTCATTATATGTGGGGGGCTGCCTATTGCTTTGGGGTCTGCTCTGGGGCAGTTAGATTTCCCCTTTCCTTCTTTAGGCCTATGTATCTCTCCGGCTGTGATCGAGGGGTCTAGGTCATCGTAGGAACCCCCCACGGCTACTGCTAGTTGTGTTGATAGGTTCAGGGGTATGCATTCTGAAAGTTGCCAACTTCTCTGGTTTTCTGGACTTAGCTAGCATTTCTGTTTTTGCCTCCTACGATGACTCAATCATAACAGAATCACCGGCCAAACCGCAGATCCTGGGGTACTCAATAGCAGGAAAGAATTGTGCTTAAAAAAAAAAAAAAAGGGAGTTTGTATATTCTTTCCTCTATATCTCTGAGGCTGTAGGGGGAATTTTTTTTTTCTCTCAATGGAGATAAAGCAAGTGTCTGATCGTGTGGAGCAGCTCTCTGCTGAAGTGCGAGGAATTTCCGCCTATCTTGCTCGTTCACATGCTGTTGAACCAAAGATCCCCACACCTGATGTATTTTTGGGGGATCGATCTAAATTTTTGAGTTTCAAAAATAATTGTAAATTATTTTTTGCTTTGAAGCCTAAATCGTCAGGGAGCACCGCGCAGCAGGTTAAAATTGTCATCTCTTTGCTGCGCGGCGATCCCCAGGATTGGGCGTTTTCTTTGAGACCAGATGACCCTATTCTGACTAATGTGAACGCATTTTTTCAAGCCTTGGGGTTGCTGTACGACGAACCTAATGCTATTGATCAGGCTGAAAAGACCCTGTTAGCATTGAACCAGGGTCGAGAATCTGCAGAGTTGTACTGTCAAAAGTTCCGAAAGTGGGCGGTCCTTACTACCTGGAATGATAGTGCCTTGGCTGCTCTCTTTCAGAAGGGTTTGTCAGAAGCCGTAAAAGATACTATGGTGGGATTTCCTGTTCCCTCTGGTCTGGACGATTCTATGTCTTTAGCCATTCAGGTTGATCGGCGTTTACGTGAACGCAGGATTACACGAGAGGTGTTGCCACCGGTTGAACAGACGTCTGAACCTATGCAATGTGATAGAGTTTTGTCTAAGGCGCAACGTCAGGAATTCAGAAGGCGCAATAAGCTGTGTTTTTTCTGTGGAGATGCCTCACATATTATTTCTGTTTGTCCTAAACGTGAGAAACGCTTTGCACACACGTTTTCTGTTGGTGGGGTTCAGCCTAAGTTTCTTTTGGCGATTACTCTGATCTGTTCCCTGTCCACATTTTCCGCCAAGGCTTTTGTGGATTCGGGAGCAGCGCTAAACCTAATGGACTTGGATTTTGCTAAACGTTGTGGATTTCCGTTGACACCTCTGCAGACGCCTATCCCTTTGAGGGGGATTGATGCTACACCTCTGGCTAAAAATAAACCTCAGTTTTGGACCCAGTTGGTCATGCGGGTCGCCCCAGACCATCAAGAAAATTGCAGATTTTTGGTGTTGCATGGTCTGCATGATGCCGTTGTTCTGGGGTTTCCCTGGTTGCAGATTCATAATCCAGTTTTGGATTGGAAGTCTGTGTCTGTGGTGAGTTGGGGTTGTCGGTGTACCTTTAGTGAGGCTCCGGTTTTTTCCACCTCTCTTCAGTCGCATGAGGTTCCTGACTATTTGGCGGACTTCTATGATGTAATTAGTGAGAATGAGTCTGCGTCCTTGCCTCCTCATAGGAGTTATGACTGTGCTATTGAACTAAGCCCGGGGTGTAAATTTCCTAAGGGTCGGCTCTTCAATTTATCTGTACCCGAGCACGAGGCTATGTGGTCCTATATTAAGAAGGCGTTGGAGAAGGGTCATATTAGACCATCCTCTTCACCCTTAGGTGCCGTTTTTTTTTTTTTGTGGCCAAGAAGGATGGTTCTTTAAGGCCTTGTATTGATTATCGTGCCCTCAATAAAATTACTATTAAATATCAGTATCCGTTACCCCTGATTTCGGATCTATTCTCTAGAGTCAGAGGTGCTTGCTGGTTTACCAAGCTTGACCTCAGGGGGCGTATAATCTTATCCGCATTAAGCAGGGGGATGAATGGAAGACGGCGTTTAATACTCCGGAGGGACATTTTGAGTACCTGGTGATGCCTTTTGGGCTCACTAATGCCCCTTCTGTCTTCCAGTGCTTCATGAACGATATTTTCCGAGACTTTGTCGATAAATTTTTGATTATCTATCTGGACGATATTTTGATCTTCTCCAAGGATTGGGATGCTCATGTGGAACATATTCGGACTGTGTTCCGGATCTTGAGAGAGAATTCTCTGTATGTCAAAGGATCAAAATGCCTTTTTGGAGTACAGAGGATTTCTTTTTTGGGATTTATTTTGTCTCCGTCAACTATTGAAATGGACCCGGCCAAGGTACAGGCCATTTATGATTGGGTTCAGCCCACTTCTTTGAAGGCCCTCCAGAAGTTTTTGGATTTTGCTAATTTTTATCGGAAATTTATAGCAAAATTTTCTAGTATTGCCAAACCATTGACTGACCTGACCAGGAAGGGTGCGGATGTGTTGAATTGGTCTCCGGAAGCGGTTGCTTCCTTTCAGGAGCTGAAGCGTAGATTTACCTCCGCTCCGGTTCTGCGGCAACCTGATGTCTCACTCCCGTTTCAGGTAGAGGTGGATGCTTCTGAGATTGGTGCAGGAGCAGTGTTGTCCCAAAAGGATCCGGTAACATCTAAAATGAATCCCTGTGCTTTCTTTTCCCGAAAGTTCTCTTCATCTGAACGTAACTATGATGTGGGGAATCGGGAACTGTTGGCCATGAAATGGGCATTTGAGGAGTGGAGACATTGGTTGGAGGGAGCCAAACATCAAGTTGTGGTCCTCACTGACCACAAAAATTTGATTTACCTAGAGTCGGCTAAACGCTTGAACCCTAGACAGGCTAGGTGGGCCTTGTTTTTTACACGTTTTGATTTTGTGGTCTCTTTCCTTCCTGGAACTAAGAATGTCAAGGCAGACGCCCTCTCTAGGAGTTTCTTTGCTGATTCTCCTGTGGTGACCAAGCCTGCTACCATCTTAGGGCGAAGGGGTAGTTCTTTCTGCCATCTCGCCCGATTTGAGACTTGCTCTGCAAGAGTTCCAGGAGGACAAACCTGAGCGTTGCCCCAGTGGAAAGTTGTATGTTCCTGACCAGTGGAAGAAGAGAGTGATGTCTGAAGTTCATTGCTCTGCATTGGCTGGTCATCCGGGTATTTTTGGTACTAGAGATCTGGTGAGTCGCTCTTTTTGGTGGCCCACCTTGTCTCATGATGTCAGGAATTTTGTGCAGTCCTGTGGGACTTGCTCCCGGTCTAAATCTTGTTCTCGCTCTAGTGGGTTGTTGATGCCTTTGCCGGTCCCCAGGAGGCCATGGACCCATATTTCAATGGATTTCATCTCTGATATGCCGGTCTCTCAGGGAATGACTGTTATTTGGGTGATTTGTGATAGGTTCTCTAAGATGGTTCATCTTGTTCCACTCCCTAAGTTGCCATCTTCCTCTGAGTTGGTGCCCCTATTTTTGCAACAGGTGGTTCGCTTGCACGGGATTCCTGAGAACATTGTATCTGACAGAGGAGTTCAATTTGTGTCTAAATTTTGGAGGACGTTCTGTTCCAAGTTGGGAATTCAGTTGTCCTTCTCCTCTGCTTTTCACCCTCAGACCAATGGGCAGACAGAGAGAACAAACCAGACCTTGGAGTCGTATTTGAGATGTTTTATTTCCGCTGATCAGGATGATTGGGTTTCAATTTTGTCCTTGGCCGAATTTGCTTTAAATAATAGAGCTAGTTCTGCCACTTTGATGCCACCTTTTTTTTGTAACTTTGGGTTTCATCCTCGATTTTCTTCAGGGCAGGTGGAGCCCTCTGCCTGCCCAGGTGTTAACATTGTGGTGGAGAGAATGCACCAGATCTGGGACCAAGTGGTGGATAAGTTATCTCTCTCCCAGGAAAAGGCCCAGCGGTTTTCCAATCGAGATAGGACCATTGGTCCCCAGTTTAAGATTGGTGATATGGTGTGGTTATCATCAAAAAATATTGCTATGAAGGTGGCTTCTCCTAAGTTTAAGCCTAGATTTATTGGACCTTACAAGATTTTGGAGATTATTAATCCGGTCTCTTTTCATTTGGCTCTTCCTGTCACATTTAAGATCCATAATGTGTTCCATAAGTCCTTGTTGAAGAGGTTTGTTGAGCCAGTTGTGCCTGAGGTGGCACCTACGGACCCTGTATTGGTTGAAGGTAACTTGGAATATGAGGTAGAGAAAATTCTGGATTCCCGTCTGGCTAGACGGAGACTCCAGTATTTGGTTAAGTGGAAGGGTTATGGTCAGGAGGATAATTCCTGGGTCTCTGCCTCTGATATTCATGCCAAAAGATTGGTGCGTGCCTTTCATCGGGCTCACCCTGATCGCCCTGGTAGCGTTGTTGAGGGTTCGGTGACCCCTCCTCAAGGGGGGGGTACTGTTGTGAGTTAATTCTCACTTCCGTCACTGAGGCCTGGTGAACTCCCTATTCTAGTGAAGGAAGGTAGTGAGCCTGATTATCAGGCACCTGGGACTAATGAAGACGATTGGCTGAGTGGAGTCACTGACTGGATTTAAGGCAGCCTACGCCCTTTCTGCCCTGCGGGTGATTGCTCTGTGGACTCTTGGACACCAGTGTGATTCCTGCTCTCCTAAAGCTAAGTTTTCTGTTTTGCCTTTTTGCATTTAAGATTTGTTTTTGTTTTTCTTGCTTTTTGGATTCTGCCATTCCCTGCTGGAGTGTGCAGTGTTCCGTTAGCTCTGTCTTCTGAAAGTACCTGAGTGCTGATTTAGTTTTTGAAGCTTAGTTGCTTCAGGGCCATTTTATATCAGCTTGTTGGCTTTTGTCTCTGACAGGGTTTTGGCAGATGGCAGACAGCAGCCTTCCTATCCGTTCCTATCTAGGTAGTTTTTGGCCCCGTCTTTGCTCAGCCTGTCTTTCTGTCTGTGTAAGTGTTTTCATCTTGCTTCACCGTCATTATATGTGGGGGGCTGCCTATTGCTTTGGGGTCTGCTCTGGGGCAGTTAGATTTCCCCTTTCCTTCTTTAGGCCTATGTATCTCTCCGGCTGTGATCGAGGGGTCTAGGTCATCGTAGGAACCCCCCACGGCTACTGCTGGTTGTGTTGATAGGTTCAGGGGTCTGCAATCTGAAAGTTGCCAACTTCTCTGGTTTTCTGGACTTAGCTAGCATTTCTGTTTTTGCCTCCTACGGTGACTCAATCATAACAGTGAGGCGTGATTTGGAAAGGAGATTAGTAAGGTCTCCTTCAATGATGTTGGAGAGGGAGGTTATTAGGGAAGGGCAGAGGTCTGGTATGTGGAGCGGTTGGGGTGGTGGAACTGTAAAGGTTTGCCTTGTTTGGTCAATCTTGTTTTTGAAGTAGGTGGCAAAGTCCTCAGTAGAGATGAGAGGAGTTGGAGGTGGCAGTGGTGGGCAGAGGAGAGAGTTAAATGTGCTGAACAGTTGTTTTGGGTTGTGGGATAATGAAGATACAAGGTTTGTGAAATAGGTCTGTTTAGCAGAGGTGAGGGCTGATTTAAAGGCAAGTGTAGCTTGTTTGAAAGCAGTGAAGTCGTCTGGCAGGCATGTTTTCTTCCAATGCCTCTCCACGACCCTGGATGCTTGTCGAAGTTTTTTGGTGAGGTTATTGTGCCAGGATTGCCTATTGGTTTGTTGCACTTTGCCATACATGACAGGGGCGACTGAGTCTATGGCTGATGTGAGGGTGGTGTTGTAGAAAGCGGTGGCACTGTCCGTGTTGTGGGGTGAAGATATGGAGGACAGAGGTAGAAGAGAGTCTGAGAGTCTGTGGATGTCTAGGTGTGCAAGGTTTCTGCGAGGATGTGCTAGTGGCTGGACATAGGGGGCAGGTGAAAAGGACAAGGATGAGAAGGTGAGTAGATAGTGGTCAGATAGGGGGAAAGGAGAGGTTGTGAGATTAAATAGGGAACAGAGGCGGGTGAAGATGAGGTCTAGTGTATGTCCATCTGTGTGAATGGCTGTGGAGGACCACTGAGTAAGTCCAAAGGATGAGGAAAGTGACAGGAGTTTGGAGGCTGCTGGCTGGAGGGTGTCAATGGGGATGTTGAAGTCCCCTATGATGATGGTGGGGATGTCAGAAGAGAGAAAGTGGAGGAGCCAGGTGGAGAATTGGTTGAAGGCAGTGGCTGAGCCCGGTGGTCGGTATATGACAGCCATTTTGAGATTAGAGGGAGAGTAAATACGGATAGAGTGAACCTCGAAAGAAGGGAGGATAAGGGAGGGTGGGGGTTGGATAGGGTTGAAGGAGCAGTTTTTAGAAAGGAGGAAACCCTCTCCTCCACCTTGTCTGTTGCCAGGGCGAGGAGTGTAGGTAAAGTGGAGGCTGCCATAACTCAGTGCGGCCGGGGAGGCCATGTCAGGGGGTGTCAGCCAGGTATCAGTGAGGGCCAGGAAGGAAAGGTTGTGGGAGGTAGAGAGGTCGTGGATCACGTGGAGCTTGTTGCAGATAGAGCAAGCATTCCAAAGTGCTCCTGAAAGAGGGTGCGGGAGGGAGGGGGTCAGTGGCACAGGTTTTACGTGTGAGGGATTGTGGTAGTTTCTCTTAGTGTGAGAACAATTGGGGCATATGTCACCAGCAGTGAGAAGAAGCAGAGAATGGGAAAGCAGGTGGGTGAAGGAGAGTGATCATCTTGTATTGTATGTTAGTAGGAGAGGTCTGAGGTTAAGGAGTATGTCTGTAGATAAAGCAAGGTGGGGGCGTAAGAGAGAGGGGGAGATAGTTATTTGGTTCGAGCGTGCAGGGGTTTGGGGATAGCGAAGGAGAGTGAAGATGAGTGGAGCAAAAATGGTGATGGCAAATGTGAGCATGGTTAAAGAGAAGAGTAAAAAAAAGATCCGTTGAAGCGTTCAAGTGGAGCAAAAACGGTGATGGCAAATGTGAGTATGGTTAAAGAGCAGAGTAAAAAAAAAAGAAGGATCCGTTGAAGCGTTCCAGAGTTATGACCTCATAAAGGGACAGTGGTCAGAATTGTAAAAATTGGCCTGGTCATTAACATGCAAAGCAACCTTGAGAGTAAAGGGGTTAACAAAAGGTCATCTCAATATTTTGTTATTTATCCTTTGTTGGCAATGACAGAGGTCAATCGTTTTCTGTAAGTCTTCACAAGGTTGGCACACACTGTTGGTGGCATGTTGGCCCATTCCTCCATGCAGACCTCCTCTAGAGCAATGATGTTTTGTGTTTTGGGCCTGTTGCTGGCCAACACAGACTTTCAATTACCTCCAAAGGTTTTCTATGGGGATGAGATCTGGAGATTGGCTAGGCCACTCCATGACCTTCATATGCTTTTCACGAAGCCAATCCTTCATTGCCCTGGTGGTGTGCTTGGAATCATTATCATGCTGAAAAACCCATCTACATTTCATCTTCAGTGCCCTTGCTGATGGATGGAGGTTTGCAGGTTAATACTGGCCTGGCGGGTTGCCGAAGAAATCCCAGGTGGGCCCTTGCAGAAGATATGGAGAGGGAGGAAGGAAAAAAAGGAAAAAAAAGAGGAAAAAATAGAGGTTGTAGGCCCTTTAAATGAGTGCTCGTGTACGCAGCTTGACGGCCGTGATGCACAGAATAGTGGAGAGCTGGACCAGGGAGCGGGAGAGCAGCTGGGGTTGCATGCCAAGCAGTGTCACAGCTAGCAGACATGGCTACAGCGGCATCTGCTAAAAGTGACATTGTAGAAGTACTTTACTTATGCCGGACTAGAGACAAGCCAAGGTAACTAACACTCCTAATGTTTGTGCATAGTTATATGAATTGTATGTATATGCGTGTATGTGTATGTATGCATGGTATATGTGTGTGTGTATATATATATATATATATATATATATATATATATATATTTATATATGCTTGTATTTGTATGTTAATGCCTGCATGTGTATATGTGCCTGTATGTCTGTATGTGTGGGGACTAGCATATTGGAATTAATGAATAAATAAAACTAATATACCGTACTTCATTAGAATCAATTAAAAACAATCATTAAAAAAATACATAAGGTGCATGTGCAATAACAAATCTCTGACAAAAACACCGTTTAATACAAAGTAGTGTGTACAGTCCCCAAAAGGCACAAACATGAAAGAATCTCTAAATGACTGCTTATCCACCGATGAGTTAAATTTGTTTTACCTTTTGCAGTTAATCATACAGTTAGTGCCTATAAAAACATTGTGCAATATTTATATACATTAATAGTTAATCCAAAGGCACAAAAATGAAAAAACTCTTGCAGTCACTGCTTATCCACCAGTGAGTTATATTAATTTTCTTGTTGAACCTCTCACAAGGATTCATGCAATTTGTGCCTATAAAAGCATTGTGCAATATTTATATTCAAGTGGTTTAATCTTCCACAATTAATACTGCATGCTTTTGATAAATCCTATGATCAGCTGTTATCTTCCACAATTAATACTGCATGCTTTTGATAAATCCTATGATCAGCTGTTATCTTCCACAATTAATACTGCATGCTTTTGATAAATCCTATGATCAGCTGTTATCTTCCACAATTAATACTGCATGCTTTTGATAAATCCTATGATCAGCTGTTATCTTCCACAATTAATACTGCATGCTTTTGATAAATCCTATGATCAGCTGTTATCTTCCACAATTAATACTGCATGCTTTTGATAAATCCTATGATCAGCTGTTATCTTCCACAATTAATATTGCATGCTTTTGATAAATCCTATGATCAGCTGTTTTTCTCTGCAGGTCCCTATACAGGAATCACAGCCCACATTCTAGCCGGCCATGAGCAGCATATCAGAAAGATATTAAATTGAATATGGCATAATATAATAGAGAGGAGAGGCTCTGGGCAGTAAATTTAACGTATACCACATAGCACTGTATGCATGTGAAAGCCCTTGGTTCAGCCCTCTTTCCACTCTCTTTAGTAAATCTCAAAGGACCATTGCGACTAGAGGTGAGCGACTTTGGTCGGATAGGGTTTCATGAAACAAAATTTGTTTCAGATGAAACTGGTCCAACTAGGGCAAAAAAAGTCGGAGTTTTGTCCGAAACCCGACCTCAATGCAAGTCAATGTGGAATAAAAGTCGGCATTGAGTGGATGGCTCTTCTGTCTTCTGAAATACCCAATTGTGTGCCAGTACAGTCACATAAATAATCCATATGGGTATTATGAGATACAAAAAATACTCGCCGATATATGATAGACCAGCTTAATATGTGCAAATTTACAGTCACGGCATACTTATAAAACAGGATAATACCTGAAGGTTCATTCGGACAGATGCAACACTCATAAAGAGAACAGCTCAGTCAGTATTTGGAAATACCTAATTGGGCAGAACAAATTTAAGATTTTTTAAGGGGTGTATTAATATAGAACTCACATGTACGAACACGGGCACAACTCCACAAGAGACGGGATGAATTGATGAATGGGAAAAAGAGAGAAAAGAAAGCTGGCTAATTGTAACAAAAATAGGGGCGCTTTTATGCCCTAGGGCAGTGATGGCGAACCTATGGCACGCGTGCCAGAGAGGGCACGCAAAGCCCTCTCAGCTGGCACACGGCCTTACCTCACTGATCCGGAGCTGCAGATTCCTGTTCCACACACATTGAGCAGCGCTGCCGCGGAGCTGAACGATGATGTCATCCAGCTGCAGCCACGCCGCTCAATGTGTGAGAGGAAGTGAAAGCCGAAGAAGCTGCCGGTGCGCAGAGAGGTGAGTGTGGCCGCTGATGTGTGTGTGTGTGGCGAGTGTGGCCGCTGTGGTGTGTGGCGAGTGTGGCGCTTGTGGCCGCTGTGGCGAGTGTGGCCGCTGTGGTGTGTGTGTGTTTGTCAATGATGTGGAGAGGGCCAATGATGGGAGTGATGGGGAGATGGCCATTGATGGGAAGATGGCCATTGATAGGGAGAGGGCCATTGATGGGGAGATAGCCAGTGATGGGGAGATGGCCATTGATGGGGAGAGGGCCAGTGATGGGGAGAGGGCCAGTGATGGGGAGAGGGCCAGTGATGGGAGTGATGGGGAGAGGGACAATGATGGGGTGATGGGGAGGAGGAAATGATGATGGGGCATATATCTGCATGAAGGGGATCATGATGGGGCATATTTCTGCATGAAGTGGATCATGATGGGGCATATTTCTGCATGAAGGGGATCATGAAGGGGCATTTTTCTGCATGTAGGGGATCATGATGGGGCATATTTCTGCATGAATAGGATCATGTTGGGGCATATTTCTGCAGGAAGGGGATCATGATGGGATATATTTCTGCATGAAGAGGATCATGATGGGACATATTTCTGCATGAAGGGGATCATGATGGGACATATTTCTGCATGAAGGGGATCATGATGGGGCCAGTGATGGGGAGAGGGCCAGTGATGGGAGTGATGGGGAGAAGGAAATGATGAAGGGGATCATGATGGGGCATATTTCTGCATGAAGGGGATCATGATGGGGCATATTTCTGCATGAAGGGGATCATGATGGGGCATTTTTCTGCACGAAGGGGATCATGTTGGGGCATATTTCTGCATGAATGGGATCATGATGGGGCATATTTCTACTTGAAGGGGATCATGATGGGACATATTTCTACATGAAGGAGATCATGATGGGGCATTTGGCACATGTTGGCACTTCATCATAAATAACTGGGTTTTAGGTTGAAGTTTGGGCAGTTTGTCTCAGAAAGGTTCGCCATCACTGCCCTAGGGTCTGTATGTGTATGTATGCATGGTATATGTCCATTCCCTGGATCAGACCCCCATTCTCCAGATCAGATTCCCCCATATCAGACCTTCCCATTCCCTGGATCAGACCCCCCATATGAGACCCCCAATTCCCCGGATCAGACCCCCAATATCAAACCCTCCCATTCCCCAGATCAGACCCCCCATTCCCCAGATCAGACCCCCATTTCCCGGATCAGACCCCCCATTCCCCAGATCAGACCCCCCCATTCCCCGGATCAGACCCCCCATTCCCTGGAAGAGACTCCCCCATTCTCCGGATCAGACCCCCATTCCCTGGATGAGACTCCCCCATTCCCCAGATCAAACCCCTCCATTTCCCGGATCAGAACCCTCACTATTCCCCGAATCAGATCCCTCATTCCCTGGATCAGACCCCCCATTTTCTAGATCAGATCCCTCCATTCCCTGGATCAGACCACCCCCCCCATATCAGACCCCTCCATTCCCTGGATCAGACCCCCCCATATTAGATCAAGTTGCCAAGTTTCTCATCAATACTAATGTAAAAGTTTTTCAGTTATTATCTGGCAGTGAGGTTTCCACGACAAAGGGCTCTCTACTTTTGGGATTCATATAATTTCAGTTTTGTTATGAATCCAGGGACTCACGTAAAAGGCAAATCTAAAATCCTTAAACGCAGAAAATAACACCACATTTTTTATATATTTCTAAAGAGAACTTATCCAAACTGAGCAACATGGATTTCTGAATTGCTATTTGTCATTCATCAGAAGTAACAATAGAGTCTAAATAAGCTTTCTGTGCAGCTGAGAGTCTGGGTAGCCTGACTACATCCAAATATGATTTTATGTATAATACCTCAGTTTTATATAAAGAAGTAAACTATTCTAAAAAAAAAGTAGTATGAATAACTTCTGATTCATGGATAATAGTTGAATTTGGTTTATTTTAATGGCTGAAATTATTTTCGTTCACCATGGATTTCTGATTGATTTTGTTTAGTGATGGCCAGGCCTATAAAAATCAAATCAGCTTCACTGTTATATGAAAAAAACAATCTGCTGCTCTCACTTTGAAATGAAATATTTTTAGATTTTTCTGATCAGCTAATAACCCTAACTAATTTTCTTTCTATGGGATAGATTATTTGGTCTTTTTATAAGCATTCATAATCTTTTCATCCTAAAAATATTTTTTCTTTCTTACAATTTTTTTTTTTATAATAACGCATTTGAAATAGAAAATACCGTATATACTCATGTATAAGCCGAAATTTTCAGCACATTTTTTGTGCTGAAAAAGCTCCCTTGGCTTATACATGAGACATTGTCCCAGAAAGCCAGTGGGGGGATAGGCGGAGCAGTGGCAAGAGCCAGCAGCTGTGGCACAGTGACAGCTGCAGCCATCGGCTTCCAGAAGAGAGCATACTCACCCTCCTTGCACTGTTGCTGCATCTTCCTCCCTGCATCCCGGCTACAGCAGCTCTTCCTGTGCTGAGCGGTCGTGTGCTACCGCTCATTAAGGTAATGAATATGCACGGGTCTCCAATCCCATAGGTGTGGAGCACATATTCATTACCTTAATGATCGCTCAGCACAGGAGAGCTGCCATGGGGGGACAATGGAGATGAAGTGACAGCACGAGAAGGGTGAGTAGTAGGATGGGGGGAGGGAGAACCATGCATGCAATGATGGGATGGGGGTGAGCCATGCATACAACAGGGGGAGCCACACATACCAGGACAGGACGAGGGAGCAACACATAGCAGGAAAGGATAAGGGAGCCACACATACCAGGACAGGATGGGGGGCCACATACCAGGACTGGACAGAGGAGCCACATACCAGGACAAGACGGGGGGAGCCATGCATAGCAGGACAGGGATGAGGGGATAATATGTACCCGGTTTATACTTGAGTCAATAAGCTTACCCAGTTTTCCGTGGCAAAATTAGGTGCTCGGCTTATACTCGCATCGGTTTATACTCGAGTATATATGGTTATGGCTTTGACTCTCAACCAAAGCAAATGTACAATTTTCAATTTTGTTGGAATAAAATCCCAATTTTTTCAAGAATCTCTCTTTGATTATTAATGAATGTTAACCAATGGGGGATAATTCTAACAATTAGGAAAGAGTTTGTTGGACATATAACTTGAACAAGGATCGCAGCATAATGCTTGGACTGGCCATTGCCTTTCCTCATCCAAGCATGAAAGCATGTATTTCTATGCAGCTGTCATGTTTGGATTATGAGAGACGACAACCTAACCAAGCACTGTGTTATGATCCTTGTCCGAGTCATACGGCAGTCCGACTCTTCCCTTACCCTGATTCTCTAATCCCCAGTGTTTAGATCTTAAACCACTCATAAGAAGTCAGATATGCATCTGGATTTGCAACTGTAATAACTAATTCTTCACACAGCATCAGATTAATTCATAACATGGAGGTGGGTAGTAAAAAAAGGGATGTTTGCTGCTAGAGTGAATCGATGATATATCATTTCTTCACTAGATAAATATGCTGGTATGTCGTTGAAACACATTGTGGATACAAAACCCTTTTATCATCATCATTGGTGAAGAGTTGATTTTCTCAAGCAGATCAGCCCATCTTTTTTGTTTTATTCAACTGGATACCATATTTTCAGGAGGATTTATCCAACAACCACAGGTCAGGAGAAACTGTTTTTCTTCATGCCTACATAGGAGTTGTGCTTGTCACAACTCCACCAGGAGAGTGTAACCAAAACCCACTGTTACTCCATAGGGTATCACCTTATTATGCGCTCTGTTCCCGACATCTAGATTTATTCATATATTAAAACATGAGCACACTTGTTTTTTGAGGAAGTTTTCTCCTTCATATGTAGGGGGTATGCAGGCAGCTGGTTTGCGCCCTGCATTCCTGTGCACATCTGCCTAATGAAACCGGATATCTGTTATGAGTTTATTATGTACAATGTAAAATATGATGGTAGCTGACACTGTCCTGATGTGAACTCATGTACCTGTGTTTATATCTTTGTATGTTAGGGACAAGAATAGGGACAACTAGTGGTAGAGTTAGGTCAGCATTGGTAGGTTTTTACAGTATAATTGCGGGATAGCCTTAAAGGGGGGCACTAGAGAGTCAGATTAAGATAGGATAAGAACTGGTTTTAGCCAGAATAGTAACAGTTAAATGGTTAACCCAATAGGAAGCTAGCTGGTGGGAGGACTTAGTAAGAGGCTAGGGGAAGTTTGGTGAGAATTAGTCAGTGATTGCTGAGAGACAGAGACAAGAAGAACTGAAAAGAGGAGCTCTGAAGAATGAAAGATTGTGGGGCACAGGTGGATCTAGGCAGCCTGAAAGGATCAGTGGCTAGTCTGTGGGGTTACTTCTGTGACGTCCGTGACCTATGGTCCAAACAAGATTTGCAGTGGCATCCTGAATTTTCGCCCAAGATGGGGTAAGTGGACGGGGAGCACCTAGAATCAGCTAGCTTGATTATCCAGGGAACTGCGGGACTGGATATCACATTGCCAGAGATGGAGATGACAGAAAAGATGATGGAGAGCTCAGGAGAAGAAGTTCTTATGGCTTTTGAACATTATTGGATTTAATTTGCTTTGAAGATGCACTAATTAAGTAAAGTTTTGGAGAAAATGAAGTTGGACTTTGATACTGTTTGTGTGTGCTTGCAACGGATTGGAGCTCTGCATGCGGTGGAGGATTCTGACCCACAGGTGGGTGAACTTCATGACACACACAGTGCATTGCAAGTTGGTACTTTATATCTATAGTGGAGCATCGGGGTGTGATGAGGAAGTAACAGCAGACCCTCGGCACGACTACAACCCTGACCCCCGTTACACATACATCAACAAGGCCTAACTCGTCACAAATTCTTGCAAGTTGAGTAGGTAATTGATTCATACCAGTATCCTTATATTGAATTCTATTGAATATGTTATTTATTACACAATTATGATCACCAGTGACCACAACTTGGCAATTTCAATCCTATTAAATTCAATTATCTGAATTAAATAGAAAAGAAAAGGGAATCCATGTATAAAAAAGCTAAAACATTTTGTGTATAGCTCTGGTGCAATAAAAAAATATGTTTTATCTACCTTTATTATCAATATGTTTATCTTAAGTTTTTATGTGTAAAACTTATATGAATCAAAACAGTTCTATAAAACTTGGTTGAACCTATGTGTTATATGTTAGCTACTCAGTTTTTTAACAAATTGAGTTATGTTATTAGTTAAATAGTTATTGCAGGCAAGTACTTTCTAAGTGTCTAATGAATTAATTCTCTTTTCACCTCTTCACCTAATCCTGCTACTGTTCCATAGTTTCATTCTGGTGGACAGACCTTCTTTGAAACTCTATAGACTTTTAAATTCCAAGTAGAGACTAATATTTTTCTCTCGTAATTTTATCCTCCATCTATTTTTTATTAAATGAAGCATGTTTATCTAAGCCCTTTGAAAAGCCCAAAACCTCACATTACATCACTGTGACCTGTCTTCTAGATCTAGCAATTTTGTCTCAGGTTTGATTACTCTAAGGTAATGCTTTGACATTCTTGCTGAGAACTGACACTTATCCTTCCAGTTCGCTTGATCGTTTTTCCTCTTCAAAGAAACTCTCTTTTTCTAAAATTCTATTTTTACACAGGTAACCTTAGTGGTCATTGGCTGTCCAATTTATTTTAAATATTTATAAATATTTATTGCTACCAAAATGTCATCAAATTAAGGACATGCAAGGCTAACCTCCCTGTATCTTTTGAGGTTTAAGCCTGGCAATCTGATGATTTTAAATTCCTTTTAATTTTTTGCCCAACTGTTGGGATCACCTAAGGGAATTTGTCACCAGGTGAACTACCAGTGTATAATCCTGCTCATACCACTGATTGGCATCTTTCTGTGTACACTGTGCATAGGCATGAAGCTGGGGTGGGGCTACATGGTAGCAGCTTTACTAGTGACAATTTCCTGCTGATAAAACAGTAATTTTATAAAACCTACACTAATCAGACCAGTAAATGATAAATCATTGGAATCGGAGCCTCTGCCCTTATATCATGTTGTGCCCAGAT
This sequence comes from Dendrobates tinctorius, assembly GCF_039654945.1. NCBI lineage: Eukaryota > Metazoa > Chordata > Amphibia > Anura > Dendrobatidae > Dendrobates > Dendrobates tinctorius. Next base: position 20,102,515 of record NW_027361783.1, read on the forward strand.
TAGGAAGCAAAAAAACCGGTGAAATATTCCTTTCAAAATATCTTCAGATTCTGCCACCAAAAGACAACACCTGCCCCCCATGTGGGCAGGAACTGTAACAACAGCAATTACACATATCTGGCATAAGGTCAGAGAAAACCAAAGTGTGAACAGATCTGGTGACTGACAGCTTGTGATGACCTTTGAATGCAGAGTAATTTGCACAGCTGCTAGTAGCCCTTAGAGCTAGAGGCTCAATTTACTTAAGCTCATCCACAGTTCAAGTCCAAGCTATAATTATAGTGATGATGATGATAAAGATTATTATAACTTAAATGTTATCCAGAAACTGAATGTGTTAAAACGAATTTACAACAAGCAGAGGTTTTTTACTTGTCTGTATGACTCAAAATGTAAAGATAAATGGGAAAAAAATGAAGCCACAGGTACGTAATAAAGACAACATTAAACAATGCTAGTTGTGCATTTATTTGACTCAGATTATTTATTGTTGTTTTTGCCTCTTCTTATCATGCACCACTCATTTTACAGAATCTTTTTTTTTTTCAAATTTGTTTTCCATCAACTCAAGTAAAAAGGAAACAGATGTTTGCTAAACTGTCAGACTGTCATAGATTAAAATAAATGTTTCCTACTCAAACATTAATCCCTCATATTATGCAATATACTGACAACAATAATAAGCTGAATTTAAGCAGTGCTTTAGAAAAAATCATTGTAAATTAGGCCTAAAAGAAAAAAGATTATATTTGTAAACCCTAATGCAAATGTAAGGGCCTCCCCTCATATAGACATCACAGCTTTCTGTCAGCATACCTGTTGAGTCATTTCTCTCACCATCAGGGACCTTTCTGTGAAGCTGTGGGCTCACCATAGTTGGTTTGGCATAAATTGAGACACAGTCCAAATTAACTTCAAACTGAACAACTTTACTGACATCTTTACACAGCACATCCATGTTCTTCACAGTATTAACAAAAGGTTTCATTCTGCACATTTCTTCCACTTTCCCTGTACTTCTTTCTCTGACACACAGCACGTACCCTGGTCAGACCGTCTGACATGGTTCCTCAATGTCCTCCCAGTTTAGATCTGCCACGGTTAGACCTTCCCTAGTCTGTTTCACCCCAAACAAGTGTTTCAGCCTCCGAGGTCAGTTGCCACCTGGCCAGTGACCTGCCCACCTGTATTGCTGTATGTGTTCCTGTGGTACTTCCAATGGCCTCTAGCACATTACGGGGACCTACCGCCTTTAACGATAATGCAGTGTCCCTTCTGTTTTCACTCACTGCGGTTGGGTGTTTTCTCAGCCATTTTGCCCTCGTTCAGAGGGCTTCAACCCCTGCGATAAGTTGCCACATCATGGAATCTCCTGCATCCCTGTGCTCTCCTGGCCTTTCCTTCAGCTTCTGTGTCACACTGCTGTAACCCACTGTAATTCTGCCTTGTTGCCTTTTTAGCCTGTTGCTGCAGAATGGCTGGGTTCCTCACTTTAATCAAAATGTTACGTGCAATGCTGTTGCTCAGGGCTAAACTGCCCACCTGAGCCCACGGGCACACTGGCCCCGACTGACTAAAATAAGGAAGTCCCTCTAGCTTAACCCACCGTGCCCCTCCTACTTTAACTATTCACAGTCCTGTGTGAGTGGAACTAGGGTGTACCCCATCAAGTGTCTGGGCTAGGGTACTGCACTTTCCCTATGTATATCTTAGAAAACAATTCAATATACATAAATACACACTAAAATATATGGTACAGGGACAAACAAGGGGATAACATGCAATTATACAAATGCAAGCAATAGGAGTATTTACACGGTCGAGGCACATCCCTTACATTCTCCCTTCCTTTTAAAATGGTTGCCCCCGCCCTACAACAGTTTTATTATATACATGGAACACTTCATGCAGTGAGGAAAGCGGTAAAAATATAATAATAAAAAACATTCCTTTATATTCTTTAGAGGGAGGTGTTCTGCTTTTCAGCAGAAAGGGCGCAATAGAAAAAAAACAACAGAGTCTATCAGCTCTAAATGGGAACGCCTGGCTCACCGTCCTCCAGGTCACACCCACAGTCCATTAGACTCTGGTCCTGTCCATCATATTAAAACATATGTACAACATCGTGACCCAACCATGGGGTCCACAGTCCTTTTGGAATGAGGTTATCCCCACTCCTTTGTGGAAAGCACTGTCCTATATTCCGTATGCAGGCTACCTGGTCCTGGAACACAGTCTGTTGCTACAGCCGCTCATGGTCCATCAGTCCCAGGATCCGTTGCTCTGTGAGGGCAAAGTTCTGCCATCCAGTAGAACAACAAGCAGTTCAATGGGGGTAAAACAAAACGTTCAACTGTGGCCCGTACCGGCTTCACTATGCCCGACTTTGTTGTGCCCCAGGGCTCCTTTGCCCACAGGGATGCAGAACAGTCCCATTTTCTTATTGATATGGTGCAACAGGCACAACTTTTGCAAAGGAGTCATAACTTTTTAAATGGCATCCACTTGTCAGTGGCACATAACCCGCGCCACACTACTCCATATTGGGCTCCATGCCCATGCTCCAGTAGATGACCCTGCAGCCACAGGTGTTATGTCCTCCTGCCACCACAATGATAAGAGAGGGGCAGAACTTAATCGTACAATGACCGGGGAACAGGGGGCCGACTGTGCCTGTTCGGGGTCCGCATACAACTCCAGGTGATAACGTGACAGGCCAAGATGCATGGGACTTCTACGCAGGGGCTCGCTCTCTGGGATGAGAGGCTGGATGACAGGCCAGGCATTTGAGGTGAGAGATCAAGGCATGGACCAGCCTTCTGGGGTCAAGGGCCGAGGTGCACTCACCGCCTCCAGCTCCCGCAGCTTGTCTGCACCCGCCACATGATTGCTGGATCTCCCCGCTACTGCAGTTGCACGCTCTGGTACCCATTGAGGTAGTTACGGTGTTTACTTAGCTTCCGGAGTGGGTTCCTCTGGGGTGGTTGCTGTTTCCGTTCTCCTGACAGTTGGTTCCCGATCACATGGTTCCACCTGTTGACGTAGAAGCTCTGGCTCCACAAGAGAGGGTCCCTGTCTCCAAGGATGTGGTTGCTGGGGTCCCGTGGCTCCTGCTTATCAGTTTATATTTTTAAAGGTGCGTGGCTAATAGTATATTAATAGTGGGGTACACATATGTATTCGGGGGGAGCCACATGTATGTATACAATATATGTGACCTTATTATTTTCAGATTTGAGAGATCATCATGACAAAAGGAGTCATGGCTGGGAGATGTTGACATGAAGGTCTGACCAGATGGAGAAGAATATGGTTATAGCCTGAAATGGCACTAATCTCTATCGCAGTTGTGCACGTGTCAATGAGTGATATAAAAATTAACTTTTATTACAAAGCTTAAAATATTATCATCGTGTGCTCCACATACCGGAAGCTCAGAAGGAGTGGAGATCAATCCGGATATGTTCATGCGTTTCACCATGGCCGGCTGCATTCCATGGACCGGAAATGATGTATACTTCACCAGAAGTAATTCGCTCGACAATCAGAGATGCAGGAGCTTTTAAACAAGGGCACTGCAAGCTGTCATCACCTTACAAGCAGAGGATTTAGCGATGGGACGGTGCCATGGAGGGAGATTTGAGCCCTCTTTTCACTAAAAACTCTCCTGATGATTTGATGGTAGATGAAACACGTTGAGAGCAAGTAGTGCACTGGAGCCTCTATCCTGGACCTGAAAGGCCAAGCGTTGCACCCAGATTAAGGGAGCCTGTGGAGGGGGAAGTACCCCTGAAGACCAAAAAACATGGTGAGAGCTTTCTGATTTTACATGATATGATTACTCTCACCAGTGGTACAGAGGGAGGCTTTTGTATGGTGTATATGGTCAACAAGAAAGGGGGTTTGCAAGCACTGACACATGCTAAGATAAGCAATAATTAATGACCCAGGTGACTGTACATTTATATCAGTTTGTGTCTGCACTGTTTTTTAGCACTTTATTCATATTTAGCTCCATTACTATTTTAAGCTTTGCAATAAAATTTCATTTTAATATCACGCATTGACGCATGTACAACTGCGATAGAGATTAGTGCAATTTCAGGCTGTAGGCATATTCTTGAGAATAGAGACTATCTGTCAGACACCCTTGTTACTGCTTTATTTAATTCAGATGGAGACGAAACAGCAGAAAGCGGCTCTAATCAGACGAGTCATCAGCAGAAAGTGCCTGGATGTAAATATTATTATGTATCTCCACTGTGTGACATGAAATTATAATGTTTTTCATAAAATCACTTATTCTACAATCTCTCATTTGTGTGATTTGTTTGTGTGCTTCCAGGTTTTATTATAGGATGGCACACGAACTAATAGAGTTTTATAGGTCCATTCACACCCAGATCTGAGAATAAGATCTGTGAGGGTCAGATAATGTTCTGTTCTGATCCGATTTTGAGGATCAAATAGGACATGCGTAATGCGCCTGTAAAAGCGAGTAGCACATCAACACTGCACACAGATACAGGGATGTAGCCTTATTATGTATAGCACAGTCCTTTAGTACAGTGGGGCAAAAAAGTATTTAGTCAGTCAGCAATAGTGCAAGTTCCACCACTTAAAAAGATGAGAGGCGTCTGTAATTTACATCATAGGTAGACCTCAACTATGGGAGACAAACTGAGAAAAAAAAATCCAGAAAATCATATTGTCTGTTTTTTTTTTCATTTTATTTGCATATTATGGTGGAAAATAAGTATTTGGTCAGAAACAAAATTTCATCTCAATACTTTGTGATATATCCTTTGTTGGCAATGACAGAGGTCAAACGTTTTCTGTAAGTCTTCACAAGGTTGCCACACACTGTTGTTGGTATGTTGGCCCATTCCTCCATGCAGATCTCCTCTAGAGCAGTGATGTTTTTGGCTTTTCGCTTGGCAACACGGACTTTCAACTCCCTCCAAAGGTTTTCTATAGGGTTGAGATCTGGAGACTGGCTAGGCCACTCCAGGACCTTGAAATGCTTCTTACGAAGCCACTCCTTCGTTGCCCTGGCGTTGTGCTTTGGATCATTGTCATGTTGAAAGACCCAGCCACGTTTCATATTCAATGCCCTTGCTGATGGAAGGAGGTTTGCACTCAAAATCTCACGATACATGGCCCCATTCATTCTTTCATGTACCCGGATCAGTCGTCCTGGCCCCTTTGCAGAGAAACAGCCCCAAAGCATGATGTTTCCACCACCATGCTTTACAGTAGGTATGGTGTTTGATGGATGCAACTCAGTATTCTTTTTCCTCCAAACACGACAAGTTGTGTTTCTACCAAACAGTTCCAGTTTGGTTTCATCAGACCATAGGACATTCTCCCAAAACTCCTCTGGATCATCCAAATGCTCTCTAGCAAACTTCAGACGGGCCCGGACATGTACAGGCTTAAGCAGTGGGACACGTCTGGCACTGCAGGATCTGAGTCCATGGTGGCATAGTGTGTTACTTATGGTAGGCCTTGTTACATTGGTCCCAGCTCTCTGCAGTTCATTCACTAGGTCCCCCCGCGTGGTTCTGGGATTTTTGCTCACCGTTCTTGTGATCATTCTGACCCCACGGGGTGGGATTTTGCATGGAGCACCTGATCGAGGGAGATTATCAGTGGTCTTGTGTCTTCCATTTTCTAATTATTGCTCCCACAGTTGATTTCTTCACTCCAAGCTGGTTGGCTATTGCTGATTCAGTCTTCCCAGCCTGGTGCAGGGCTACAATTTTGTTTCTGTTGTCCTTTGACAGCTCTTTGGTCTTCACCATAGTGGAGTTTGGAGTCAGACTGTTTGAGGGTGTGCACAGGTGTCTTTTTATACTGATAACAAGTTTAAACAGGTGCCATTACTACAGGAAATGAGTGGAGGAAAGAGGAGACTCTTAAAGAAGAAGTTACAGGTCTGTGAGAGCCAGAAATCTTGATTGCTTGTTTCTGACCAAATACTTATTTTCCACCATAATATGCAAATAAAATGAAAAAAAAACAGACAATGTGATTTTCTGGATTTTTTTTTCAGTTTGTCTCCCATAGTTGAGGTCTACCTATGATGTAAATTACAGACGCCTCTCATCTTTTTAAGTGGTGGAACTTGCACTATTGCTGACTGACTAAATACTTTTTTGCCCCACTGTATATAGTGTACTCACTTATTATGTATAGCAGAGTCCCTTAGTATATAGTGTACTCACTTATTATGTATAGCAGAATCCCTTAGTATACACTGTACGCACTTATGTATAACACAATCCCTTAGTATATAGCGTGCTCACTTATTATGTATAGCACAGTTCCTTAGCACATAGTATACTCACTTATATATAGCACAGTCCCATAGTATATAGTGTACTCACTTATATATAGCACAGTCCTTTATTATATAGTGTACTTACTTATTACGTACAGCACAGTCCCTTAGTATATAGTGTACTCATTTATTATGCATAGCACAGTCCCTTAGTATAAAGTGTACTCACTTATTATATATAGCATCATCATTTGCTACATAGTTTTCTGTTTTATTATGTATAGCACCATTTCTTATTGCATACCATCCTCTCTAGCTATATATGTTGCTGTCCCTTATTATATACTGTAGCTTCCTCTGCTGTTATAATAATAATAATAATAAATTTTATTTTTATAGCGCCGACATATTCCGCAGCACTTTACATTTCAGAGGGGATTTGTACAGACAATAGACATTACAGCATAACAATAATCACATACAGTAGATTATAACAAATACCAAGAGGAGTGAAGGCCCTGCTCGCAAGCTTACAGTCTATGAGGAAAGAGGGAGACACGAAAGGTGGGTGGTAACAGTTACCCTGATTGTATGGACCAGTCATAATGTTAAGTGTGTAACAGTACAGACACAGAGGGCTAATGGAGCCATAAAGCATGTGGGAACATGATGCGGGGAACCTGGTTATGGTAAAACTTTTGGCTCTGCCACACAGGGATAGATTAGGTTAATGTGTTGGGGTGGTAGGCCAGTCTGAATAAATGCGTTTTCAGGACACGCTTAAAATTGTGGGTATTGGGGACTAATCGTATTGACCTGGGAAGTGCATTCCAAAGAATTGGCGCGGCACATGTAAAGTCTTGGAGACGGGAGTGGGAGGTTCTGACTATTGAGGATGCTAATCTCAGGTCATCAGCAGAACGGAGGGCGCAGGTAGGGTGGTATACTGAAACAAGGGAGGAGATGTAGGGTGGTGCTGAGCCATGGAGGGCTTTGTGAGTGAGGGTAATAAGTTTATACTGAATTCTGGAGTGGATGGGTAGCCAGTGTAATGACTGGCACAAGGTAGAGGCATCGGTGTAACGATTGGTGAGGAATATGATCCTGGCTGCAGCATTCAAGACAGATTGGAGGGGGGAGAGTTTGGTAAGAGGGAGACCGATTAGAAGAGAGTTACAATAGTCGAGACTGTTATGTACAGTGCTATCACTTACATAGTTTATTCTTTTTATTTTTGTTATTCACAGTGCCATCTCTTATTACATAGTCCCCTCTCTTGTTAGATAAAAAATGACTGCTAATAGAGCAGTTGGAGACCAGACGACCAGTCCATCATCTCCTCCATTAGAAAAGAAGCTATCCCACGCTTTATCAGCCGTCATTGCATTATATATCTAACAAGACAGGACAGTATGTAATAAAGAACATGGCTTTATATAATCTGATATGTAAGGTACGGTGCTGTACATAACAAGAGAGGGCACTGTGTCATAAGAGACAGCAATATACTATACATAATCATGATGCTGCACAGAAGCGAGCACAAGAGTGGACCCTATGGACCGTGGAACTGACCTACCCCTTGGCGAGCGGACCTTCAGGATCTTCAGGAGCAAGCCAGAGGTCACTGGACAACGGCAGCAGATACCAAGAGGAGCAGCTCAAGCAGAGAATGGGGACCGAGACACAGGAGGGCGGAGGCTTCGAGGGAACGGGAGCTGGAGACACGGATCCCAGGACACAGGCAGGTACAGGAGGGACTTTGGAAGTGGAAGTCAGGACTGGACTACAGGATGGCTGCAGCAGGAGGTAGCTGTGGAGAAAGAAAGGGTATACCAGGCTAGAAGAACACTAGGTAATGAGAGTGCGGTAGCAAGCAGGGCAACGCAAGAGTGCACAGGAAAACTGTAGGGACACGAGCGCACGATGCAGCAGGCGCAGGCCCGAGTTACAAAGCGGATATGAACTGAATAACCAGGCACCTCCCCATAGAGAAGGTGTCCAGAAATAGCCCCTGAATAACCCTGATTGGCTGCCAAGTTTCACAAGGCTCAGACATCCGAAGATATAAAAATGCTTAAGAGAGGTGCGGGTGCCCTTTAAGGGACCCGGCGCATGCCAAGACGCAGGGAAGATCGAGAGGCCGGAAGCAGAGGGGAGATGCGGCAGGACCGTGCAGGAACAGCACGCTGAGACCCAGGGAGAAGCCAAAGGAACCGTTACCCGCGGCAGACCAGGTAAGTGACTGATGGGCAGGGGCAGCAGCGGTGACGGCAGGCACAGCAGCGGTAGCGGCAGACTCAGCGGTGGTGACAATAATAAAGCAGACTATGTAAGATATATACAAGTATGTGTGCTGGGCTGTGAATATATATATATATATATATATATATATATATATATAGTGGTACAGTAAAGGGTGTTTTACTGGATGGGAGATACATTTCTCCCTGCAGATTAATGTTTGGCCTGGTTTTTCCCTAAAGACAGGACCTGCGATGATGTTATGGTCACGTGATCAGCCCATGTGATGTCTACCTCACCGGTGGGAGGGGTTATGGGCTATGTAATGGAGGTTGGTATTTGGCACATGGTGAGTGTGTGTCTGGAAGTTAAAGGAACTTGGCTGGACTTAGCCTGAACTTGTATACAGGATGCTGGTTCTGCAGGACTATAGCAGCAAGACTCTCCACAACCCTGGGAATGGCACCAGGTGGATGCCGCAGGACCTGGCAGCCACTTAGATAAGCCCATCCCGTGCAAGGGATGAGTCTGGGACCACTGGTTCTCCAAGTTGGAGTACATATATGCTTTTCCCTTATTTTCTGTTAACCTGCTGTTTGCAAAGTGAGATTAAACCACTGAAATTAGACTTTAAGCCTGTGTGTTGCCTCATTACTGCAGCCCTGCCATTACCAACCAGAGCGAATCCCTACAATTGGTGGACTGAATGCGGGCAAACGCAGTGAGGCCAGGCTGTTTTTGCTTATTTTTGATCTGTACCCCAGCCTATGTCCTGGGTGAATCAAGTGGCACAGATGGCGGGGAACTTTCCAGAAATGGAGGCCACGGTCAAAACGCTCATAGAGGCCATGCGGCAGGCTATGCAGCAGCAGGCTACACAGCAGCAGGCTATGCAGAAGCAGCAGGAGGCCATGCGACAGCAGGCTATGCAGCAGCAGCAGCAGGAAACCAATCAGCTGTTGATACAGCATATAATGACAGCACAGACAAAAGGAACTAACCGGGGAATCCATGATGTCCGGAAAGCGGTTCATACAGCGATCCCCAAAATGGAGAAGTCGGACGATGTGGATGTGGAGGCGTACCTGGAGATGTTCGAAGGAGTCATTGAGAGAAGCTACCCGGGACCAGTGGGCAGAATTCATCGCTCTGTTTCTGGCCCCAGGACCTTTGAAAGCATATCAGGAGCAAAGGGTGGACTACATGGTCGTCAAGGGTAAAATACTGGCACGTCTTTGGGTAAATGTGTTAGTTCGGGCCCAGTGGGAATTTATCCCCTCCAAGCCGGCTCGGTTCCAGTATTACGACCTGTTGCACATGTTATGAAAATGGTTGCAGCCTGAGGTGTTGTCCCCCAAGGCCATGCTGGACCGCATAGTGACTGATAAGTTTTGGAGGGCTTTGCCCCACTCCCTCCAGATATGGGTTGGACAGGCATCCCCTACTAACGCCATGCAGATGATAGACCTCATAGAAAGGTATGGAGCTACCAAAGAGCTACAGGGAGCGACTCCCCGGAAGGTAACAGGAAGGTTCCCTAAGTCTCCACCCCTGGTTCGGCGAGCGGAGCCCAGGAAGGCCGCTCAGGACTTATCTGGGGAATTAAGGATCCCCATAATCTGCTGGCGGTGCCAGGAACCAGGGCATATGAGAGCTGATTGCCCCCACCTGGCTGAGTTCATGGACACCAACTTTGGGTACCGCCGGTACTATGCAGAACCGATGTGTGCAATGGGCACCCCAAAAGGTCCCAATATGAAACATTTGTGTCAGGTTGAAGTGGAGGGCACCCCGGCTGTGGCCCTATTGGACTCTGGGAGTCTTGTAACCCTGGTACGAGCCAGCTGGATACAAACCAGCGAGCATATGGGTTGGAAAATTGGGGTGTTGTGTATAGATGGGGACTTAAAAGACTATCCCACCACACTTGTGGTGATCAGCATCCCAGCGGGGAGATGGTGCCATGAGGTGGGGGTTGTGACTAATTTGCATTATGAGGTGATAATTGGAAGAGACTTTCCTTTATTTTCTATGCTGTGGCCATCTGTTGCCTCACTCACGGAGCAACTGCCGGCACCAGAGTCAACCAGGTTACATTCTCCAGAAGTAGGGCATGAACCTGGTGGCCCGGAGGAAGAAGTGCTCGTGGTAGTGGTAACCTTCCCTTCGGTGGACGAGTGGAAGAATTCTCCCATAGAAGTATTGGCTGGGGAGGTGGAAGACTTGCCACCGGGACCCGAGTTGTCAGACTTGAATGTGTCAGGTGACAATTTTGGTACGGCGCAACTCTGAGACCCTACTTTGGCCCGGGCCAGAGAAAATGTATTGTTTGTCAATGGGGAACCCCAACAACCTGGGGCAGCTACAGTGCTGCCACGCTTTGAGCTACTCCAAGAGATTTGTTGTACCGTGTGGAGAAAATACGTGGGGAACTGGTAGAACAGTTACTTGTACCTTAGACATATCGTAGGCTGGTAATGGACTTAGCGCATGTACTTGGTGGGCATTTGGGCCAAAAGAAAACCCTAGACCGAATTCTGCAGCGGTTCTACTGGCTAGGGGTCCATGAAGAAGTTAAACGGTAGTGTAATTCCTGTCCAATGTGCCAGGTAACCAGTCCCCAGCCTCACTTTCGGAGTCCTTTGGTGCCTTTGCCAATTATAGAGGTACCCTTCGAGAGAGTGGCAAGGGATCTGATGGGGCCTCACAATAAGTCAGTAAGGGGACACCAACACATGCAGGTAGTCCTAGATTATGCTGCCCGATATCCTGAGGCCATTCCTATGTGCCACACATCAGCTAAGCTTATAGCAAAGGAACTCATGGGTACAGTTGTGGCCCAAAGTATTGACACCCCTGCAATTCTGTCAGATAATACTCAGTTTCTTCCTGAAAATGATTGCAAACACAAATTCTTTGGTATTATTATCTTCATTTAATTTGTCTTAAATGAAAAAACGCAAAAAGAATTGTCCTAAAGCCAAATTGGATATAATTCCACACCAAACATAAAAAAGAGGGTGGACAAAAGTATTGGCACTGTTCAAAAAATCATGTGATGCTTCTCTAATTTGGCCACAACTGTATGTTTTCGTGGGTGGGAATTCCTCAAGAGATTTTAACAGACCAGGGAACCCCCTTTATGTCAAAAATTATGAAGGAACTCTGCCGTTTGCTAAATGTTAAGCAGTTGCGCACATTGGTCTATCATCCACAAACAGACGGTCTGGTAGAAAGGTTCAATAAGACGCTGAAAAGCATGTTAAGAAAGGCAGTTTCCAAAGATGGGAAGGACTGGGATCTCTTAATGCCATAATTGTTGTTTGCAGTGCGGGGGGTGCCTTAGGCATCTACGGGGTTCTCGGCCTTTGAACTATTGTACGGCAGACATCCATGGGGCTTACTACAACCAAAGAGGCCTGGGAGAACCAACCTACCCCCCACAAAAGTGTGAAAGACATGTTGCAAAAATGCAAGAAAGAATGGAGTTAGTCCTACCCTTAGTCCGGGAACATATGGAGGGAGCACAACAGTCACAGAGTCGGGTCAGTAACTGGGAGGTTCGGGTAAGAACCTTTAGCCCTGGGGATCGGGTGTTGGTACTTGTGCCTACCGTAGATAGCAAATTCCTTGCAAGGTGGCAGGGACCCTACGAGATCATGGAAAAGGTGGGGCCAGTAGACTACAAGGTACACCAGCCAGGATGGAAAAAGCCAGGACAGGTTTACCATGTTAATTTACTTAAACCATGGAAAGATAGAGAAAACCTTGATGGGGATAGTCTATCTGCATTTCAGATGGAGAAGGCTCCATTACCTCGGGGCGAGGCAGGAGAAGCCCAACCCGCAGTCAAAATTGCAGATACTTTGTCTCCTAGACAGTTTCAGGAGGTCCGGGAGTTCATTAGTCGAAATACAGATGTTTTTTCAGAGCTCCCCGGATGCACCTCCCTAATCCAACATGACATTGTCACGAAGTCACAGGACAAAGTCCGACTAAAGCCATATCGGGTGCCTGAGGCCCGGCGACAAGCCATCTCGGAAGAGGTGAAAACTACAGTTAGGGGTCATAGAAGAGTCTCAAAGAGAGTGGGCCAGCCCAATAGTCCTAATACCAAACCCTGATGGGTCTCTAACATTCTGTAATGATTTTAGAAAGCTTAATGACATTTCAAAGTTTGACGCCTACCCCATGCCTCAGGTTGATGAGTTGATACAGCGATTTGGGCAGGCAAGGTATTTTACAACTCTGGACCTCACAAAAGGTTATTGGCAGGTACCCCTAACAGAGGCAGCGAAGGACAAAACGGCTTTTGTAACGCCCGAGGGGCTGTTCCAGTATAAGGTGCTACCCTTTGGGTTGCACGGTGCACCAGCAACGTTCTAGCGATTAATGGATATTGTTCTCCATCCCCATCGCCGCTATGCCTCATGTTGTGAACTCATTTTCTAGTCTGCCTCCAGTTTCTGGTAAGGGAACTGTTTGTGCTGACAGAGGAGTTGTGAGTTCTCTTTCCGGGCTCTCTCTGGTGGTGGCAGGAGGTAATGAAGCTGATCTAATTAACAGAGACCTGACACCTGATAATGAGGACGATAGGACATCTGGAGTCTGGGATGCCTCCTGAGGTCTTGGTTTCCAGCTCAGTTCCTGTTTTCTCAAGCTAAGTTTTATCTGCTAATGTTCACATTTGATTTGGTTTTGTCTATTCAATTTTTGTGTGGTCAGCCAGCCCCTGCTGGGGATGTGATGAATTTCCACTCTTATGTTACTGTATGTGCCAGTTTGGTTTTTGTCCCTTATTAGATTGGCCTCTTTTTGCTCTGTTCTCAGAATATGCCAGAGTGCTGATATAGTGGGTGGAGTCTAGTGACTTCAGGGTTTTTTCTGCTATCAGAAGTGTTGGACATTTTTTGCAGGGTTTTTTGGCGTGATTGCAGACAGTATCTTTCCTTTCCTGTCCTTTCTACTTAGTGTGGGCCCCATCATTTGCTCAGCCTATTTTACTACCCGTGTTTGTGCTTTCATCTTGTTTCACCGTCAATACATGTGTGGGGGTTGTCTATTCCTTTGGGGTCTGCTCTGGGGCAGTTTAGATTTCCCTTTTTCTTGCTTTAGGCTTATTTAGTCCTCCAGCTGTGACGAGGCATCTAGAATCATTGTAGGTACGCTCCACGGCTGCTGTTAGTTGTGTGGTCAGGATCAGGGGTCTGCAATCCACGTAGTTACCAACCTCTCTGATTTTCTGTGACTTAGCTTGGTTTTGTTTTCCTCCTCGGTGACCCAATCATAACAGAATTACCAGCCGTACCGCAGATTCTAGGGTACTCAAAAGCAGGAAAGAATTGTTAAAAAAAAAAAGTGTCCGAATTTTTTTTTCATATGTATTTTTTCCTCTTTTTCTCTGGGGCCATTGTAGGATTTTTCTCTAATGGAGAATAAGCAATTGTCTGATCGTGTGGAGCAGCTCGCTGCTGAAGTGCGGGGAATTTCCGCCTATCTCGCTCACTCACATGCTGTTGAACCAAAGATCCCTACTGCTGATGTGTTTTCTGGGGATCGGTCTAAATTTTTGAATTTTAAGAATAATTGTAAATTATTTCTTGCCTTGAAGCCTAACTCATCGGGGAGCTCTGTGCAGCAGGTTAAAATTGCCAACTCCTTGCTGCGCAGCGATCCCCAGGATTGGGCTTTTTCTCTGACACCTGAAAATCCTATTCTGACTAATGTGGACGCATTTTTTCAAGCCTTGGGGTTGTTGTATGATGAACCTAATGCTGTTGATCAAGCTGAGAAAACCCTGTTGGCCTTGAACCAGGGTCAGGATTCTGCAGAGTTTTACTGCCAAAAATTCCGAAAGTGGGCAGTCCTTACTACATGGAATGATGGTGCATTGGCAGCTCTCTTTCGGAAGGGTTTATCAGAGACCGTAAAAGATGTTATGGTGGGATTTCCTGTTTCCTCTGGTCTTGATGATTCTATGTCATTAGCCATTCAAGTTGATCGGCATTTATGTGAACGTAAAACTACACAAGAGGCGTTTCCATCTTTTGAACAAACGTCTGAACCTATGCAATGTGGTAGGGTTTTGTCTAGGGCGCAACGTCAGGAGTTTAGAAGGCGAAATAAGCTGTGTTTTTTCTGTGGAGACGCCACTCATACTATTTCTGTCTGCCCTAAATGAAAGAAATGTTTTGCACACACATTTGCTGTGGGCAGTGTACAACCTAAGTTTCTTTTGGCAATTACTCTGATCTGCTCCTTATCCACATTTTCCGCTAAGGCTTTTGTAGATTCAGGAGCAGCTTTGAATCTGATGGATTTGGACTTTGCTAAACGTTGTGGTTTTCCCATGATACCTCTGCGGATGCCTATTCCTTTGAGGGGTATTGATGCTACTCCTTGGGGGGAGAATAAACCTCAGTTTTGGACCCAGGTGATAATGCGAGTTGCACCAGACCACCACGAAAATTGTAAGTGTTTGGTGCTGCACAATTTGCATGATACTATTGTTCTGGGTTTTCCCTGGCTGCAAACTCATAATCCAGTTTTGGATTGGAAATCTGTGTCTGTGGTGAGTTGGGGTTGGCAGTGTGTTCTTAGGGACACTCCTGTTTTCTCCACCTCTCCTCAGTTTCATGATATTCCGGATTATTTGGCCGAATTTGCGCTAAACAATAGTGCTAATTCTGCCACTTTGATGTCGCCCTTTTTCTGTAACTTTGGCTTTCATCCTCGATTTTCTTCAGGTCAAGTGGAATCTTCGGCCTGCCCAGGTGTGGACACTATGGTAGAGAGAATGCAGCAGATTTGGGACCAAGTGGTGGATAAGTTGTCACTCTCTCAGGAAAAGGTCCAGCGGTTTTCCAACCGGCATAGGACCATTGGTCCCCTGTTTAAATTGGGTGATATGGTTTGGTTGTCGTCAAAGAATATTTCTATGAAGGTTGCATCTCCAAAGTTCAAGCCAAGATTTATTGGACCTTATAAGATTTTTGGAGATTCTTCATCCTGTTTCTTTTCAATTGGCTCTTCCAGTTACGTTTAAGATCCATAACGTATTTCACAAATCGCTGTTGAAAAGGTTTGTTGAGCCAGTAGTTCCTATGGCGGCACCTCCTGACCCTGTATTGGTTAAAGACAATGTGGAATATGAGGTAGAGAAAATATTGGAGTCTCGTTTGGTTAGATGGAGACTCCGGTATTTGGTCAAATGGAAGGGTTATGGCCAGTAGGATAATTCTTGGGTCTCTGCCTCTGACATTCATACCAATAGATTGGTTCTTGCTTTTCACCAGGCCCATCCTGATCGGCCTGGTGGCGTGGATGAGGGTTCGGTGACCCCTCCTCAAGGGGGGGGTACTGTTGTGAACTCATTTTCTGGTCTGCCTCTGGTTTCTGGTGAGGGAACTGTTTGTGCTGACAGAGGAGTTGTGAGTTCTCTTTCCAGGCTCCCTCTGGTGGTGGCAGGAGGTATTGAAGCTGATCTAATTAACAGAGACCTGCCACCTGATAATGAGGACGATGATTGGACATCTGGAGTCTCAGACTGGAATTAAGACAGCCGACTCCCTATTGCCATGCTGGTGATTTTTTCCTGCCTCCTGAGGTCTTGGTTTCCAGCTCAGTTCCTGTCTTCAGGATCAGGGGTCTGCAATCCGCGTAGTTACCAACCTCTCTGGTTTTCTGTGACTTAGCTTGGTTTTGTTTTCCTCCTCGGTGACCCAATCATAACAGCCTCAGCTTATCTAGACGATATTATTGTGTACAGCACCGACTGGGAAAGTCACTTAGCAAAAGTACAGGCAGTGGTAGACTCTCTGCGACAAGCAGGGCTAACTGCCAACCCAAAGAAGTGTTCCATAGGGTTGGAGGAAGCTCGGTACTTGGGTTACATTATTGGGAGAGGAGTTCTCAAGCCTCAAGTAAACAAAGTGGAGGCAATTCAGAACTGGCCCTGTCCTCTCACAACAATACAGGTAAAAGCCTTTTTAGGTTTGGTGGGATATTGTAGGCGGTTCATTCCCAACTTTGCAACCCTGTCAGCGCCTTTAACAGACTGCTTAAAAGGAAGGAAATCTGTGATGGTCCACTGGAATGATCAGTTAGAGGGGGCCATTACAAAGTTGAAAGAGGTACTGTGTGGTACACCAGTCCTGATCACTCCAAATTTCAAAAGAGAGTTTGTTGTGCAGACTGATGCCTCTGAGATAGGGCTCGGTGCTGTGCTGTCTCAGTAGGTTAACGGGGAAAAGCATTCCGCTAGTTTCCTAAGCCGGAAGCTTACCTCAGCTGAAACCAGGTACAGTATTGTGGAGAGAGACTGCCTGGCCATCAAGTGGGCACTGGAGTCAATGCGCTACTATTTGCTGGGGAGAACATTTTGGTTGGTGATAGATCATTCCCCTCTTACGTGGATGAGTCAAGCTAAGGAGAGGAATGCCCGAGTCACCAGGTGGTTCCTGTCCCTGCAAAATTTTACATTTTCAGTAGAACATCGGGCAGGCAGACTACAGCGGAATGCAGATGCCCTGTCCAGAGTTCACTGTATGTCATTAGTCCACCCCTCTAGGGTTGAACATAGGAGGGAGGTATGTGGTAGAGTAAAGGGGTTTTACTGGATGGGAGATACATTTCTCCCAGCAGATTAATGTTTGGCCGGGTTTTTCCCTAAAAGCAGGACCTGCGACGATGTCATGGTCACATGATCAGCCCATGTGATGTCTACCTCACTGGTGGGAGGGGTAATGGCTATGTAATGGAGGTTGGTATTTGGCACATGGTGAGTGTGTGTCTGGAAGTTACAGGAACTTGGCTGGACTTCGCCTGAACTTGTATACAGGATGCTGGTTCTGCAGGACTACAGCAGCAAGACTCTCCACAACCCTGGGAATGGCAACTGGCGGATGCCGCAGGACCTGGCAGTCGCTTAGTTAAGCCCGTCCCGTGCAAGGGATGAGTCTGGGACCAGTGGTTCTCCAAGTTGGAGTACATTTATGTTTTTCCCTTATTTTCTGTTAACCTGCTGTTTGCAAAGTGACATTAAACCACTGAAATTAGACTTTAAGCCTGTGTGTTGCCTCATTACTGCAGCCCTGCCATACATATATATATATATATATATATGTATACACAGTTGTGCTCAAGAGTTTACATACCCCGGCAGAACTTTTGCTTTCTTGATCTTTTTTCAGTGAATATGAATGATAACACCAAACAAAAAACGATGAGCATTACTGTTACTTCTGCAATACTTCAGAAATTTCTTTAATGAATGTAGAAATATATGGTATGACTATATGGTCAACATGGAAAACATGGTCACATTTATTTCAGTAGAATAAAACATCATTTTCTTGTGTCTCAACGCTCTGGTTTAAAAGAGCCGTGAAGGACTTGAAAGAGGACTTCCTCCATGACATAACTATGCCTAATTAAGGCTTATAAAAAAGAGAAATTCAGATGGGACTGCCTCTTTAACTATCCCATCTGTTTCTTTTTTGCCATTCTTTGCCAACATCAGAGGTTTGCCTTCATTCTGTACATTATTACTAAGGCAAATATTTGATCTATTACTTTGGAGTAGATGGGAGAACCCAAACAGTAAATTTCAGGTTTCATACTGGATGCCTACTGTCCCTGCATGGACCCTCAACATGAAAATCTCCTAGAAGTCCATGTTACTGTTCAGGTTAAGTGGGTTCAAAGTTTGCTGAAAGGCTGCAACGCAGCCAATCAACAAACCTTTCAATTGGGCACTCCTGGCTAAAATCACAGCCATGTTCTTATAAAGAATAGATACCATAACATTAATGAACACAAAATAAAATTATATTTTAATAAATAATATAAAATAGCAAAATAATTAACATTTAATCCCACGTAAAACTCAATAATCAGTAAAAGAAAAAACTTCTTTAACACATACAGGTATGCTTCATTCTGCATTTTTCAGTATATATTTTCTAAATCCATATACTGTACATCAAACACAACTTCTTAAATTATGCATACAATTTTACTGTATAAATTGATATTAGGATTTAAACATCAATGCAATCCATTGCTTTTTTGGTTTCATTGTTCTGTGGAAAATAAATATAAATCTTGCATTTGTTGTTTTTAAGTGTATTACTTTTTATTTTATGCACCTTCTGTGCTAGTCCTAACATATTGTAATTGGTTTTATGTGCAGCTGGTCAAGTGTTACCTTTCTATTCATCCAAAGATGAAGCAACAACAGACACAAAGCCCCAGCATAATGTTACTGGCCTGAAGGTTGATGAAAGTACATTTTCATTCAGCAAGAACATTGGCAATTTCATAGAGGAAATTTTACAAGAGAAAATGTTGCCACTAAACCATAGTAGTGCAAGGCCAAATGGAAAACAAAAATATGATTTCTTTCTGAAATATATTTTTACAACAAGCATACCTAATATGAACTTCTAAAATGGAAAACGTGCTGTCTACTGTATATTACCTACCATGTATTTATGCATGTATAATATGTATTGCCCCTTAAAAAATATAAAGTGCATGGTAAGATTTTTTTATTTCTGCTACCTCTGAATTATTACAATAAATGGAGTTTATTCACTTTTTGATTGCATTAATACATATATCGGGGACATGATATTCTTCACCTACACTTGTTAGTGCAGCCTTTTTCATAGACTGCAAAGCCCTGCTGTGATGAACACTGCACTAATAGTAGGAGATTCTGTAGTTCATACATATTAGTAAGTTCAGAAAAATTATTTCCCCCTACACATTTGATGAAATGAGGATAAAGTGTACAACCTACTTAAAGCATATTTTTATTTTCTGTAATATTTATGTGTAGAGATGAGATAATTGCTTTGATGCATAGAAAATTTATTGCAAATTTTATGGAAATCAAAGGTCCTGGCAAAGTTCAACAATTTGTGATTCAAATGGCCCCCAAAATTCCTGCCATTGTTTAAATATTGTTAGAAATTGTATAAGCCACCGAATGTTCATATTACATTAGTCAAAACCACACAGTCTACCCCATATTGCATTGCAGCTATGACATCACATGGTACAGTATACCCAATTAGGAAGAATTATCACTGCTTGTATAAAAGGTAAAACAGGGAATGCAGCTGTCATTTTATACTGACTAAGGATATTAACCCCTTAGTGAGATAGCCAATTTGGTACTTAATGACCAGGCCAATTTTTACAATTCTGACCACTGTCACTTTATGAGGTTATAGCTCTACAACGCTAATCTAGAGCTCTATCCCACTAATTCTGAGATTTTTTTTGTTACATATTGTTCTTCATTATAACTTGTGTTTATTTATGAAAAAAAAAATGGAAATTTGGCAAAAACTTTGAAAATTTTGCAATTTTGAAACTTTTAACTTTTGTACCCTTAAATCAGAGAGTGATGTCACACAAAATAGTTAATGAATAACATTTCCCTCATGTCAACTTTACATCAGCACAATTTTGTAAGCATAATTTTTTTTGTTAGGACTTTATAAGGGTTCATTTTGACCAGCGATCTCTCATTTTTCCAACAAATTTTACAAAACCATTTATTTAGTGACCACCTCACATTTGAAGTGAGTTTGAGGGGTCAATGTAACAGAAAATACCCAAAAGTGACACCATTCTAAAAACTGCACCCCTCAAGGTGTGCAAAACCACATTCAAAAAGTTTATTAACCCTTCAGGTGTTTCAGAAGAACTAAAGCAATGTGAAAGGAAAAAATAAACATTTATTTTCTCAAGGGTATCAGGAGAAAATGGACCACAAAATTTGATGAGTGCGCCAATACCCTGTATGTGGGGGAAAGCCACTGTTTGGGCGCATGGCAGGGCTCAGAGGGGAGGGTGTTATGAACGGGTCACCGAGGAAGATAGCAGGACCAGGCTAAGCCACAGAAAACCAGAGAGGTTGGCAACTAAGCGGATTGCAGACCCCTGATCCTATCCACACAACTAGCAGTAGCCGTGGAGCATACCTACGATGCCCTAGATGCCTCGGCACAGCCAGAGAGTTAACTCAGCCTAAAGCAAGAAAGGTGAAATCTAAACATCCCCGGTGCAGACCCCAAAGGAATAGATAGCCCCAAACATATATTGTCGGTGAGACAAGATGAAAACACAAACGCAGGCAGAAAAATAGACTGAGCAAATGATGGGGCCCGAACTGACTAGACAGGTTAGGTAAGGAAAGACACTGTCTGCAATCACGCTAAAAACCCTGAAAAAAGCAACATGTCTGATGCACAAAAAAACACTGAAATCACATGACTTCGCTCCCACTATATCAGCACTCTGGTATATACTGAAAGCAAAGCAAAAAGAGACCAATATAACAGGGGACAGAACAAACTGACACAAGCAGTAACATATGGGTGATGATCCAGCACAGCACCAGCAGGAGCAAGCTGACTCGCACAAAGCAGAGATAGACAAAACCAGATCAAATGCAGATCAAATGCAAAAAGATTAGCAAAGAAACCACTTAGCTGAACCATGCAGGAACAGAGCAGGAGACATCAGACCTCAGAAGGCACAGGAAGAAAATCACCAGCAGGGATTGAAGGAAGTCAGCTGTCTTAAATACACCAGTTAGAAATCCCAGATCTCCAATTGTCATCATTATCAGGTGGCAAGCCTCTGTCAATCTGACCAGCTCCACTACCTCCAGCAACCACCAGAGGGAGCCCAGAAAGAGAACTTGCAACACCTCTGTCAATCTGACCAGCTCCACTACCTTCAGTAACCACCAGAGGGAGCCCAGAAAAAGAATTCACAACAGTACCCCCCTTAGGAGGGGTCACCGAACCCTCATCCATGCCACTAGGTCAGTCAGGATGGGCCTGGTGAAAAGCACAAACCAATCTTTCGGTATGAATGTCAGAAGCAGAGACCCAAGAATTATCCTCCTGGCCTTAACCCTTCCACTTGACCAAGTACTGGAGTCTCTGTCTAGCCAAACGAGAATCCAATATTTTCTCTACCTCATACTCCAAATGACCTTTAACCAATACAGGGTCAGGAGGCGTCGCCATGGGAACTACTGGCTCCACAAACCTCTTCAACAAAGATCTATGAAAAACTCCATCAAGCATCATCTGGGTATCGGCTATGGACATCATTAATATTGATTATTCCTCCTGATGAACCGCTACAGGCAGAGAAACGCATCGGGGCTATCTGCACATGATAACTGACCCTCTTTATTCTATTTGAATTGATTATATACCCCTGAGGGGGGCTGATCTTTATCAGTGTTTTTTGGACATATCAGTTGGTCATGGGTGATCATGATGCGGAGGTATTATAATTTTATGTATTTATGATATTTGGGGTCCTGCAATAGCCTAGGGCATTTTGAATATTCATTTCTGTACTATCTGATTATTGTTTTCCCTCCTGTCTTATTAGGGAGTGGTAAGGGAGTGAGGGACAGTCCTTGTTGAGTGGGGGTGCCAAAATTCGTACTTTTAGGGTGCCAACCTCCACGGCCAGGAAGGTATCAGAAAGCCTTAATGTAGGGCTGTGTAGCTTCCCAGAATAGGTATTTTCTCATTTGTGGCATTTGCCAATGATTCACTGGGAAAGGTGTTTTTAAATGCATTTTTGAATAAATTTGGCTTTTAGGGGATTTACATGTTCGAAAAGATTCCACCTGCCCTGAAGAAAATCGAGGATGAAACCCAAAGTTACAGAAAAAAGGCGACATCAAAGTGGCAGAACTAGCCCTATTCTTTAGCGCGAATTAGGCCAAGTGTAAAAATGAGACGCAGTCATCCTGATCAGCAGATATAAAACATCTCAAATTAGGATTCCAAAGTCTGGTTTGTTTTCTCAGTCTGCCCATTGTCTGAGGATGAAATGCAGAGGAGAAAGATAACTGAATTCCCAGTTTGGAACAAAAAGCTCTCCAAAATCTGGAAACAAACTGGACTCCTCTGTCCGACACAATGTTCTCAGGAATCCCATGCAACCGAACCACCTGTTGTAAAAACAAGGACACCAACTCAGAAGAAGATGGCAACTTTGAGAGTGGTACAAGATGGACCATCTTTGAAAATCTATCACAGATCACCCATATAACAGTCATTCTCTGAGAGACAGGAAGATCAGAAATAAAATCCATTGAGATATGGGTCCATGGCCTCCTGAGCACTGGCAGGGGCATCAACAACCCACTAGAATGAGAAGAGAACAGGGCTTCGACCGAGAACAAGTCCCACAGGATTGCACAAAATTCTAACATTACGAGATAAGGCAGGCCACCAAAATGACCGACTCACTAAATCTCTGGTACCAAAAATACCTGGATGACCAGCCAACGCAGAGCAATGAATTTCAGACATTACTCTTTTCCTCGACTGGTCAGGGACATACAATTTTCCCATAGGGCAATGTTCAGGTTTGTCCTCCTGAAATTCCTCCAGGGCACGTCTCAAATTGGGTGAGATGGAGGAAAGTACTACACCCTCATTTAGAATGGTAGTATGCTCAGTCACATCAAGAGAAGCCACAAAGAAACTCCTAGAAAGGGCGTCCGCCTTAACATTCTTAGTACCTGGAAGAAAAGAGATGACAAAATTAAAATGTGTGAAAAACAAGGCCCACCTAGCCTCTCTAGGATTCAAGCATTTGGCTGATTCAAGATAAATCAAATTCTTGTGGTCGGTGAGGACCACAACTTGATGTCAAGCTCCCTCCAACCAATGTCTCCACTCTTCAAATGCCCATTTCATGGCCAACAATTCCCGATTCCCCACGTCATAGTAACGTTCAGATGGGGAAAATTTTCTAGAAAAGAAGGCACAGGGATTCATCTTAGAAGTCATCGGATCTCTTTGGGACAAAACAGCTCCTGCACCAATCTCAGAAGCATCTACCTCCACCTGAAATGGGAGTGAGACATCAGGTTGCCGTAGAACCGGAGCAGAAGTGAATCTCCGCTTAAGCTCCTGAAATGCCGAGACTGCCTATGGAGACCAATTCACCACATCAGGGCCCTTTTTGGTCAGATCAGTCAGTGGTTTAACAATAACAGAAAAATTACTTATAAATTTACAGTACAAATTAGCAAAACACAAAAACTTCTGGAGAGCCTTCAAAGAAGTGGGCTGAACCTAATCATAAATGGCCTGTACCTTGGCTGGGTCCATTTCAATGGCAGACGGGGACAAAATGAATCCCAAAAATGAAATCCTCTGTACATCAAAGAGACTCTTCAATCCCTTAACACACAGAGAATTTTCCCTCAAAATCCATAACACAGTCCGGACATGTTCCACATGAGATTCCCAATCACTGGAAAAGATCAAAATATCATCCAGATAAATGATCAAAAACTTATCCACAAAGTCCCGGAAAATATCGTTCATAAAAGATACGAAGACAGAAAGGGCATTAGTGAGCCCAAAAGGCATTACCAGGTACTCAAAATGTCCCTCCGGGGTATTAAATGCCATCTTCCATTCATCCCCGTGCTTGATGCGAATAAGATTACACACCCCCCTAAGGTCAAGTTTGGTAAACCAACAGGCACTTTTAACTCTGGAAAATAAATCAGAAATCAGGGGTAACGGGTACTGAAATTTAACAGTGATTTTGTTAAGGGAACGATAGTCAATACATGGCCTTAATGAGCCATCTTTCTTGGCCACAAAGAAAACAGCACCTAAAGGTGAAGAGCATGGTCTAATATGACCCTTCTCCAATTACTCCTTGATATAAGATCGCATAGCATCATGTTCGGGTACTGATAAGTTGAAAAGCCGACCCTTGGGAAATTTACACCCGGGCAATAAGGCAATAACTCAATAGCACACTCATAGCCCCTATGAGGAGGAAAAGACGCAGACTTACTCTCACTAAATACATCAGAAAAATCAGCCAAATAGTCAGGAATATCTTGAGACTGGGGACAGGTGGAGAAAACAGGAGTGTCACTAAGAACACATTGACAACCCCAACTCACCACAGACACAGATTTCCAGTCCAAAACAGGATTATGAGTTTGCAACCAAGGAAAACCCAGAACAATAGTATCATGCAAATTGTTCAACATCAAAAATTTACAATTCTCTTTGTGGCCCTGGGCGACCCCCATTATCACCTGGGTCCAAAACTGGGGTTTATTCTCCGTCAAAGAAGTACCACTCAAAAAGACAGGAGTCCGCAGGGGTATCATGGGAAAACCACATTTGGCAAAGTCAAATTCCATCACATTTAAAGCTGCTCCGGAATCAACAAAAGCCTTAGCGGAAAATGTAGACAAGTAGCAGATCAAGGTAATCGCCAAAAGGAACTTAGGCTGTACACTGCCCACCACAAATGCGTGAGCAAAATGCTTTTCTCGTTTAGGGCAGACAGAAATAGTATGAGAGGCGTCCCCATAGAAAAAACACAACTTATTACTAGAGTTGAGAGAAACGAGTAGGTCAAATTCAAAAGTCGACGACTTTCGCTGAAGTCAGGTTTCATGAAACGAAACCCGACCATAGTATGAGGTCGGCCACGAGGTCGGCGACCAGAGCGCCAAAGTCGCGTTTCAAATGATGATTCCAGTGCCCTTTTTCAGCCAATGATGGAGGACGCACACTGTGGGCAACGCGATGACATAGGCATCGGTCACCACCATCTTTGAGAAGGGCATGCAAGTGATTGGCTGGCTTTGTGTGGTGTCACAGGGGCTATAAAAGGGCGTGCACGCCGACCGCCATCTTATTTCTGCCGATCTTAGCATTAGGGAGAGGTTGCTGCTGCTGATTCAGAATAAGGGAGAGCGTTAGGCAGGGAAGAAGAACCAAAAAACTGCTTCTGCTGTTAGCGATTTCCACTTACAACACAACAGTTTGTGTGCAGTGACAGGGGAGGCTATATTTTTGTGCATCAGCTCTGTTGGTTATTAGGCTGCCTTATAAGGCTCCCTGATAGCTGCATTGCTGTTTGCACACTGCTGGCAAACTGCTTTTTTAAAAGCAAAAATACTTTTCTTCCTCTTTTCTGCACAGTTACCAAGCGTTCATTTTTCCACCCTTTTGTGTGCAGCAGTCCTGCTTATTAGGCTGCCTGCGTCCATACTTGGACTGAGAGCATCATTGTCAGCCTCCTAAAATCTCTAGTGAGATCCACATTCTCACCAATACTACATACACCCTCCAACTTGTCATACACCATCCAATTTCAGCCTGTTACATTGAGGTGGAATCTCTACTGGGCCTGAGACAATAGTTCAGTGTCCTCAAATCTCTAGTGAGATTCAAATTCTCACCAATTCTATATACACCCTCCACCTTGTCATACACCATCCAATTTCAGCCTGTTACATTGAGGTGTAATCTCTACTGGCCCTGAGATACTAGTTCAGCGTCCTCAAATCTCTAGTGAGATTCAAATTCTCACCAATACTATATGCATGCTCCACCTTGTCATACACCATCCAATTTCAGCCTGTTACATTGAGGTGTAATCTCTACTGGCCCTGAGATACTATTTCAGCGTCCTCAAATCTCTAGTGAGAATCAAATTCTCACAAATACTATATACACCTTCTACCTTGTTTTACAGTACCATATAGCTGGTGGTATTTTGGGCACATTTTCACAAAAATGAGGAAGTATGGTGGAAGAGGCCGTGGAAGTGGGCGGGAGTTGCCAACTGGTCCTGATGGTGGTGGTGTTGGTGGTGCATCTGTTGGTAGTGGCAAAAGCACAATAGCACCTAAGGCAGGAGGTGTTGAGCCTGCGTCATCGTCTGGCTCCACAAGGCCTCGAAGGCTCCCTTTTCTGGCAGTAGGTAAACCGCTTTTAAAGCCAGAGCTTCAGGAACAACTTTTGGCTTACATTGCTGACACAGCCTCCAGCTCTCTCTCCTCCTCTTCTGAAGTTTCAAAAAATAAAAGCAGGATTATTTTCACTAAAGGGTTGAAACAAAAGCGCAATAGGGTCTTATCCGGGTAAAATGTACAAATACTGAAAGTATTAAACTCACCTTCTCAAAGAGAAAATAAAGCCTATATAGTAAGTCAGCCTGCTGCACGTCCAACGGTCCACAGCGGAACCGTACCACAGTTAAATAAGGAATAAATTCTTGGACTTTGAGTGCGCTGCCAGACAGATTCAATAACCACACAAGGTTAAAAAAGTTAACCCTTTAATCCCTACGCGTTTCGAAGCATAACGCTTCTTCTTCAGGGGTTGATACATGACTACAGAGAGCTGTCATCACATTTATACATACAAGATTCAAATTTGGCGCCCTCAGAGACACGAGGAGCGCCGCAAAGGTCAAAGATCAAAGTGATTCAAGCGTCAAGAGTTCATAAAGGTTAAACATTCCCTAATTAAAAATCAATCTTTATTATATTTTACAGATAAAAGAAGAAGAGAAAAAAAGAGAAAAAGGAAAAGGATGATAAAAAATGAAGGAAAACGAGAAAAAAATATAAAAATGAACCCACGACGTGATGGCAAAAAAAGGATCAAAGTCCAGCGAACACACCGCTACACCAAGGAGAGTGCATGAATTTAAAAGAGAGCTTATAATCCAACCATTGGAATGAGTCTCCAAAGTAAATATTTGTAAAAGTGATGATTAAATGCTAAATATATATATATATGATTAAAAATACACTAAAGGAGTTGATGTGAAAAAATGAATAAAGATAAAAATAAAAATAAAAAATAAAAAAAATAAAATGTGTCACCAGTTATTTTATTTCACATTCCATGAGAAATCAGTGGCGTGAGCTGGTAGACAAAAGGAAAAAAGAAAAACCACAAATAGAAGAAACCAAGATCGCATACCGCAGAAGGGGAAAAAAACGAAAAGCAATGCTAAAAAGGATTAAAAATATATTTTATATTGTGTATATATTAAAAATGAGAAACTATATAACGAGGTCACCTAGAACAAGAATTAATTAATAAAGAAAAAGAAAATCTGTACGCAAGAAAAAAATTGAGAACAGAAAAACGCATTATTAATTTCATTTAAGAGGTCTATTCGGGATACGAGGTTCTAATAACATGAACCAGACAAACAGAAAAAAATTTTAGGAAACGAAAAAATGAAAAATAATGATCAAAAAACCAAGGGAAGGTATAGAAAAAATTAACACCTTAGTTTCCAGACCAATGAACATTACATGGAATATAAAAGAAAAAAGAAAAATTAAGTCAATATGCATACATGAATGGATAAAAATATTATTAGATAAAAATATTATTATTAAAAAACGTGTAAAAGATGAAATTATTCAAAAGAAGACAGAATTAAAAAGCATATACCCGTTTAGCCAAAATAAATTAATGAAGGATTATAGTATGTATGGGTGAGATTAACCCACTGTGTGGGTGAAAAAAATGTGCTAGAAAAAAATATATATATATATATACATAATGTTAGGGAAAAAATACAAAAACAACGAAAATTATTTCACTATTGCATATTTGTGAAAAATATGAACATATGAAAAAATCAATGTGAAGAAAGATTGGGGAAAACCCAAATAGACGAAAATAAAATCACGGAAATGTGGGGAAATTAACCCATCAACCCCAAATGAAAAAAAGGGGAAGAGACCACGTGTGTGAAACGTGAAGGAGAGGAATACACACCAAAATCACAGTGTGTGGAGAGACATGAAATCAAAAATTACATAATGAATAAATACAATGACCTTGACCTTTGCGGCGCTCCTCGTGTCTCTGAGGGCGCCAAATTTGAATCTTGTATGTATAAATGTGATGACAGCTCTCTGTAGTCATGTATCAACCCCTGAAGAAGAAGCGTTATGCTTCGAAACGCGTAGGGATTAAAGGGTTAACTTTTTTAACCTTGTGTGGTTATTGAATCTGTCTGGCAGCGCACTCAAAGTCCAAGAATTTATTCCTTATTTAACTGTGGTACGGTTCCGCTGTGGACCGTTGGACGTGCAGCAGGCTGACTTACTATATAGGCTTTATTTTCTCTTTGAGAAGGTGAGTTTAATACTTTCAGTATTTGTACATTTTACCCGGATAAGACCCTATTGCGCTTTTGTTTCAACCCTTTAGTGAAAATAATCTTGAATTTCTCTGGCGGTTCCTGGAAAGTTCGGCCGGTGCTTTGGTTGATTAAGCAGCAGAGGGTTTGTTCCAGTGAAAAAGGATGGAATATTTCCAAAACAGGCTTTCATCAAGGGAACGGTTAATTCTACAGACTATCGGGAATATTGGATATACAGCTCATAATGAGGAAACTACAGAGGTCTTTAAGGATGAAGAGACTAATTTGTTCCGGAAAATCTTCACGAACTTTAAAGAGGCTATGAAAGAAGAACTACATTATAACCTGGATGCCCGTTTTTTATCTATCTATTTGGAGGAGAACATTTGCCCACGGGGACTAAGGTTAGTTTTTGATTCTCCCTTTCCCATGGACTCAGACTTTACGCAAGAATGGGATAAGAGTCTGGACATATGTATGCATAGAATGATACTATTACTATACAAAAAGAGATCTAAGCTTGCTGAAATAGCGGCTGATAAAGTGTTGAATTTTTCTAAAGAACTGATCCCATTTTTTAAACACCCGGAATACAAAAAAATTAATTCAAATGTAATAACGCATGTGATGCAGGTTGAACATGAGACCATTTTAAAAAAATCTAAGAAATTGCAAAGAGATAGGGAGGACTACAGGATTTTTAATGACAATAAAAATAAGAATAAAAATATAGTGGGCAAAGGGAACACGAACCAAACTGATGCTGTGGTTAATAATAGGAATGAATTAAATACATGTGGCAACAAAAAAGATTCTGACGCTTTTGATAAAGTTGGTATTACTAACCCTAATATCAAATTACAGGCTATGAAGGATAATGGACTTATCCCAGTACAAGAGCAATTTAATGGAGGAAATATGGGTAATGTTCTTTCAAAATCACCTCAGTTAAAAATTACGAAGATGACAGCACCTCTAATCAATGCTATAAAACAATTAGATAGTATTAAGGAACAAATGAAAGGATTCAATGGGAGTAAAAATCTCATTGATTCCGCAAATCCCATCATTGGTAAGTCTAAGATTATTACACCCATCCCTGTAGTCATCCCATCACCTGCTCTTATCGAATTTCCAGAGTGCACACAAAAATCCCTCTTTGATTTTTCGATTTATGATAATGATATATCCAGCACTCCAATTAGTGAAACTGTCCTGATCGACAATACTAATTTAGACAATAATGCTACGGTTCCTTTTTTACCCCGAATTTTGAAAAATACAGAAATAAAAAAATTCTTTTCACCAAAAAACGGGAAAAGAAAAAATCCTATAGAGGAACCAGAGGGGGGAGAAAAAAAGAAAGGGAAAATAAAAATTTAAGTAAGACTAAAAGTGATGTAATTTTAGATGATGGCAATAACAACATTTTTAATTTATCTTCTTATGTTTTAACTAAAGATGAAACTAGTGTCCTATCTAAGGGACTAACTTTTTGTCCAACACATAAAATTAATGATTTTAACCTTTTTCTTGATTTGCAAGTTTTTATCCGGAAACTGACATTGAAAAGGCATTTTTTAATAAAGGAATCTATTCCTGTCCAAAAAAGTATCAACATTGACTCATCTAATAATGATATTATAGATCCTGATGAGTTTCATTTAGATGTACCGGTTAAAACCAGGTTTTATCCGATTGAGAGTAGAGGTCATCACCTTGATGTCTTTAACGCTATTGTGCAGAAAGAATTTAAGGAATTAAATTCTGTAAAAACCAAACCCAATTTTACTAAAACTGAAAAATCAGCCTTAAAATCCTTAAAAACTAATCCCGATATAATAATTCGCTCAGCGGATAAAGGTGGTGGTATTGTTGTGCAGAATAGGTCAGACTATTGTAATGAAGCTTATAGAATTTTATCTGATCCCTAGTACTATAAAAAAACCTCTTTTGAAACCATCCCTAGTGTTAAAATCAATTATGATAAACTAATTCAGGAAGGAAAAGAAAACAACATTTTTAATAATAATGAATATAGATTTTTAAAATTTGTACGGACCCGCACACAATTTTTTTATCATTTACCTAAGATCCACAAGAATTTAGAAAATCCACCGGGGAGGCCCATCATATCGGGTATAGACTCAGTTACGAGTAACCTGTCTCACTTTATAGATAGAATCATGGTTACACATATCCCATCACTGAAAAGTTTCATCAGGGACTCAACTGATTTAATACAGTATCTCCATGATATCGAATGGAAACCGAATTTTATATTTTTAAGTATGGACGTATCATCACTTTATTCTAATATTTCACACACTTTGGGGTTGGCTTGTTTTAACAAAGTTTTAATAAGTGATAAGAGACTGAACAAGGCACAAAAAAACTTTATTTTAAAAGGCATGGAATTCATTTTAAAAAATAACTTTTTTACTTTTGAGGGTAATCTATATCATCAACAGCTGGGGACTGCGATGGGCTCTAAGGTCGCACCAACCTATGCTAATATTTTCATGGGTATTTTTGAGGAGTTCCATATTTTTAAATCTAAATGGTATAGCAACATAATTCTATATAAAAGATTCATCGATGACCTTCTTTTTATATGGGATAACAGCAATGATGATATTCATAATTTTATTCATGATCTTAATATGAATAATTGGGGTTTGTCTTTTTCCTCAACATTTGACAGTAATGAAATTAACTTCTTAGATTTGACTATTTTTATCAAGGATAATATTATTGCAACAAAAACATTTTTTAAGAACGTTGATACTAACAGCTATATTCCTTTCAATAGTGGTCACTATGGAAAGTGGCTCAGGAACATTCCTGATAATCAATATAGAAGGATTAGAAAAAATTGTTCAAATATAGGGGATTATAAAGATCAAGCAAAAATCCTGATGAACAGATTTAATAAGAAGAATTATCCTGAGAAATTAATAACAAATGCCTATAACAGATGTCTTAATATGTCTCAAAACTCCTTGATTAACGGAAGAAAAAAAGAAGCCGAAGTAGATAAGAATAAATATACTACTAATTTCATAACCCAATATTGTCTAGAGAACAAGGAAATCAGGAGAGTTCTTTGTAAGAACTGGCACATTTTACTCAATGATCCACTTCTGCAAAAAGTTCTCCCTAATAATCCGATGATTACTTTTAGGAGGGCTCCTAATATTAAAAATTTTGTAGCCCCCAGTCGTTTAAAAAATAAGACAGAAACCCGAGTAGTTACCAATAATACACCAAGGGGCATTTTTCGTTGTGGAAAGAAAAATTGTGCTTGTTGCAGTAATATTACACATAGAATGAAATTTTTCAGGTCCACTACTACAGATGAATCTTTTCCTATCCGTGATTTCCTTAATTGCACTTCGGAATTTGTCATTTATCTAATTGAGTGTGACTGTGGGAGACAATATGTGGGTAGAACCACACAACCGCTACATCTTAGAATGAACTCCCATAGACACAATATTAAAAAGGGCTTTCTTTTGCATGGTCTATCTAGACATTTCTTATTAAAACATGATAAAAACCCTCAAGGATTAAAGATTAGTCCCATCGAGCAGATTCCCTTTAACCATCCTGATAGGATAGGACAACTTAACAGGAAAGAAATCTTCTGGATTTATAGGTTGAACACTCTGAAACCTAATGGGTTAAATGAAATTTCTGAAGTGTTTCTTTGATATTCTCTCTGTTATCCCTAATGTCCACTAATTTTTTAATCCATTTATTGTCTTCTGGAATCAGTTATATTTATGAGTTTTTATTATAAACTTTTATATGTTATATATTTTCATTGTATTTATTCATTATGTAATTTTTGATTTCATGTCTCTCCACACACTGTGATTTTAGTGTGTATTCCTCTCCTTCACGTTTCACACACGTGGTCTCTTCCCCTTTTTTTCATTTGGGGTTGATGGGTTAATTTCCCCACATTTCCGTGATTTTATTTTCGTCTATTTGGGTTTTCCCCAATCTTTCTTCACATTGATTTTTTCATATGTTCATATTTTTCACAAATATGCAATAGTGAAATAATTTTCGTTGTTTTTGTATTTTTTCCCTAACATTATGTATATATATATATATTTTTTTTTCTAGCACATTTTTTTCACCCACACAGTGGGTTAATCTCACCCATACATACTATAATCCTTCATTAATTT
Source organism: Dendrobates tinctorius (assembly GCF_039654945.1). Lineage (NCBI taxonomy): Eukaryota > Metazoa > Chordata > Amphibia > Anura > Dendrobatidae > Dendrobates > Dendrobates tinctorius. Next base: position 20,135,239 of record NW_027361783.1, read on the forward strand.
ATTTTGGCTAAACGGGTATATGCTTTTTAATTCTGTCTTCTTTTGAATAATTTCATCTTTTACACGTTTTTTAATAATAATAATAATATTTTTATCTAATAATATTTTTATCCATTCATGTATGCATATTGACTTAATTTTTCTTTTTTCTTTTATATTCCATGTAATGTTCATTGGTCTGGAAACTAAGGTGTTAATTTTTTCTATACCTTCCCTTGGTTTTTTGATCATTATTTTTCATTTTTTCGTTTCCTAAAATTTTTTTCTGTTTGTCTGGTTCATGTTATTAGAACCTCGTATCCCGAATAGACCTCTTAAATGAAATTAATAATGCGTTTTTCTGTTCTCAATTTTTTTCTTGCGTACAGATTTTCTTTTTCTTTATTAATTAATTCTTGTTCTAGGTGACCTCGTTATATAGTTTCTCATTTTTAATATATATACAATATAAAATATATTTTTAATCCTTTTTAGCATTTCTTTTTGTTTTTTACCCTTTTTTTTCCCCTTCTGCGGTATGCGATCTTGGTTTCTTCTATTTGTGGTTTTTCTTTTTTCCTTTTGTCTACCAGCTCACGCCACTGATTTCTCATGGAATGTGAAATAAAATAACTGGTGACACATTTTATTTTTTTTATTTTTTATTTTTATTTTTATCTTTATTCATTTTTTCACATCAACTCCTTTAGTGTATTTTTAATCATATATATATATTTAGCATTTAATCATCACTTTTACAAATATTTACTTTGGAGACTCATTCCAATGGTTGGATTATAAGCTCTCTTTTAAATTCATGCACTCTCCTTGGTGTAGCGGTGTGTTCGCTGGACTTTGATCCTTTTTTTGCCATCACGTCGTGGGTTCATTTTTATATTTTTTTCTCGTTTTCCTTCATTTTTTATCATCCTTTTCCTTTTTCTCTTTTTTTCTCTTCTTCTTTTATCTGTAAAATATAATAAAGATTGATTTTTAATTAGGGAATGTTTAACCTTTATGAACTCTTGACGCTTGAATCACTTTGATCTTTGACCTTTGCGGCGCTCCTCGTGTCTCTGAGGGCGCCAAATTTGAATCTTGTATGTATAAATGTGATGACAGCTCTCTGTAGTCATGTATCAACCCCTGAAGAAGAAGCGTTATGCTTCGAAACGCGTAGGGATTAAAGGGTTAACTTTTTTAACCTTGTGTGGTTATTGAATCTGTCTGGCAGCGCACTCAAAGTCCAAGAATTTATTCCTTATTTAACAAAAAATAAAAGCACTGAGTCGTCAGTGGAGGCTCCTGGTCAGGAACAACACCTTTCCTTGTGTCCTTCACCCCTACCAAAATTGAAGGATGCGGCAGGCCACACTACAGATTACTCCATGGAACTCTTTTCACATGTCATGCCTGGGTTATCAAGTCAAATCGTGAATTCCCCAGTCCAAGATGAATCTGACATGGAGTGCACTGATGCACAGCCACTGCTAGATTTTTCTGCTGGTACATTCACTCAGAGCACTACATTGTCTTTGCAGTGTACTGAGGCAGAATTAGACCCTGATGAAACTCAGGTGCCCTTCCCGCATACTATACCACCTTACACGGTGACCCAGAGGAAGTTGCACATGAAATTGAAGAGGAGGTGATGGATGACCTAGTTGTTGACCCAGATTGGTATCCATTGGGGGAAGAGGGTGCCACTGCCAAAAGCTCAGAAGAGGAGGAGGATCCGCAGCAGGCAACGACATCGGAACAGCTGTTATCTGGCAGGACCGTAGCAGTCCAAAAATGTGTTACAAAAAACAAGAGTTGCTGGACAGCTTGGCCAGACGTTCAAATTAGCACAGCGTGCAAGGTCTCAAAATGTCTTCCATAGTAGGAAGAGTGCAGTGTGGCACTTTTTTGAAGAAAATCCAAATGATCAGGCAAAAGTTATCTGTAAGAAGTGCACAAAGACCTTTAGCCGAGGGAAAAATCTGAGAAATTTGAATACCAGTTGCATGCTTAGACATTTAACCACCATGCACTTGCTAGCGTGGACGGACTACCAAACCTCACGTACCACATGTGCACCTGCTCCGAATGAAGGTAGTTAGCAATGCTACATCGCTTCTCCCACTGTAAGCCCACCGGTTAGCACACCACCAGCAGCAAATGTCGAGGTGTCGTTGCAAGGCCAAAGCAGTCAGGGAATCACAATGTTATTGCTACGAAAGACTGAATCTAGGCCATCAGCAACACCACCAACACCATCACCAACCATCTCTCAGTCCGCCATGTTCACTGCTAGTTCAACCATATCATCCAAAAAGACTACGGAAGCATGTAGCCACGAGTTAATATCTATTTATTAAAGTCATTACAAAAGACACAAAAAACAAACAAACATGAGATAAAAGGAGATGAATATCCAATTTAACACCACAAGGTATATATGTACTATAAAGGTAATAAATTCATTCCTGAAACCATACATGTCATCTGTGAAAAATACCATGTTATGATGATTCATAAAGGTGATAATAAATTATATCAAATCACGCCAGCTTGAGGCCCAAATGGTGTAGTCTAACTTATTTCCACCCAAAATGAATAAGTTGGGCAAATATAGTTCACATATAAACTAGGACAACATTGAAATGCTGATGAATGCTACAGTACATGAATGCCTGGCAATAAATCCCTCCCTAAGGGAAATAGATGACCAATTTGAAAAATCAGCAGGACAAGTCCCTATAGGAAATAAAGTAAGACACGAGAGCAAAAAATTGCTCCTAAACTGATAGCATGTAGATAATGAATAAGGCACAGCTGACCTGTTAGACATTGTTATATGCAAAATGTACTAAAGTGTACATAGTACGCTGAATGTTGAAAAAGGGGCAACATTGAAATGCTGATAAATACTGCAGTGAATTAAAATCTGAGAATAAATACATCCCTAGAAAAATAAATGACCAGTTTCTAAATCAGCAAGACAAATCCCTATAGACTATAAGATAAGATACACAAGTAGCTCCATAATGGAGCAGAGATTGCTGCTATAAGAATGACATGACGGTGCTTAATAAAACGCAGCTAAACTATTAAGCATTGCTGAATGCAAAGTACATGAGGGTGTAATTTACGCTGCATGTTAAGCATGAATAAAAGTCAGCCCAGGCGGGCAAAGTGAGAATAGTGCATACGACCTGCAGGTGTGGAGGACCCCGACGCGCGTTTCGCGTTAGCTTCGTCCTGGGGGTTCAGAGGCTGTGCAAACAGAGGCAGGCTGTAATTCATTTGTGGGAGGATACACGGTCAGGCAGTTTGCGGGCAGACATGGAGTTGTCTGGTGTGCAGTGGTCGAAACTGAAAGACCTCTGAAAGACCTCTGTAAAGTCCTTCAGTGTTTTATGGAATGCACATTGTTGATAAGTGCAGACGATGCCATCATAAGCATGAGCATCCCACTTATGCATCTGCTCATGCAAACTTTGACGCACATTAAGGAGCAGGCATCTGCAGCCGAGGAGGAAGAGGAGGAGGGAAGCCTTGATGACAGTCAGCCATTGTCTGCTCAGGGAAGTCTCATAGACGAGGTGGAGGAGAAGAGGAAGAGGAGGAGGAGGATGATGGGGATGATAATTTTGGGGAGGAGGATGCTTCTCAGTAGGCAAGAAAAAATGTTGGCGAGGCAAGGTCAGGTACAGGGTTTGTGCTTGACTGGAGGAATGTTGATTTGCCAGAAAGTGCTCCACCCAGCACTCGCAGTGCATCATTGACACCTGGAACCTTGGCCCACATGTCTGATAATGCCTTGCAGATCCTAAAAAGGGACCCCCACATTGCCAAAATGATGAACGATGACGACTGCTGGTTGGCCAACATCCTGGATCCACGCTATAAAGGCAAATTCCAAAACATCATGCCACAGGAGAACCTAGAGCTAATATTGGCTAACAAACAAGCAACTCTGGTAAACCGTTTGTTTGAGGCATTCCCAGCACACAGCGGCGGTGATGTTTCTCCCACGATCCGTAGGGGGCAACATGGAAGAGGTGTTTGTGGTGCACACAGCCGAAGTGGCGTTGGACACGGGTTTCATGACCATGTTGTGGACTGATTTTTCAAGTACCGCTCACACAACTGGTAATACTGCATCGATTGAAAGTGACAGGAGACAGCAGTTGTCAACTATGGTAACAAACTACATCTCCTCCCGATGTTCTCCCTCATCGGTCTTTCCCCTTTGACTATTGGGCCAGTAAACTTGACACCTGGCCTGAATTGGCACAATATGCCTTAGAGGAGCTCGCTTGCCCTGCTGCCAGTGTGTTTTCTGAAAGAGTCTTCAGTGCTGGTGGATCAATCCTGACAGAAAATAGGACCCGTCTGTTGACCCAAAATGTTGATCTAACCTTCATTAAAATGAACCATGCATGGGTTTCAAAGGATTTTGTCCCACGCTTCCCTGCTGACAGGTAGGTTGCCAGAAAAATGGCTCGCTTTTGTCCTCCTCTTCTGGGGACTTCTCCAATTACTCCATTTGCAGCTGCTGAATGTCCAACATCAACATATGCCATTTTTTCTACCTCCCTAACTGGACTGCATCCCCCCACAGGGCCGGGGTCACCACCTGGCGCACGCACCTGTGCGAGTGCCGTTGCCCCAGACAGGTGGGTGGGCCCACTCTTGGGCAACGGTAGTGGCACAGGGTCCCTCATAGTACAATCAAGTGTTTCTGACGGTGGAGGTGTACACCCGCCGTCAGACACACCGCCGTACTCTGAGGGGCCCTGTGCCAGTGCCGTCCCCAACGAGTGGGCTCCCCTGCTTTCTCAGGATCACAGCACTTGCAAAGTTGAAATACTTACCTCTTCCTGCTCCACCGCCGTGACGTCTTCCGCATTTCCTGACAATGTCATCCTGGTCAGATAGCGTGATGACATCACGTCTGTACGCACTCTGTCTATACAGTCCAAGTGCAGTGAGATGGAAGATTGGGATGACGAGGAGTCAGACTAGTACAGGGATTCCCTAGCGAGGAGACTTATTTAATTGTTTTCAATGTTGGGACAGCAATTTTTGGGGAGCACTATACTCTGGAGAATGATATATGAGGCCCACCATACACTGGAGCGTTCCAAAGATGGACATCAGACACTGGAGCAGCATTTACAGGGCCCATTATATACTGGAGCATTAGAAATGGGGCCCATTATATATGGAGCATTATTTGGGCCCATAAGACAGTGGAGCTTCATCCATGGGGACCAACACATACTGTAGCATTATGTGGAGCTCATCATATACTGTTTCAAACATTATATGGGAGCAATGATTCTGTATGGAGAAATATATGGGCCTTATTACTCTGTATAGCACACTATGCGGTGGCCAAAATACTGTTGGAGTAATATACTGTCTGTTTTTGGAGCTATTGGAGAATTTAAAATGGATATCAGTCATGAGATGTAAGAAGTGAAGTATTTTTCATTGTACTATACCGCTATTTCTCTGCCATATCAGAGGATAATGAATTGTGGCATGTGTTAAAGGAGCCCAGTGACACACTTGGGCCAAGGGCCCACGAAAATCTGGAGCCACCCCTACCCCCCCACAACATTAGCCAAATAACCCCCCGTTTTCAATGCCTAACTATTATTATAAAGTAAATTAAGGTTGACAAGCTTAAGTAATAAGAATTGATGCTTTTGGCATAAAAATGGGCACTGTAGGTGTGTTTTCTGTCCACCATTCACTGCCGACTTTTCTTCCCCATTGACTTGCATTGGGTTTCATGTTTCAGTCGGCCTTCGACTTTTCACGATAATCGGCCGATTTCGTTCGACCCGACTTTTGAGAAAGTCGGGTTTCATGAAACCCGACTCGACCCGAAGAAAGGCAAAGTCGCTCATCTCTACTTATTACGCCTTCTAAACTCCTGACGTTGCGCCCTAGACAAAACCCTATCGCATTTCATGGGTTCAGAAGTTCATTCGAAAGGTGGCAGTGCCTCTCGTGTAGTTTTACATTCAAGTAAACGCTGATAATTATGAATTGCCAATGACATAGAGTCGTCAAGACTAGAGGGGACAGGAAATCCCACCATAACATCTTTCACGGTTTCTGCCAAACCCTTCTGAAAGATAGCTCCTAGCGCATCGCCATTCCATTTAGTAAGGACAGCCCACTTTTGGAATTTTTGACAATATAACTCTACAGAATCCTGACCCTGGTTCAATGCCAATAACGTTTTCTCAGCTTGATCAATAGCATTAGATTCCTCATACAACAACCCTAGGGAGCCCAGAAAGAGAACTTGCAACACCTCTGTCAATCTGACCAGCTCCACTACCTTGAGTAACCACCAGAGGGAGCCCAGAAAGAGAATTCACAGCAGGAGGGACTTTTTGAACACAAAATTGGCTGTTATCAATGGTGATGCCATGTTGCGTTTGGAGACCCTTGACATACCTAAACAGTGGAGCCCCCCAAATTCTATTTCTGTCCCTAACCCCAACACACCCCTAACCCTAATCCCAATCCTAACCCTAACCACAAACCTACCTGTTGTGAGTTCATTTTCCCCTTCACCATTGAGGTCTGATGAACTCCCTCTTCTGGTGAAGGAAGGTAGTGAGGCTGATTACAAAGCACCTGAGCAGAATGATGATGACTGGGTGACTGGAATTGCTGACTGGATATAAGGCAGCAGATGCCCTTCTGCCTTGCGGGTGATTTCTCTGAGGGATTCTTGGAGACCAGTCTGATTCCTGCTCCTCAAAAGCTAAGTTTTTCTGCTCTGCTTTTTGCATTGGTGTTTTGGTTTTGTTTTGCCTTGTTTTTCTGATTTCTGCCTTTCCCTGCTGGGTGAGCTGAATTCCTTTTTGCTCTATCTTCAGAAAATACCTGAGTACTGATATAGTCTTTTTGAAGCCTAGCATCTTCAGGGCTTTTTTCCCTATCAGTCTGTTGGCTCTTGTTTTTGAGAGGGTTTTGGCAGATTGCAGACAGCAGCTTTTCTATCCTGTCCTATATAGTTAGCTTGGGCCCCATCATTTGCTCAGCCTATCTTTCTATCTGTGTGAGTGTTTTTTCATCTTGCTTCACCGTCATTATATGTTGGGGCTGCGTATTGCTTTGGGGTCTGCTCTGGGGCAGTTTAGATTTCCCTTTCTGTCTTTAGGCTATATAGTTCTCCAGCTGTGATCGAGGGGTCTAGGGCACCGTAGGAACCCCCCACGGCTACTGCTAGTTGTTGTTAGGTTCAGGGCTCTGCAATCCGATAGCTGCCAACTTCTCTGGTTTTCTGGACTTAGCTAGTATTTCTGTTTTTGCCTCCTACGGTGACTCATTCATAACAGAATCACCCGCCCTACCGCAGATCCTAGGGTACTCAATAGCAGGAAAGAATTGTAAAAAAAAAAAAAAGTGTCAGAATTTTTTATTTCATACGTATTTTTTCTTCTTTTTCTCTTGGGCCGTAGGAGGATTTTTCTCTAATGGAGATAAAGCAATTGTCTGATCGTGTGGAGCAGCTCGCTGCGGAAGTGCGGGGAATTTCCACCTACCTTGCTCATTCACATGCTGCTGAACCAAAGATCCCTACTCCTGATGTGTTTTTTGGGGATCGGTCTAAATTTTTGAATTTCAAAGATAATTGTAAATTATTTTTTGCCTTGAAGCCTAACTCGTCAGGGAGCTCCGCGCAGCAGGTTAAAATTGTCATCTCTTTGCTGTGTGGCAATCCCCAGGATTGGGCGTTTTCTTTGAAACCAGATGATCCTATTCTGACTAATGTGAACGCATTTTTTCAAGCCTTGGGGTTGTTGTATGACGAACCTAATGCTATTGATCAGGCTGAAAAGACCCTGTTGGCATTGAGCCAGGGTCGAGATTCTGCAGAATTGTACTGTCAAAAATTCCGAAAGTGGGCGGATCTTACTACCTGGAATGATAATGCCTTGGCAGCTCTCTTTCGGAAGGGTTTGTCAGAAGCCGTAAAAGATACTATGGTGGGATTTCCTGTTCCCTCTGGTCTTGACGATTCAATGTCATTAGTAGAGTTGAGCGACTTTTGGTTTTTTAGGGTCGCGTTTCGTTTCGTGAAACCCGACTTTTCCAAAAGTCGGGTCGAGCAAGATCGTCCGATTATAGGGAAAAGTCGGGGTCGTCCCGAAACACGAAACCCAATGTAAGTCAATGGGGAATAAAAGTCGGCAGTGAGAGGAGGACAGGAAACACACCTACAGTGCCCATTTAAATGCCAAAAGCATCAATTCTTCTTTCTTAAGCTTGTCAACCTTAATTAACTTCATAATACAAGTTACGCACTGAAAAATGGGGGTTATTTGGCTACAAACTGTGGGGGGGGAGGGCAGGCTCCAGGTTTTCATGTGCCCTGGGCGAAAGAGCGCCCTTTTAACACATACCACAACTCATCATGCTCCGATACAGCAGAGAAATAGCGGTATAGTCCAATGAAAAATACCTCACTTTTTACATCTCATGACGAGGCCCGTCTATTTCTCCATACAGAATCATTGGTCCCATATAATGTTTGAAACAGTATATGATGAGCTCCACATAATGCTACAGTATATGTTGGTCCCCAAGGATGAAGCTCCACTGTCTTATGGGCCCAAATAATGCTCCAAACATAATGGGCCCCATTTCTAATGCTCTAGTGTATAATGGGCCCTGTAAATGCTGCTCCAGTGTCTGATGTCCACCTTTGGAATGTTCCAGTGTATGGTGGGCCCCATCTATCATTCTCCAGAGTATAGTGCTCCCCAAAAATTGCTGTCCCAACATTGAAAACAATCAAATAAGTCTCCTCGCTAGGGAATCCCTGTACTTGTCTGGACAGGTGCTGTAGCTTGCTTAACAGCTCGCCAGCCGTTCTCACGCCCAGTATGGATTACACGTGATTGCACAAAGGTGAGAAAGGGAACCGTATCCCCAGATAACATGTATGGATAGCGTACACATTCAAAATATATGTCTCAGGAGGCAGGCTCAGACGGTGTTAGGCCCAGTATGGATTGCACGTGATTGCACAAAGGTTAGAAAGGGTACCGTATCACCGGATAACATGTATGGAGAGCGTACACATTCAAAATATATGTCTATACAGCATGAGGCAGGCTCAGACGGTGTTAGGCCCAGTATGGATTGCACGTGATTGCACAAAGGTTAGAAAGGGTACCGTATCCCCAGATAACATGTATGGATAGCGTACACATTCAAAATATATGTCTCAGGAGGCAGGCTCAGACGGTGTTAGGCCCAGTATGGATTGCACGTGATTGCACAAAGGTTAGAAAGGGTACCGTATCCCCGGATAACATGTATGGATAGCGTACACATTCAAAATATATGTCTATACAGCATGAGGCAGGCTCAGACGGTGTTAGGCCCAGTATGGATTGCACATGATTGCACAAAGGTTAGAAAGGGTACCGTATCCCCAGATAACATGTATGGATAGCGTACACATTCAAAATATATGTCTCAGGAGGCAGGCTCAGACGGTGTTAGGCCCAGTATGGATTGCACGTGATTGCACAAAGGTTAGAAAGGGTACCGTATCCCCGGATAACATGTATGGATAGCGTACACATTCAAAATATATGTCTATACAGCATGAGGCAGGCTCAGACGGTGTTAGGCCCAGTATGGATTGCACGTGATTGCACAAAGGTTAGAAAGGGTACCGTATCCCTGGATAACATGTATGGATAGTGTACACATTCAAAATATATGTCTCAGGAGGCAGGCTCAGACGGTGTTAGGCCCAGTATGGATTGCACGTGATTGCACAAAGGTTAGAAAGGGTACCGTATCACCGGATAACATGTATGGATAGCGTACACATTCAAAATATATGTCTATACAGCATGAGGCAGGCTCAGACGGTGTTAGGCCCAGTATGGATTGCACGTGATTGCACAAAGGTTAGAAAGGGTACCGTATCCCCGGATACCATGTATGGATAGCGTACACATTCAAAATATATGTCTATACATCAGGAGGCAGGCTCAGACGGTGTCAGGCACAGTATGGATTTGACGGCCCAGATTACACAGCGGAGGAGCAGGGAGAGGTAAAGATTGCAAATGCTGGGGCCCTGCCCAAGCAAGGGGGGCCCACTCGTGGGCGTCGGTACTGGCACTGGGCCCCTCATTGTACAGCGGTGTGTCTGACGGCGGGTGTGCACCACCACCGTCAGAGACACTTGATTGCACTATGAGGGACCCTGTGCCAGTGCCCGCGCCCAAGAGTCGGCCTACCCACCTGTCCAGGGCAACGGCACTCGCACGGTGTCGTGCGCTAGGTGGTGACCCCGGCCATGGGGGGGGGAGGCAGCACAGTTAGGGAGTTTTAGAAAGTGGCATATGTTGATGTTGGACATTCAGCTGATGCAAAAGGCGAAATAGGTGAAGTACCAGGAAGAGGTGGACCAAAGCAAGCCATTTTTCTGTCACCCTATGTGTCATCAGGGGAAGGTGGGACAAAATCCTTGGAAACCCATGCGTGGTTCATTTTAATGAAGGTTAGATCATCCACATTTTGGGTTGACAGACGGGTCCTTTTTTCTGTCAGGATTGATCCAGCTGCACTGAAGACTCTTTCCGATAGCACACTTGCAGCTGGACAAGCGAGCTCCTGTAAGGCATATTGGGCCAATTCAGGCCAGGTGTCCAGTTTAGCGGCCCAATAGTCAAAGGGGAATGACCTGTGTGGGAGAACATCGATATGGGAGGAAAAGTAGTTTGTAACCATAGTTGACAACTGCTGTCTCCTGTCACTTTCCATCGATGCAGTATTACCAGTTGTGTGAGCGGTATTTGAAAAATCAGTCCACAACATTGTCATGAAACCCCTGTCTCCAACGCCACTTCTGCTGTGTGCACCACGAACACCTCTGCCAAGCTGCCCCCGGCCCGTACGGCTCGTGTGAGAACCATCACCGCTGCTGTGTGCTGGGAATGCCTCAAGCAACCGATTTACCAGAGTTGCTTGTTTATTAGCCAATATTAGGTCAAGGTTCTCCTGTGGCATGATGTTTTGTAATTTGCCTTTATAGCGTGGATCCAGGATGCTGGCCAACCAGTAGTCGTCATCGTTCATCATTTTGGCAATGCGGGGGTCCCTTTTTAGGATCCGCAAGGCATAATCTGACATGTGGGCCAATGTTCCCAGTGTCAATGATGCACTGCGAGTGCTGGGTGGAGGAGCACTTTCTGGCAAATCCACATCCCTCCAGTCACGCACAAACCCTGTACCAGACCTTGCCACGCCAACATTTTCACTTGCCCCACGAGATGCATCCTCCTCCCCTAAGTAATCATCCCCATCATCATCCTCCTCCTCCTCTTCTTCCTCCTCCTCGTCCAGGAGAGGTCCCTGAGCAGACAATGGCTGAATGTCATCAAGGATTCCCTCCTCCTCTTCCTCCTCATCAACATTGGCTGCAGACGCCTGCTCCTTAAGGTGCGTCAAAGTTTGCATGAGCAGACGCATAAGTGGGATGCTCATGCTTAGGATGGCGTCGTCTGCGCTTACCAGCCGTGTGCATTCCTCAAAACACTGAAGGACTTTACAAAGGTCTTTCAGCTTCGACCACTGCACACCTGTCAACTCCATGTCTGCTCTCAAAGTGCCTGGCCGTGTATCCTCCCACAAATGCATTATGGCCTGCCTCTGCTCGCACAGCCGCTCCACCATGTGCAGGGTGGAGTTCCACCTTGTTGCAATGTCGATAATGAGGCGGTGGTTGGGAAGGTGGAGCAATCGCTGCAGCTTCTGCATACGAACGGAGTGTACAGGCGACCGGCGGATGTGCGCGCACAGTCTTCGCACCTTCTGGAGCAGGGCTGTTAACTCCTGATAATTTTTGAGGAAGCACTGCACCACCAGGTTCAAGGTGTGAGCCAAGCAAGGTATGTGGCTGAGTTTTGAAAGGGCTATGGCTGCCACAAAATTACGCCCGTTATCACTAACTACCTTGCCTGCCTCAAGATGTACACTGCCCAGCCATGACTCAGTTTGTCGCTTCAAGTACTCGGCCAGCACCTCGGCGGTGTGTCTGTCGCCCAAACACATCATCTGCAACACAGCCTGCTGATGCTTTCCACTAGCTGCTCGATAGGGGGACACATCGTGTGCAACAGTGGCAGCTGCAGATGGAGTGCTCGTACGACTGCGCTCTGTGGACGAGCTATCGCTTCTGGAGGAGGAGGAGGAGGAGGAGGGTCGAACGCCTACAGCCAACTGTTTCCTATACCGTGGGCTAGGCAGCACTGTCCCACCACCGCTGTCCCCTGTGGACCCTGCATCCACCACATTAACCCAGTGCGCAGTGATGGACACGTAACGGCCCTGGCCATGCCGACTGGACCATGCATCAGTTGTGAGGTGCACCTTTCCGCTCACTGACTGCTTGAGTGCATGGACAATGCGGTCTTTCACATGATGGTGGAGGGCTGGGATGGCTTTGCGAGAGAAGAAGTGGCGACTGGGTAGGTCATAGCATGGTACTGCATAGGCCATGAGTTCGCGGAAAGCTGTGCTTTCCACCAACCGAAAGGGCATCATCTCAAACGAGATTAGTTTGGCAATGTGGGCGTTCAAACCCAGTGTACGCGGATGAGAGACTGAGTACTTTCTTGACCTACTCATAGTGTCTGGGAGGGTGAGCTGGACTTGAGAGCTGCATATGGTGGAAGTAGCGGTGGACAGGGCGGACTGAGAGAGGGTTGATGATGGTGATGGAGTTGGTGTTCTTTCTGATGGCCTAGAATCAGTCTTTCGTTGATATAACAGTGGGATTCCCTGACTGCTGTGGTCTTGCAACGACACCTCAACATTTGCTGCTGTGCTAACCGGTGGGCTTACAGTGGGGGAAACAATGTAGCGTTGCTGACTACCTTCGTTGTGATCAGTTGCACATGTGGCACTTGAGGTTTGGTGTTGTGTCCACGCTTGCAAGTGCATGCTGGTTAAATGTCTAAGCATGCAACTGGTATTCAAATTTTTCAGATTTTTCCCTCGGCTAAAGGTCTTTGCGCACTTCTTATAGATAACCTTGGTGTGACGTCCGCCTGCGGGTCTGGGCTGCAGCCAGGCAACACCCCGAGAAACACTGATACCCTTTACCCCTATACAGGGATCTGGATTTATAGCAGAGCCCAGGAGGCGCTGTCTGAATAGGAGCAGTGACCAGAGCAGGACGGTCGCCAGAAAGGTGTTCCAATACAGGACACAAACGTGGAGATATGCGAGTCTAAACCAGTCGGGCAGCAATGGTACAAAAACGGTTGACAGAAGCAGAGTCAGATTCAGGCCGAGAGTCATAAACCAGGAGAGTAGCAGAGGTACAGAATCGTTAGGCAGAAGCAGAGTCAGATTCAGGCCGAGAGTCATAAACCAGGAGAGTAGCAGAGGTACAGAATCGTTAGGCAGAAGGAGAGTCAGAAGTCCAGGCCAAAGTCAGTCAGTCAGAAAGCAATTCACACAGTAACACACATGGGAACCAAGAATATATCCGGCGGCTTGCAAGACCAGTCCCAAGGTATTTCAGGGATCAGGTCACCCCTCATAGGTTCCTGGACTGATGATGTCATCAGTACCGCCCCCAGGACCAGGCCAGATGGAGATGCAGTAACCTCTTGATGACTGACAGAGGGGTGGAGCCTGCGTCCACCAGATGCCTGCGCAGGTGCCCTTACTCTGTCAGCACCATAACTCCCGGGCAAGCCATGGCGCCTCCTAGTGACCGCGACAGGAGCAGCAGACCCAGAATTTAACGGCGACGTGACAGACCGGCGCCTCCTAGAGGCTAAAGCCGGGACAGTAGGCTCTGAGCCTGATGTGACAGAACCACGGCCCTGTCCAGTGGCCGAGGCAGGAACAGCCGTCCCTGAGTCTGACGATAAAGTGGCGGTCCGACGCCTCCTAGAGGCCGCGACCGGAACAGCAGGCCCTAAGTCTGGCGGAAACGTGACAGTACCCCCCCTCCAAGAGGGGCCTCCGGACCCTCAAAACCCGGTTTATCAGGGTGAAGGAGGTGAAACCTTCTAATCAACCCCTTGGCATGAATGTCACTAGCGGGGACCCAGGACCTCTCCTCTGGGCCATAGCCTTTCCAATGAACTAAATATTGCACAGACTTTCTCACTAAACGGGAATCAAGGATGCCCTGGACTTCGTACTCCAAGGCACCCTTGACCAAAACTGGAGGAGGAGGGGACTGGACGGGATGAATTGGGGAGCGGTACACCTTGAGAAGGGATTTGTGGAAAACATTAGGAATTTTAAAAGACTGAGGGAGCCTTAAACGAAAGGCTACCGGGTTAATTACTTCTAATATCTCGTAGGGACCAATAAACCTGGGCCCCAGTTTGGCAGATGGCACCTTAAGCTTAATGTTTCTGGTAGACAGCCAAACTTTGTCCCCAACTCCTAGGTGCGGCCCCGTGGACCTCCGTTTATTTGCGGCCGAAGCCTGCCTGACCTGGGACCCTTTCAAGTTTGTGTTCACCTCCGACCAGATTGTCCTTAAGTGACGTATGGAATTCTCTACTCCCGGAAGCTCCGACATCTTGGCCGAAAATGAACCAAAACGTGGGTGCAAACCATGATTGCAGAAGAACGGGGTGGTTTTGATAGATTCCTGGTACTGGTTATTTAGAGCGAACTCAGCTAATGGGAGATGTTCCGCCCAATCAGACTGATGTTCCGAGACATAGCAGCGAAGATATTGCTCTAGAGCCTGGTTGGTACGCTCCGTTTGACCATTGGTCTCAGGGTGGTAAGCGGAGGAGAAGGATAATTCAATACCAATACGTTTGCAGAATGCTCTCCAGAATTTGGAAACAAACTGGGTACCTCGGTCGGACACGATATTCTCTGGAGCGCCATGCAGCCTTATTACATGAACAATAAACAACTTACTCAGAGTTTCTGAATTAGGTAATCCAGAGAGGGGAACGAAATGACATTGCTTACTGAACCTGTCCACCACCACCCAGATACATGTCTTCCCCTCTGAGGGTGGTAGGTCAGTAATGAAGTCCATGGAGATGTGGGTCCATGGACTCTCTGGAGCGGGCAAGGACTGGAGCCAGCCGGCAGGCCGATTGTGAGGGGACTTGGCGCGAGCACAGATTTCACAAGCTAGTACATAATCCTTGCAGTCCTTAACTACCGTTGGCCACCAAAAACTCCTAGTCACAAGCCTGGCGGTATTATTGACCCCAGGATGGCCTGCCAGGACAGAGTCGTGCGACTCCTTCAGAACTTGTAGACGAAACGGCGCTTGAACAAACAATTTCTGGGGGGGCGTCGAGTCAGGGGCTGGTTCTGGGGACCTACGGATCTCCTCCAGAAGGTCCAGAGACACAGCCGACACAACAATATCATTGGCCAGTATTGGAACTGGCTCCGAGTCCTCAGCCTGTGAGGGGCAGAAACTTCGAGAGAGAGCATCAGCCCTCACATTTTTGGTACCAGGACGAAAGGTTATTAAGAAATCAAACCTAGAGAAGAACAAGGCCCACCTCGCTTGTCTAGGATTTAATCTTTTAGCTGACTCCAGGTAAGTCAGATTCTTGTGATCTGTAATCACAGTGATCTTATGTTTGGCGCCTTCGAGGAAGTGGCGCCATTCCTCGAAGGCCCATTTGATCGCCAATAACTCCCGATTACCTATATCGTAATTCTTCTCAGTGGCAGAGAATTTGCGGGAGAAAAAGGCACATGGGCGAAGCTGAGTGAGTGATGCAGTGCCTTGCGACAGCACTGCTCCAACTCCGACCTCAGAGGCGTCCACCTCTACAATAAACGGGCGTTCCAGATCAGGCTGAACCAAAACTGGGTTGGCTACAAGGCACTCTTTTAACGTAGCAAAAGCCTGAATTGCCTCAGGGTTCCAATTGGTCACGTCTGCCCCTTTTCGGGTCAAATCCGTGAGTGGTTTAGCAATTTCGGAGAAACCCCTGATGAATTTTCGGTAATAATTTGCAAACCCTAAAAATCGCTGCAGCGCTTTTAGCGACTTGGGTTGCACCCAAGTTTTAATGGGTTGGATCTTGGCAGGATCCATACGGAAGCCTGTGCTTGAAACCACATATCCTAAAAATTGTACCTCCTCCGCAAAAAAAACACATTTCTCCAGTTTAGCAAACAGGGAGTGTTCTCGCAGTCTCTGCAGTACAGAGCGAACGTGCTGAGCATGTGTCACAGGGTCAGCAGAATAAATCAAAATGTCATCTAAATACAACAACATACACCCCACAAATGTCCCTGAAAATGTCATTTACAAAGTGCTGGAACACGGCAGGTGCGTTACTGAGTCCTCCTAGAGGCTAAAGCCGGGACAGTAGGCTCTGAGCCTGATGTGACAGAACCACGGCCCTGTCCAGTGACCGAGGCAGGAACAGCCGTCCCTGAGTCTGACGATAAAGTGGCGGTCCGGCGCCTCCTAGGGGCCGCGACCGGAACAGCAGGCCCTAAGTCTGGCGGAAACGTGACACTTGGCCTGATCATGAGAATTTTGTTCAAAAAAGTGCCACACTGCACTCTTCCTACTTTGGCAGACATTTTGCCACCTAGCACGCTGTGATCTTTTGACCCTCTGGACAAGCTGTCCAGCAACTCTTTTGATGTTTGGAACCTGTCTATGGAGTGCTCCGGGCCTGAGAGATAACAGCTGTTGCGATGTCGATGTCTGCTGTGGATGCTCCTCATCTGAGCTATTGGAAGCAGCACCCTCTTCCCCCAATGGATGCCAATCTGGGTCAACAACTGGGTCATCCATCACCTCCTCTTCTATGTCATGTGCACCTTCCTCTGTGTCACCGTGTATGGTGGTATAGTGTGCGGGAAGGGGCACCTGAGTCTCAGCAGGGTCAGAATCTGGCTCTGTACACTGCGAGGACAATGTAGTGCTCTGAGTGAATGTACCAGCAGAATCATCCATCAGCGGCTGTGCATCAGTGCACTCCATGTCAGATTCATCTTGGCCTGGGTAATTCACCATTTCACTTGATAATCCAGGCATGGTATGTGAAAACAGCTCCATGGAGTAATCAGTAGTATGGCCTACGTCATCCTTCAATCTTGGTTGGAGTGAAGGACACAAGGAAAGGTGTGGTTCATGAACATGAGCCTCCAATGACGACTCAGTGCTTTTACTTTTTACAACTGAAGAAGAGGAGGCGATAGAGCTGGAGGCTGAGTCAGCAATGTAAGACAAAACTTTTTCCTGATGCTCTGGCTTTAAAAGCGGTTTGCCAACTCCTAGAAAACTAAGCGTTCGAGGCCTTATGTAGCCAGACGATGACGCAGGGTCAGCACCTCCTGCATTCGGTCCTATTTTGCTCTTGCCACTACCATCAGATCCACCACCAACACCATCATTACCAGCTGCCAACCCCCGCCCAATTCCACGGCCTCTTCCACCAGCCTTCCTCATTTTTGGTAGAAATGTAGACAAAATCCAACAAACTATATAGTAATGTAAAACAAGGTACAAGGTGTCTATAGGACAGGGGAGATTTTGAATATCTGCACACACTTTTGGACACTGGACACTTTTGGATTGTGTGAGGCCCACTGATATCTGAGCGCTATGTGACAGGCTTGATGGCACTGCTGTGACAAAAGTGACTAGAGGATAAGGGAGATTTTGAATATCTGCACACACTTTTGGACACTGGACACTTTTGGATTGTGTGAGGCCCACTGATATCTCAGCGCTATGTGACTGGCTCGATGGCACTGCTGTGACAAAAGTGACTAGAGGATAAGGGAGATTTTGAATATCTGCACACACTTTTAGACACTGGACACTTTTGGATTGTGTGAGGCCCACTGATATCTCAGCGCTATGTGACAGGCTCGATGGCACTGCTGTGACAAAAGTGACTAGAGGATAAGGGAGATTTTGAATATCTGCACACACTTTTGGACACTGGACACTTTTGGATTGTGTGAGGCCCACTGTTATCTCAGCGCTATGTGACAGGCTCGATGGCACTGCTGTGACCTAAGTGACTAGAGGATAAGGGAGATTTTGAATATCTGCACACACTTTTGGACACTGGACACTTTTGGATTGTGTGAGGCCCACTGATATCTCAGCGCTATGTGACAGGCTCGATGGCACTGCTGTGACAAAAGTGACTAGAGGATAAGGGAGATTTTGAATATCTGCACACACTTTTGGACACTGGACACTTTTGGAATGTGTGAGGCCCACTGATATCTCAGCGCTATGTGACAGGCTCGATGGCACTGCTGTGACAAAAGTGACTAGAGGATAAGGGAGATTTTGAATATCTGCACACACTTTTGGACACTGGACACTTTTGGATTGTGTGAGGCCCACTGATATCTCAGCGCTATGTGACAGGCTCGATGGCACTGCTGTGACAAAAGTGACTAGAGGATAAGGGAGATTTTGAATATCTGCACACACTTTTGGACAGTGGACACTTTTGGATTGTGTGAGGCCCACTGTTATCTCAGCGCTATGTGACAGGCTCGATGGCACTGCTGTGACCTAAGTGACTAGAGGATAAGGGAGATTTTGAATATCTGCACACACTTTTGGACACTGGACACTTTTGGATTGTGTGAGGCCCACTGACATCTCAGCGCTATGTGACAGGCTCGATGGCATTGCTGTGACAAAAGTGACTAGAGAATAAGGGAGATTTTGAATATCTGCACACACTTTTGGACACTGGACACTTTTGGATTGTGTGAGGCCCACTGATATCTCAGGGCTATGTGACAGGCTCGATGGCACTGCTGTGACAAAAGTGACTAGAGGATAAGGGAGATTTTGAATATCTGTACACACTTTTGGACAGTGGACACTTTTGGATTGTGTGAGGCCCACTGTTATCTCAGCGCTATGTGACAGGCTCGATGGCACTGCTGTGACAAAAGTGACTAGAGGATAAGGGAGATTTTGAATATCTGCACACACTTTTGGACACTGGACACTTTTGGATTGTGTGAGGCCCACTGTTATCTCAGCGCTATGTGACAGGCTCGATGGCACTGCTGTGACAAAAGTGACTAGAGGATAAGGGAGATTTTGAATATCTGCACACACTTTTGGACACTGGACACTTTTGGATTTTGTGAGGCCCACTGATATCTCAGCGCTATGTGACAGGCTCGATGGCACTGCTGTGACAAAAGTGACTAGAGGATAAGGGAGATTTTGAATATCTGCACACACTTTTGGACACTGGACACTTTTGGATTGTGTGAGGCCCACTGATATCTCAGCGCTATGTGACAGGCTCGATGGCACTGCTGTGACAAAAGTGACTAGAGGATAAGGGAGATTTTGAATATCTGCACACACTTTTGGACACTGGACACTTTTGGATTGTGTGAGGCCCACTGATATCTCAGCGCTATGTGACAGGCTCGATGGCACTGCTGTGACAAAAGTGACTAGAGGATAAGGGAGATTTTGAATATCTGCACACACTTTTGGACAGTGGACACTTTTGGATTGTGTGAGGCCCACTGTTATCTCAGCGCTATGTGACAGGCTCGATGGCACTGCTGTGACAAAAGTGACTAGAGGATAAGGGAGATTTTGAATATTTGCACACACTTTTGGACACTGGACACTTTTGGATTGTGTGAGGCCCAATGAATATCTGAGCGCTATGTGACAGGCTCGATGGCACAGCTGTGACCAAAGTGACTAGAGGATAAGGGAGATTGGATTGCTTTTAAAAAAGCAGTTTGCGGAGCAGTGGGTAAACAGCAATGCCAGCCTGTCAGGAAGCCTTAAAAGGCAGCCCAACAACCAACACCACTGATACACCACTATATAGCCTCCCCTTGCACTGCACACACAGTGACTGGTGTGTTGTGCAGGACAAATTGCTATCAGCAGCAGAAGCAGTTTTTTTTTCTTCTCAGCAGGACAAAAAAAAAAATTGGGATTGCTTAAGCAGTTTGAGGCCCAATGAATATCTGAGCGCTATGTGACAGGCTCGATGGCGCAGCTGTGACCAAAGTGACTAGAGGATAAGGGAGATTGGATTGCTTTTAAAAAAGCAGTTTGCGGTGCAGTGGGTAAACAGCAATGCCAGCCTGTCAGGAAGCCTTAGAAGGCAGCCCAACAACCAACACCACTGATACACCACTATATAGCCTCCCCTTGGACTGCACACACAGTGACTGGTGTGTTGTGCAGGCCAAATCGCTAGCAGCAGAAGCAGTTTTTTTGTCTTCTTCCCTGCCTAACGCTCTCCCTACAGAATCAGCAGCAACCTCTCCCTATGCTAAGATCGGCAGAAGTAAGATGGCGGTCGGCGTGCACGCCCTTTTATACCCCCTGTGACGCCCACCAAAGCAAGCCAATCACTTGCATGCCCTTCTGAAAGATGGTGGTGACCCGTGCCTATGTCATCACGTTGCCCACAGTGTCCGTGGATCCTGATTGGCTGAAAAAGAGCGCAAAACAAACTTTTGAAACGCGACTTTGGCGCGTAAGTCGCCGACCTCGTGGCCGACCTCATCCTAGGGTCGGGTTTCGTTTCATGAAACCCGACTTTGCCAAAAGTCGGCGACTTTTGAATTTTTTCGACCCGTTTCGCTCAACTCTAGTCATTAGCCATTCAGGTTGATCGGCGTTTACGTGAACGCAGGACTGCACGAGAGGTGTTGCCACCTGTTGGACAAGTGTCTGAACCTATGCAATGTGATAGAGTTTTGTCCAGGGAGCAACGTCAGGAGTTCAGAAGGCGTAATAAGCCGTGTTTTTTTTGTGGAGATGCCTCGCATATTATTTCTGTCTGTCCTAAACGAGAGAAACGTTTTGCACACACGTTTTCTGTGGGTGGTGTTCAACCTAAGTCTCTTCTGGCAATTACTCTGATCTGCTCCCTGTCCACATTTTCCGTCAAGGCTTTTGTGGATTCGGGAGCAGCCCTGAACCTAATGGACTTGGATTTTGCTAAACGTTGTGGACTTCCGATGACACCTCTGCGGACGCCTATCCCTTTGAGGGGGATTGATGCTACTCCTTTGGCGAAAAATAAACCTCAGTTTTGGACCCAGGTGGTAATGCCGGTCGCCCCAGACCATCAAGAAAATTGCAGATTTTTGGTGTTGCATAATTTGCATGATACCATTGTTCTGGGGTTTCCCTGGCTGCAAATTCATAATCCAGTTTTGGATTGGAAATCTGTGTCTGTGGTGAGTTGGGGTTGTCGGTGTGCCCTTAGTGAGGCTCCGTTTTTTTCCACCTCTCCTCAGTCGCATGATGTTCCTGACTATTTGGCAGACTTTTATGATGTATTTAGTGAGAATGAGTCTGCGTCTTTGCCTCCTCATAGGAGTTATGACTGTGCAATTGAACTGAGCCCAGGGTGTAAATTTCCCAAGGGTCGGCTCTTCAATTTATCTGTACCCGAGCACGATGCTATGCGATCCTATATTAAGGAGGCGTTGGAGAAGGGTCATATTAGACCATCCTCTTCACCCTTAGGTGCCTTTTTTTTTTCGTGGCCAAAAAGGATGGTTCATTAAGGCCTTGTATTGATTATCGTGCCCTCAAC
Organism: Dendrobates tinctorius; assembly: GCF_039654945.1. NCBI lineage: Eukaryota > Metazoa > Chordata > Amphibia > Anura > Dendrobatidae > Dendrobates > Dendrobates tinctorius. The sequence goes on from NW_027361783.1 coordinate 20,156,811, forward strand.
AAAATTACTATTAAATATCAGTATCCGCTACCCCTGATTTTGGATCTATTCTCCAGAGTTAAAGGTGCTTGCTGGTTTACCAAGCTTGACCTCAGGGGGGCGTATAATCTTATCCGCATTAAGCATGGGGATGAATGGAAGACGGCGTTTAATACTCCGGAGGGACATTTTGAGTACCTGGTGATGCCTTTTGGGCTTACTAATGCCCCTTCTGTCTTCCAGTGCTTCATGAACGACATTTTCCGAGACTTTATGGATAAATTTTTGATTATCTATCTGGATGATATTTTGATCTTCTCCAAGGATTGGGATTCTCATGTGGAACATGCTCGGACTGTATTCCGGATCTTGAGGGAGAATTCCCTGTATGTCAAAGGATCGAAATGCCTTTTTGGGGTACACAGGATTTCATTTTTGGGATTGATTTTGTCTCCGTCAACTAATGAAATGGACCCGGCCAAGGTACAGGCCATTTATGATTGGGTTCAGCCCACTTCTTTGAAGGCCCTCCAGAAGTTTTTGGGTTTTGCTAATTTTTATCGGAAATTTATAGCAAAATTTTCTAGTATTGCCAAGCCATTGACTGATCTGACTAAGAAGGGTGCTGATGTGTTGAATTGGTCTCCGGAGGCTGTTTCTTCCTTTCAGGAGCTGAAGCGAAGATTCACTTCTGCCCCGGTTTTGCAGCAACCTGATGTCTCACTCCCGTTCCAGATAGAGGTGGACGCTTCTGAGATTGGTGCAGGAGCTGTTTTGTCCCAAAAGGATCCTGTAACATCTAAAATGAATCCCTGTGCTTTCTTTTCCCGAAAGTTCTCTCCATCTGAACGTAACTATGATGTGGGGAATCGGGAACTGTTAGCCATGAAATGGGCATTTGAGGAGTGGAGACATTGGTTGGAAGGAGCTAAACACCAAGTCGTGGTCCTCACTGACCACAAGAATTTGATTTACCTGGAGTCGGCCAAACGCTTGAACCCTAGACAGGCTAGGTGGGCCTTGTTTTTTACACGTTTTGATTTTGTGGTCTCTTTTCTTCCTGGCACTAAGAATGTCAAGGCAGACGCCCTCTCTAGGAGCTTCTTTGCTGATTCTCCTGTGGTGACCAAGCCTGCTACCATCTTAGGCGAAGGAGTAGTTCTTTCTGCCATCTTGCCCGATTTGAGACGTGCTCTGGACGAGTTCCAGGAGGACAAACCTGAGCGTTGTCCCAGTGGAAAGTTGTATGTTCCTGACCAGTGGAAGAAGAGAGTGATGTCTGAAGTTCATTGCTCTGCATTGGCTGATCATCCAGGTATTTTTGGTAATAGGGATCTGGTGAGTCGGTCTTTTTGGTGGCCCGCCTTGTCTCGTGACGTCAGGAATTTTGTGCAGTCCTGTGGGACTTGCTCCCGGTCTAAACCTTGTTTTCACTCTAGTGGGTTGTTGATGCCTTTGCCGGTCCCCAGGAGACCATGGACCCATATTTCAATGGATTTCATCTCTGATATGCCTGTCTCTCAGAGAATGACTGTTATTTGGGTGATTTGTGATAGGTTCTCTAAGATGGTTCATCTTGTACCACTCCCTAAGTTGCCATCTTCCTCTGAGTTGGTGCCCCTGTTTTTGCAACAGGTGGTTCGCTCGCACGGGATTCCTGAGAACATTGTATCTGACAGAGGAGTTCAGTTTGTGTCTAGATTTTGGAGGACTTTCTGTTCCAAGCTGGGAATTCAGTTGTCCTTCTCCTCTGCTTTTCACCCTCAGACCAATGGGCAGACGGAGAGAACAAACCAGACCTTGGAGTCGTATTTGAGATGTTTTATTTCCGCTGATCAGGATGATTGGGTTTCATTTTTGCCCTTGGCCGAATTTGCTTTAAATAATAGAGCTAGTTCTGCCACTTTGATGTCACCTTTTTTTGTAACTTTGGGTTTCATCCTCGATTTTCTTCAGGGCAGGTGGAGCCTTCTGCCTGCCCAGGTGTTGACACTGTGGTGGAGAGAATGCACCAGATCTGGGACCAAGTGGTGGATAAGTTATCTCTCTCCCAGGAAAAGGCCCAGCGGTTTTCCAACCGACATAGGACCATTGGTCCCCAGTTTAAGGTTGGTGATATGGTTTGGTTATCATCAAAAAATATCGCTATGAAGGTGGCTTCTCCTAAGTTTAAGCCTAGATATATTGGACCTTACAAGATTTTGGAGATTATTAATCCGGTCTCTTTTCGTTTGGCTCTTCCTGTCACATTTAAAATTCATAATGTGTTTCATAAGTCCATGTTGAAGAGGTTTGTTGAACCAGTTGTTCCTGGGGTGGCACATCCGGACCCTTTATTAGTTGAAGGTAACATGGAATATGAGGTAGAGAAGATACTGGATTCCCGTCTGGCTAGATGGAGACTCCAGTATTTGGTTAAGTGGAAGGGTTATGGTCAGGAGGATAATTCCTGGGTCTCTGCCTCTGATATTCATGCCAAAAGATTGGTGCGTGCCTTTCATCGGGCTCACCCTGATCGCCCTGGTGGCGTGGATGAGGATTCGGTGACCCCTCCTCAAGGGGGAGGTACTGTTGTGAGTTCATTTTCCCCTTCACCATTGAAGTCTGATGAAGGACCTCTTCTGGTGAAGGAAGGTAGTGAGGCTGATTACAAAGCACCTGAGCAGAATGATGATGACTGGGTGACTGGAATTGCTGACTGGATATAAGGCAGCCTGCGCCCTTCTGCCTTGTGGGTGATTTCTCTGAGGGATTCTTGGAGACCAGTCTGATTCCTGCTCCTCAAAAGCTAAGTTTTTCTGCTCTGCTTTTTGCATTGGTGTTTTGGTTTTGTTTTGCCTTGTTTTTCTGATTTCTGCCTTTCCCTGCTGGGTGAGCTGAATTCCTTTTTGCTCTATCTTCAGAAAATACCTGAGTACTGATATAGTTTTTTTGAAGCCTAGCATCTTCAGGGCTTTTTTCCCTATCAGTCTGTTGTCTCTTGTTTTTGAGAGGGTTTTGGCGGATTGCAGACAGCAGCTTTTCTATCCTGTCCTATATAGTTAGCTTGGGCCCCATCATTTGCTCAGCCTATCTTTCTATCTGTGTGAGTGTTTTTTCATCTTGCTTCACCATCATTTCATGTTGTGGGCTGCCTATTGCTTTGGGGTCTGCTCTGGGGCAGTTTAGATTTCCCTTTCTGTCTTTAGGCTATGTAGTTCTCCGGCTGTGATCGAGGGGTCTAGGGCACCGTAGGAACCCTCCATGGCTACTGCTAGTTGTTGTTGTTAGGTTCAGGGGTCTGCAATCCGATAGCTGCCACCTTCTCTGGTTTTCTGGACTTAGCTAGTATTTCTGTTTTTGCCTCCTACGGTGACTCATTCATAACACCTACCCCTAACACATCCCTAACCCTAATCCCAACCCTAACTGTAATTCCAACCATAACCACAGCCCTAAACCTAGCCCAATCCTAACTTTGGCCAAACCCTAACCCTAGCCGCAACTCGAACTTTAGCCCAATCCTAACCCTAGCCCAAACCCTAACCCTAGCCCAACTCTAACCTTAACTTTAGCCCAACCTTAACTTTAGCCCAACTCTAACCCTTGTGGAAAAATGGAAATAAATACATTTTATTTTTACCTAACAAAGGATGTGCTAAGAGGGAGTTTTATTTACTATTTTAATTTATGTTGATCACTGCAATAGTGTCTGTCACAGTGATCAAAATGAAGCAATAGGAAAAAATTCCTATTGTTGCTAGGTGCAGGCCGCCAGATGTGGTGGGTGCACTGCGCATGTGTTCGCCATTTTCTTCCCAAAAGGAGATGCCAGCAGCAGAGGTACTTCACAGGGGATGCAGGGACACCAGAGGAACCAGGGTAGAATCGGGAGACCCTATTTCTCTCTCCTCTGATGTTTGATCACATCAGAAGAGATAGAAATTAAATGGGAAATCAGACTTTTTATTTTGCAGTTGCTGTTATTCTGTTAATAACGGCGACTGCAACACTGGGTAGCCGAGATTCCGCATAAATTCCAATGCTGGGGGCGCTATACACTTATTTCTCAGCGAGCGTTAAAAAGCGACGCTGAAGAATAAGTACCCTTAATTGCTGCCGTTAAAAGTCATATCGGTGTCATTAAGGGGTTAAGAGGATGTCAGAGATCATAGCTTAACAATTAACATAAAAAGAGAGATCCTAAATATTGGACAAATATTCCAGACAGTATTGTGTTGTACAACAGCAGCACTGAAGAAGATAAGTAAAGTAATTTGTAAATAATATAGAGATTCCATTACTGCGATGAGCAAGAAATAGAGATAAGACAAAAGAGGTGAAAGCATCAATGAATTAATGGGGAGAACACAGTGGGCATTATGGAATAAATGGCATATCATTCATCTCAGCCACAGCAGGATGATGTTACTTTTAACAAATAAAAAACTGTATGTCTTATTACAATTAACTAAGAGTGATAATTTTTGGACTGTTTTCTAATTTTTAAAAACATTAAAAGTTTTTCAGTTTACTGTGCATTTAAATTAGGTGTTTGGTATTGCAGAATTACCATCTACAGTTGTGGCCAAAAGTATTGACACCCCTGCAATTTTGTCAGATAATACTCAGTTTCTTCCTGAAAATGATTGCAAACACAAATTCTTTGGTATTATTATCTTCATTTAATTTGTCTTAAATGAAAAAACACAAAAGAGAATGAAGCAAAAAGCAAAGCATTGATCATTTCACACAAAACTCCAAAAATGGGCCAGACAAAAGTATTGGCACCCTCAGCCTAATACTTGGTTGCACAACCTTTAGCCAAAATAACTGTGACCAACCGCTTCCGGTAACCATCAATGAGTTTCTTACAATGCTCTGCTGGAATTTTAGACCATTCTTCTTTGGCAAAATGCTCCAGGCCCCTGATATTAGAAGGGTGCCTTCTCCAAACTGCCATTTTTAGATCTCTCCACAGGTGTTCTATGGGATTCAGGTCTGGACTCATTGCTGGCCACCTTAGAAGTCTCCAGTGCTTTCTCTCAAACCATTTTCTAGTGCTTTTTGAAGTGTGTTTTGGGTCATTGTCCTGCTGGAAGACCCATGACCTCTGAGGGAGACCCAGCTTTCTCACACTGGGCCCTACATTATGCTGCAAAATTTGTTGGTAGTCTTCAGACTTCATAATGCCATGCACACGGTCAAGCAGTCCAGTGCCAGAGGCAGCAAAGCAACCCCAAAACATCAGGGAACCTCTGCCATGCTTGACTGTAGGGAACGTGTTTTTTTCTTTGAATGCCTCTTTTTTTCCCCTATAACCTCTATGTTGATGCCTTTGCCCAAAAAGCTCTACTTTTGTCTCATCTGACCAGAGAACATTCTTCCAAAACGTTTTAGGCTTTTTCAGGTAAGTTTTGGCAAACTCCAGCCTGGCTTTTTTATATCTCGGGGTAAGAAGTGGGGTCTTCCTGGGTCTCCTACCATACAGTCCCTTTTCATTCAGACACCAATGGATAGTATGGGTTGACACTGTTGTACCCTCGGACTGCAGGGCAGCTTGAACTTGTTTGGATGTTAGTTGAGGTTCTTTATCCAACATCCGCACAATCTTGCGTTGAAATCTCTTGTCAATTTTTCTTTTCCGTCCACATCTAGGGAGGTTAGCCACAGTACCATGGGCTTTAAACTTCTCGATGACACTGTGCACTGTAGACACAGGAGCATTCAGATCTTTGGAGATGGACTTGTACCCTTGAGATTGCTGATGCTTCCTCACAATTTGGTTTCTCAAGTCCTCAGATGGTTCTTTGGTCTTCTTTCTTTTCTCCATGCTCCATGTGGTACACACAAGGACACAGGACAGAGGTTGAGTCAACTTTAATCCATGTCAACTGGCTGCAAGTGTGATTTAGTTATTGCCAACACCTGTTAGGTGCCACAGTTAAGTTACAGGTGCTGTTAATTACACAAATTAGAGAAGCATCACATGATTTTTCGAACAGTGCCAATACTTTTGTCCACCCTCTTTTTTATGTTTGGTGTGGAATTATATCCAATTTGGCTTTAGGACACTTCTTTTTGTGTTTTTTCAATTAAAACAAATTAAATGAAGATAATAATACCAAAGAATTTGTGTTTGCAATCATTTTCAGGAAGAAACTGAGTATTATCTGACAAAATTGCAGGAGTGTCAATACTTTTGGCCACAATTGTATTGCTATGATGAGGTCACTTTGACATTACTAAGGCTGTGGTTGTGTTAACCCTTTCCTGACATGCAATGACATGTAATGTAGTAGCACTTCACAGGTCAGATCCTCTTGTATGTAGCAGGCTCAGGAGCTGAGGATGCAATGTTCCTGAAAGATGCCTATTTTACATAGCTGACATCTTCCTGTTGCAATGGAAATAAACTCTTTTAGTGTTGTCTACTGCTCTAAAATGGCTACAGTGAACAGGCTTGTTGCAAACTTCTCCATTTGCCAGAGCCCAGGGGTTACCTGGCCTTCGCCTTTTAACCCCTTAATGTCCAATGATGGACACAGTCCATCATCAGACATCTCCCCTGCTTTGATGAGGGCTCCGGAGCTGAGCCCGCATCAAAGCCGGGACATGTCAGCTGTTATGAACAGCTGACATGTGCCCACAATAGGTGCGAGTGGAATAGCTGTCCGCCCGCGCCTATTAACTAGTTAAATCCCGCTGTCAAAGCTGACAGAGGGCATTTAAATAGCATTTCTGCCCGCCGGGCCGGAAATGACGTCATCGCCGACCCCCGTCACGTGATCGGGGGTCGGCGTCATGTTGCCTGGACAACCAGAGGTCTCTATGAGACCTCTATGGTTGTTCCAGGCATATGGATTTCAGCACCACCCGGTGGTCGGCGCTGAAAGCACAGCAGTAAATCTGCTACATATGGACGATCTGCTCATTGCCAATATGTAGCAGAGACGATCAGGTTGCGCATACTTCTAGCCTCCTATGGAGGCTATTGAAGCATGCCAAAAGTAAAAAAAAATGTTTAAAAACAAAAAAAATTAAAAAAACCTAAAAGTTCAAATCACCCCCCTTTTGCCCCAATCAAAATAAAACAGTAAAAAAAAGATCCCACATACACATATTAGGTATCGCTGCATTCAGAATCGCCCGATCTATCAATAAAGGAAAAGCATTAACCCAATCGCTAAACGGCGTAGAGAGAAAAAAATTCAAAATGCCAGAATTACGTTTTTTTGGTCGCCAAGACATTGCATTAAAATGCAATAACGGGCGATCAAAAGAGCGTATCTGCACAAAAGTGGCATCATTAAAAATGTCAGCCAGGCATGGAAAAAATAAGCCCTCACCTTACCCCAGATCATGAAAAATGGAGACGCTACGGGTCTCGGAAAATTGCACATTTTTTTTTTTTAGCAAGCTTTGGAATTTTTTTCACCACTTAGATAAAAGAGGACATAGACATGTTTGGTGTCTATGAACTCGTAATGACCTGGAGAATCACATTGGCAGGTCAGATTTAGCATCTAGTGAACCTAGCAAAAAAAGCCAAGCAAAAAACAAGTGCGGCATTGCACTTTTTTGGCAATTTCACCGCACTTGGAATTTTTTTCCCGTTTTCGAGTACATGACATGGTAAAACCAATGGTGTCATTTAAAAGTACAACTCGTCCCACAAAAAATAAGCCCTCACATGGCCATATAGACGGAAAAATAAAAAAGTTATGGCTCTGGAAAGAAGGGGAGGGAAAAATGAAAATGCAAAGCCAAAAATACCCCTTGTCGTTAAGGGGTTAATCCTTATTCAAGGATCTGGACTTACACAGGGGTCCCTGGACAAAGGCCACAGAGTCAGCTGCTGTTCAGTGGTGAAAGTTGACAATGGCAAGAAGGATAGTCAGGTAGCTGGGTTGTAACCAAAAGTGCAGCAAAATCTTTAGGCTGGAGAAATGTCTGTAAACAAACTCAGGTCAGAACAAGAAATCACATATACTACTCAACAGCAGAAAACAGAGATCTAAACCAGGGAATAACAAGATTATATCTGGCAGCTTCCAGCAGCAAGCTAAAAGTTTTATTAGGATGTCATGCTTTCCAATAGGTTGAAGAAAGGAGCTGAAAACTTCACCTAAACAGCACACACACCCATACTGGAAGACTGGGTGGCACTGCATATCCCAGCCATCCCTACCTTAGAATACAATAAACAGAACTTGGCACTCATGGTAGATGAAGAAATGCTGGTGATTTATTAAAAAAAAAAATCCTTTCATAGAATATGCAAGAATATGCAAAACGTTTTGGTCCTACATAAACAAAGTATTGAAATATTTTATTGTCCAATTGTGGATATACACATGAATACAGGTATGGTATAGATGTACAAATACAATAACCACAAGTGTAATCCAGTACAAGTGAGCAAACCTAATACAATATGCTTGTAAATTAAGAAAAATAATGATAACATGGAGGAGAGAGGAGGAAGTAGGCTATAACATGTAGGCAAATGAATACTAAATATAATCGGGTGACACGGTGGGTTTCCTCAGGGTACTCCGGTTTCCTCCCACATTCCAAAGACATACTGATAGGGAATTTAGATTGTGAGCCCCACTGGAGACAGTGACAATAATATTTGTAAAGTGCTATGGAATAAAAGGCACTATATCAATGAGTAAAATAAAATAAATATATAAAAAATAAAGTCAGAGACAAGCATGCCATATGTAACAATATGCCATATGTGGCCGAAAGTGTTGGCACCTTGAAATTGTTTCAGAAAATGAAGTATTTCTCCCATATATTATTGCAATTATGCATGATTTTTATAGAAATGTATAAGAGAAAACATGGATGGCACCTGTCACGTGTACCCGTCCTGTGTGACACGACCCGTAGGCTCGTAACTCAGACAACAAGACACAGCATGTGTAACTGTCCTGTGTGACACGGCCCGCAGGCCGGTACTAAAACAACAAGACACGGAGGAAGGGGCAACAGTTACAACGGTGGGCTCTGCGATAGGGAACGGGGACGTGGAGACCTCCTGCACTCCTCTGAGTCAGAGTCCCTCCACTCCTAGTGATCCCTAGGCCGGTTCTGCACCAGGTGCCGATTAGGATACCTGTCACCCTAGCACTCCCTACACCTATCTTTTGCTAGGGAGCTGGGTGGTGCAGGCACTGGCCCCACCGCTGTACTAATACACACCAGGGAAAAATACAAACAAGGGAAACACAAAAAGACTTATCTTGCTCTGCTGCAGCACCAGGCAGCAGAGTGCATCACCGGATTAACTTTTCGCAGTGGCTCGACACCTCAGAGCCAGCTGCCACCTTCACCATCTCACTCTGCAGCAGACACCAGGCAGCCAGAGTTCAACACCAGTTTCAGCAGTGGCTCCAACCTTCAAGCCAGCTGCTAACGTCACCAGGTTTCTGCAGTGGCTTCACACCTCAGCCAGCTGCTCCCTTCAACGTGGTTGGAATCCCAAAAAGACGCTATCACCAACACCTGTTCATAGACCATGTGACCCTATATAGGAAAAGGGAATGGTCAAATGATCAGGGGCTTAAAGGCGGCTATAATCCCAGTGACCACCGGGGACAAAAGGCAAAGCAAAGAAAACATCAAGTGCAATGACCCTAACGGCCACGGGGGGGGGCAAAACAAGAACTGAAACCACCACAGTGCAAGAAAAAAAAAGGTTACTAGCACCGCTATTAATGTAGTCAGTCCAACCTTTGGTCAGTTATCATGCTGCCGGCTTGCCTATAGCTCCAGGTGCTCGTCCTGGAAAGACCACAGCGATATCCATAATCCAATTGAGAAAAAAAGGACCGCACTCACCGGGTTTGTGAAGGAAAAAACTTGCTGCTTTATTGACACGTATAAGACATTTTGGCCGGGGGAGTGAGAGCAGGAGTGAACAGGGAGCTCAAAAACCAGCGCTTCAACGTTTAGTGAGAAACGGCCATTGTCAGCTCCCTGTTCACTCCTGCTCTCACTCCCCCGGCAAGAATGTCTTATACGTGCCAATAAAGCAGCAAGTTTTTTCTTTCACAGGCCCGGTGATTGCGGTCCTTCTTTTCTCAATTGGATTTTGTTATAGAAATGTTTACTTACTTTGTGTGTATTTGAACAACACAAAAAAAATAAAATAGGCAAATTGGACATAATTTCACACAAAACTCTAGAAATGTGTCTGATAAGATTGTTGGCACCTTTCCAAAATTGTGGGTAAACATTTTTTTTTAAATCATGTGCTGCTCGTTCAAAATCCTGAGGCAAGTCACAGGTGTGGGCAATATGAAAATTACCCCTGAAACCAGACGAAAAAGGGAGACGTTAACCCAATCTTTGCATTCTGTGTCTATATGTGCCACACTAAGAATGTGGAACAGGAAGAGGAAAAGAGAACTGTGTGAGGACTTGATAAACAGAATTGTTAAAAAATATCAACAAGCTCAAGTTTACAAGTTCATCTCCAAAGAGCTTGATGTTCCTTTGTCCACAGCGAGCAACATAATCAATAAGTTTACAACCCAAACTGTAGCTAATGTCCCTGAACGCGGACAGCAGAGCAAAATTGATGAACGGTTGCAATGGATGGTGGATAAAGTAGCCCCAATCAAATTCCAAAGAAATTCAAGTTGCCTTACCAGCTCAGTGTGCATAAGTGTTAGCATGAACTATCCATTGACATTTAAATGAAATTAAACACTATGGCAGGAGACCTGTCAGGACCCCACTGGTGGCTCAGAGACATAAAAATGCTAGACTGCAGTTTGCCAAATGCTTCTAGGAAAGTGTCTTGTGGATAGCTGAGATCAAGATAGAGCTTTTGGGTAAAGTGCATCATTCTACTGTTTACCAAAAATGGAATGAGGCCTACAAAGAATAGAACACAGCACCTACAGTCATAGATGGTGGAGATTCAAAGATGTTATGAGGTTGTTGTGCTGCCTCTGGCACTGGCGCTTTCACTGTGTGCAAGGCATCACAAAATCTGAAGATTACCAAAGAATTTTGAGTCGTAATGCAGTTCCCAGGGTCAGAAAGGTGGATTTGCATCCTAGGTCATGGGTATTGCAGGAGGACAATGATACTTCCAACATACTTCAATAAGCACCCAGAAATGGGTGGAAACAAAGTGCTGGAGAGTTCTGAAGTGGCCAGCAATGAGTCTGGATCTAAATAGCATTGAACACCTGTGGAGACATCTTAAAATTGCTGTTGGGAGAAGGTATCATTCAAATATCAGAGACCTGGAGCAGTTTGGAATATAAGAGTGGTCAATAATTTTAGTTGAGAAGTTGTAAGAAGCTTGTTTATGATTATTGGAAGTGATTGATTGCAATTATTTATTCCAAACAGTGTTCAAACAAATTTAGGGTCCTAACAATTTTGGAGGGCCCAGTTTGGGGGTTTTGTGTGAAATTATGTCCATTTTGCCTTTTTTTCTCTGTTCTTTTTTGTGTTGTTCAAATACTGTATACACAAAATAAACATGTGCTTAACAAAATGTATGTATTTGCAATCATTTTCTGCTAGAGACACTTCATTTTCTGAAGCAATTTCAAGGTGTCAACGATTTCGGACATGACTGTAAAAAAAAAATAGAGCAATTCTAGCTATCACAGGCTCCTCCAATCATGGATAAGCACTACAGCCACATGCTAGCTTTATAAGCACAGTCACTTTACTTAAAAAAATATTTCATTTACTATGTCATTATTGATGCTTTAAGACATTATAAGCTTTACTCTCTTACAATCAATATGAGATTTATTGTGTAGATTCACCGTATATATAAATAACCATATGATTTGGCTCAGGATTTGACTATGTTGTTGCGTTTCTTCACCCACTATCATGTTTTCCTCTTTTTGACGTCCTCACAGTTCTAATTTTGTATTTTTAGTAATTATTTATAATAAAAAGGTGATTTTATTATTCCTATATGACAATGGTCTTTGTTTACTACATTCTTTCTTGGGTTCAATCTAGCTATTATCTTTACGATCCTCAATGTTTCTTCTTAATGCCAATGCTCATTGAAATCCCTGGGCCTTTTCATGCTTTCAGAGACGATGCAATGTCAAAAGGTGTGGTGCACCTCATAATGTTACAACATCATGACCTTATGATGAACATATTCAGAGACGTGCCAGGCATGGTGACAGCTGGATAGTCAAGGCCTAAAGTGAAGAAGCCAGAGTTTCAGCGCACGGTAGGCAGTTTGGAGGAGAATGAGCAGGGGAGGTTGTCAGAAAGAAGAATGGTGATGTGTGTATTAACTTCTTATTTTACCTTTTTGCTAGCGCTCCACAGTTTAGCAAAATGACAGCCAGTAGGCCACATTTTGCCACATTTGTAAGCAGTGAATTACAAAAAATTGGTATTCTTGCTATGCCAGTCTTGCAGAAATAGAAGGAGCCAAATTAATGAAGAGTTGCATGCCTAATGAATTTGCGACCTCTTCAAAGAGGAGTATGCCATTGTGCACTGCATCAGAAATGCTACTCCTGGCATGGACTAGAGTAGCCATTCTGGAGTTCAAAGCGTTAGCATTTTTGATCAATTTGATGGACGATGAGGTCCTGCTTCTGTTTGCTCCCTCTTTAGTCATTTTGGAGGAGCTTAGTCAAACTGTTATGAACATATTTTGCTATTTTTCAAAGCTTTTATGGTCCCATAATATTTGTTGTTTTTGTGCAATGTTTTAAGGTTTTAAGATTTATCTCTATTGCTGAATTGTAAACTCTGATATCTAACTATCCTGATTCACTCTAAGATATCTGCTTCTTTCCATTCCTCAGGTATTATACTGGCTATAATAGTCCCTCCTGGATGACTGCACTATGTAATGTGATGGAATTGCTAGAAGGCACGGCTATGTATAAAGTCTGACTGATGCAATCTTTTATTTTGTTTAAAATTGTGGCCTTTTGTCCATGATTTTGTAACTCTAAGTGTAAAATATCTGAATATTTTAGTTATTTTTAATTCACTTTTCTCAAAAGGACTGAATAACAAAATATTGTCTCAAAAAGCCAAATGACACAGCAACCAGACGTAATATTGTGGCATATACAGATGTTTGATTACTAAAATAACTGTGCAAAAAAATACAAGAAATGCTAGTTTACACATCCAAAAATCAAAATTTGGCAAATAGTATCTATTACGTGCAAGACCGCAGAGCACGTTGTGATGTCATAACGCAGTTGACATCTCATGCACTTACACAGAACCCTCCTAAGCATTTTTTAGGGATGATGGTGTAAAGCACAGGTGCCAGAGAGGTGAGCAGAGGGTGAATATAATGATTTTCTTTATATTTCATTTATTAATATTACATTTGTTATGCTTCTGAGTCAGGAGAGAGCCCAATACATGGAAAGAGACATTAAATTTTTGAAGAATAACTTCTCTGTGAATTGAGTTTAAAAAAAAAAGCTGTGCAAACAGGCAAATTTAAACTTTACTTGATCAGTTCATTTCTAGCTTTGGGTATGGAATTCAAATAAAAACAGATCAGAAGGAGTCTGATAAGTGGGAAGAGAGTTATTTTGGTAGATATGAAATTGTGCAAAACGTCTTATTACATATTTCAGTAAAAAAATTTAACTTGTAAACAACAGTCATTAATTTATAATGTAGAATCTCTTTTGCTTTTATATTAGCAAATTGTATTACATAATATATAAGGATTGTCAGAATATACCTCTGGAGATATCCTCTATAGCTGCTCTCCCTGCAATGGCTAGTAGGATGTATACTTAGTAAACAGAGCTTACAAGGTGTCAGAAATGCAGAGCTTATAAATCCATTCGGGTATCAAAAGAGCAATAACAATAATTTACTAATAGTCTACTGACTGTCCTGACTATTAAGGGCCTGTCACACTAAGCGATATCGCGAGCAATATTGCTATAACGTCACCGATTTTGTGACGTTATAGCGATATTGCTAGCGATATCGCTATGTCGGATACTTACCTCCGACCGGCTCCCCCCCTGATCATCGCTGATCACGCAAGAACGTCCTGGACCGTTTCTCACCATCAGCTTCCTGCTGGGCTTCCTGTGGCGCTGACGAGCAATGCGTGGACGCGGGCGGGAGGACGTCAGGATCCCCTCGTCTGACAGGTAAGTAGCGACCCCCAACCCCTGCTATGTCGCTGGTGAGATCTGCCTGTGTGGCAGCCCACTAGCAACCACTTAGCGATGCACCAGCGATCCTGACCGGGTCATATCGCTGGTCGGGATCGCTGGTGCATCTGTAAGTGTGACAGTACCCTTATAACTTTGAATAAATAAATCTGTTTGTTCAAGTGGCCATATGTTAGATAAAAAACTTTTATTAGCACAATGCACCAATCATGTAAGAAAGTTTTAGCATAGTTCATAAAAACAAATAATTATTTTAGTTGCCTAATACTGATGAGCGAGCATGCTCGCCATTGCTAGATACTTGATCGAGCATTACTCTATATTGCAAGTGTTAGAACGCCTGTTGCAAGTGTTAGAGCGCCATGCTCAAGTCTGAACCACACATTTTTGTCTCCTCTTAGAAAGCCAATGAACAAGCGGGGATTGTCTGCCATCATGGTAGTGCTGAAGCCATTTTGGGTACTGGCATTACTATGATTGGCCGGCCGCATCAAATCATGGGGTCTTATGCAAGATGCGGTGACAAGATGCTTGGCACACTGTGTTAAGTAAGCAGTTCAGGGAGAGTTATTATCAGAGGGAGAGCAAATATTAGAGCAGAGATATAGAAATTCAGCCCTGGCATTTGAAAACACAGGTCCATGTTGTCCCCATCCCAAAGTACCAGATGGGGATATATTACTAATATTACCCTGGATGGAGGAAATCAAGATTTGCTACAAGACCAATATTTCTAATTATACCCGTAGCCTGCTGGGGTAAGTGATGAAGTCAGAAACTTTGTGCTCCATCACAATAATAGTATGGGTATCTTGAGAACACTGATTCTGTTGACGTAGCAGACAATGTGGCCCACGACCAGACAGGCCTTTCTGGCATTTGCCAGAATTGCCAAATGGCCAGTCCGGCCCTGGTCCTAGTCAAGGTTAAATATTTTCCTTTCTATAGTAAAACCACTATTACCTGCATTCAGTGGAGGGAAAGTTTAGGATTAGAGACACCTAGGCAAGGTTTAATATTGCTATTACAGTGCTCATATAACTCTGTTGTTGCAACATTAAAACAACAGTCATTGCCGGGGTTAAATATTTTCCTTTCTGTAGTAATACCACTGTTAACTGCATTCATTGGAGGGAAACTTTAGGATTAGAGGCATCTAGGGAGGGTTTAATATTGCTATTGTTTTACTCATATACAACTGCTGCTGCACCGTTAAAACAGCAGTCCTTGCCAGGGCTAAATATATTTTTCCATATTAATACTGGAAAGTTTACAGGCACATACACCTAATTAAAAATGAACAAAATGTGCAGTAAGGGAAGGAGGAGTCGACATGCTGCTGATGGTGCACGCCGCGACCGAGGCAGAGTGCCAGGTGAAACTGTGCCTGCTGCGGGAGCATAACAAACAAACTCACCTAGCTTTTTGTCGCACTTTGCAGGGAGACATGGTGTGAAGATCTGAGGTTGTGGGTTGTAATTATCACCTAGGCAGGCTAACGATGCAACTATTTTTATTCCATAAATCCATGGTTGTACAACAAATCCATGCAGATGGCCAACATGCAATGTCCTTAGACCACAAGTTCCCAGCCTGAGATCTGAGATCTCCAAAACTCCAAAGTCCATCCATCCATCCCAGCTCGGATCTTTTCACGTCAAAGTCACTCTATCCACTGCCTGATTCAACCACCTGAGTATATTTCTCCCTCCCCCTTAAACATTATTCTTTAGCTCACAGAACAATGTATATTTCATCACCTGAGGCTGATGTGAGACCCCTGTGGTGACAGCTCCCCTGGGTCTACTTTCTCCATCCACACAATAGACCTAGGCAGGTAAAACAATTGATTGATAAGAAAATTGCTTTATCAATATGATTGTAATATGTTCAAATAAAAACGTCACGCTGGGTGAGGGAGAAGCAAGGTGCAGAACAATGGTAAGAAAGAGGGAAGTCCAAACACAAGGGAAGGGGGAGTGGAAACCCCTTGGCAGATGTAACAACACCCTGTCTCACCTCACGTCCCTAAATAGGTTCCGCACCTATCTCCAAGCAGGAACCTAATCCCTGCCTGATCCTTGCCATAGGTCCTGGATAGTGAGGGGATGGGGTGAGGCTAATCAGCCCCAATAACAACAACCAAAGACAGAGAGGGTGCACCATGAGGAGGTACACTTATCTTGATAAGACCATTGAGATATCACATCAGCAATACTCCAAGAAGACACTATTCAACTGCTAGCACTTCCAGCCAGACAGAGGGAAATTGAGCTAATGCCAGCATTTTGCTAAAGAGACTGAAGGTATTTAAACCTTCAGCAATGGTGTGTTAATCAGCAGCATAAGGTGGAGGTAACTTAGGTCCTAGATGGAGAAGGATATCACTCAATAACAGAGAAGAAAAATCAAGAAGGTGCTTACACATCTAATCGCAATGACTTCCTACAGCTGGATCCAGGATGACTGTCACACCTGACAGACCCATGGCAGAAATTAATACTGAATACATGGAAATTTATCTCTGATTTTGGAGATTTATTGGAATTCCTGGATGTGTAAATGCAAATAAAAGAAGGCAAAATCACAACAGAGTCCTTCAGAAAGCCTACAGCAACAAATATGTTACTTCATTACAACAGGGCTTATCCTCAACAGACTAAACAAAGTTTACCTTATAGCCAATATTTTAAATTCAGAAAAATTAATAATCACAACAATTTAAAGAAAACAGACAAACTCACTGAAAGATTGTTAAAAATAAGTTACCCATTACCTGTATTGAAAAAACCTTATCAAAAGCACAGAAAAAAAAACACATATAGAGCTCATAAAAGTTTGCAAATATAACATAAAATCTAATAATCATACACAAGAATCACAGGAAAGTGAACAAGAGATTTATTTTTAATTTTAAACATACCGTAATCTTATCATGTAGTCAATCCAAGCTTCCATTAGAGAAAACTGACATTTAATCAAAAGTGACATGGATCTATAAGAAATGACCAGAATTAAACCATTATTTTCATATAGAATGTGTCATAGCCTTGGAGACATTTAGCTCATAACAGATTTTTATAGAACAAAATGAATTGTTTCGAAAATAATATCAGAAAACTATAAATGTGGGAATTCTTGTTTTTGTAAACTTATTTATCTCCTACAGGACAAATATGTAGTATTTGCTATATTTTGCCCATGTCATTGTTTCTACATAGGTAAAACCATAATACTACTCTTTATATGATTCAGGGAACACATGCATTCTATTTCTATAAGTAATTGATCTGCAAAATTCATTAAACACATTCAAGATTGACATTAAGAAACCACCGTTAATCACCCCCCCCCCAGCATATATCCTCTTTTTTACCTGCACACGGCTGAAATTGTCCCACCGTTTGAAATAAAGGACTCTGAAAGCAACAAGGATCTGGTGAGAGCTGCTTTTCATTTTATCTATGCATATGCTTAATACACAAATTGATGCATTGGAAAACTGGTGCCTTTTTACTACTTCTAATAAGAATTGTTCACTATATTTTTATTGTCAGTCCATAAAAGTGGCATAATTCTCTGACAACATTATTCCAATCAGTGACCTGGGAGTCAGAGATGCATCCATGCATCTTTCCCATGCTGTTCTTATTACATGTGTTTCCATCCATTTCAGCAATTTTCCTGCCCCCCCCCCCCTCCAGCCCTCTTGTTAGGGTTTTCCGGAAAAAATGCTCAAGTTACCCATTGTATTCCATTATACTCATTACTTGAGACGAGCATGTACGAATGTCCGATATTCTCGATTCTAGTACCGAGTACTCAAGCATTTCAGTGCTCGATCATCACTACTGCAAAACCAAAGACAAATATGTGACCTTTAGTGTTTAATCTAGAAATGTGTGAACTTTGGAAATGAAATATAAACTTTTAACAAGAAGCTTAACAGAGAAATGTCAATTGAAAATATTAACAGATTATCAGTGATTGTCAGTGACATTCATGAACATATGGTGATTTAAAATATCCGCTATGTATTACACAAAATATTGTAGTGTGTCAGTGATGTTCATGGCAGATCATGTTGTGCACATCCTAAAGGTTAGATAATATCATAATTATTATGTTTTATTAGAAGGTATTTATCCTTGCAGAGCATTTATACATACATATTATCCTAGCAGAGCAATTATACGTAAATATATTGCTATGTATTTTATCATTATAATTCACAATAGGCATCAATCTGTACTAAATACTGTATGTATATTCACATTACTTCTAACTATGGGCCGATTAGAAGTAATGGGCGGACCAGTGGATGTTCGGATCCATCAGGTTTGGCCTAAATTTAAAAAAGTTTGGTTTGGGTACCAGAGTGGTACTCAAACTCGAGCCTGAAACCAGACACCATTCATATGAAATGGTGTTTGAACATTTGACATTTTTCCACGCTGTCAGCAGTGTGAAAGTGTGGGAAATACTGGCTCTTATTGGCGGTAAATACATTACTATCGACCAACTCTTCACACTTGCCTTGGTGTGGTGGCAAGTGGGGTAATAGAACTGGGGTTGATGTCAGTCTTATAATGTCAGCTGACATCAAGCCCAGGATTTAGTAACGGAGAGGAGTCTATCAGACACCTCCAATACTAACCCCATAAGTTTAAGTTAAAAACACACACAGAGTAAAGTCTATTATTTGAAATAAAAGCTCCCAAACTCTCTTTTACCCATTTATTATTTTCCAAATAAAAAACACAGTATTTCTCACTTGTCTGCAGATAATCCACATGTCCCATGATGCAGTCCAACTCAGCTACATCTGAAAATTGCATTGCTAAGTGGTGGTATGATTTGACTGCTCAGCCCTGCATCTGAGAGACATCGAGTTGAGCATAAGAATGCAGCTTTAGTGCCAGGCGGTTACGCCAATAAGGTGACCAGAGTTTATTGGTTCTGTTTGCCTTAATTACGTCATCGCTTGACACTGAAGCTGTATTTACATGCTCTACTCAGTGTCTTCTGGATGCAGGTCTGAGCTGTCGCATCATGCCGCCACTCGGCAATATATCCAGATGTAGCTCAGTTGGGCTCTTCATGGGACATATGGATTATTGGTGGACAGGTGAGGAATACTGTGTATTTTATTTTTATTTGGAAAATAATAAACGGGTACAAAGGGTTGGGGAGTTTTATTTCAAATAAGGGACTTTACTCTGTATGTTATTTAACTTAAACTTATGGGGTTAGTAATGAGGGCAAGTGATAGACGCCTCTCTATTGCTAACCCCTGAGCTTGGTATCAACTGATATTAGAAAGCTGATATCAACCCAACAAATATTACTCCAGTTTTCACTGGAACAGAGTAATCGGGAAGAGCCAGACAAAGTGCCAGAATTGGCACATCTAATAGATGTGTATTTTCTGGGATGGCTGAGGATTGCTATTTTTAGGCTGGGGGAGGGCCAATATCTATGGCCCTTTTCCTGTCTGAGAATACCAACACTTAGCTGTCTGCTTTATCTCAGCTGGTTATAAAAAACAGGGGGGACACTTTAAGGTTACTTATGTTGCTTCCAGCTGCTGGAACACCTTGAGGCTGAAACGTAAGGTTACTTATGTTGTTTATTTTACTGTACTTGTTAATAAATAAAAAAATGAATAAAACAATGTGGGGTCAACAGTAATTTTCATAACCCGCAGAGGGAAAGCCGACAGTTGGGGGTCAAAGTTAATATTCTGCGAAGGGGCCTATAGTCACCAAAGTTCACAGGCTATTAATATCAGCTCACAACTTGTTTGTTTAGCCATTGCTTGTTATTATAGGGGAAATCACTCATATTTAGTTACCACCTAAAGCTAAATAGACAGCTACAGATTGGTATTAATAGCCTAGGTAGAGGCAATGGCTATTGGCCTCCTCCCATACTAAGAACTTCAGCCTTCAGTCGACCCATAAGTGAAGCATCCTTATGATGCTCCAATTCAGGTGCCTAGCTTCACTTTTCCCACTTGCACTGGTGCAGTGACTAGTGGAGTAATTGTACAGGCCTTGATTTCAGCTGTGTAATATCAGCTGACATCAAGCCCAAGGGTTAATAATGGATAAGCATCTATAAGACGTTCCCATTACTAACACCATAGTCAAATGTAAAAAAGACACAGAGTAAAGTCCTTTAATTGAAAGGAAGAAACAGAGTCCTTTATTTGTAATGAAAACTCCCCGACCCTCTTTAACCCATTTATTGAACAAAACTGCAAATAAAACAGCAGTCATAATCACTAGAGTTGAGCGAAACGGGTCAAAAAATTTCAAAAGTCGCCGACTTTTGGCAAAGTCGGGTTTCATGAACCGAAACCCGACCCTAGGATGAGGTCGGCCACGAGGTCGGCGACTTACGCGCCAAAGTAGCGTTTCAAAAGTTTGTTTTGCGCTCTTTTTCTGCCAATCAGGATCCACGGACACTGTGGGCAACGTGATGACATAGGCAGGGGTCACCACCATCTTTCAGAAGGGCATGCAAGTGATTGGCTTGCTTTGGTGGGCGTCACAGGGGTTATAAAAGGGCGTGCACGCCGACCGCCATCTTTCTTCTGCCGATCTTAGCATAGGGAGAGGTTGCTGCTGCTGATTCTGTAGGGAGAGCGTTAGGCAGGGAAGAAGAAAAAAAAACTGCTTCTGCTGCTAGCGATTTTGCCTGTACAACACACCAGTCACTGTGTGTGCAGTGCAAGGGGAGGCTATATTGTGGTGTATCAGCGGTGTTGGTTGTTAGGCTGCCTTCTAAGGCTTCCTGACAGCTGCATTGCTGTTTACCCATTGCTCTGCAAACTACTTTTTTAAAAGCAATCCCAATTTTTTTTTTTGTCCTGCTGAGGTACTGAGCATGCATTTTTTCACACCATACAGCGGTGTACGCTCCTCACACAGTACCATGTAATGGCTGTTATCAAAGCCACAGTGAAGCTATCTGTGTGTCACTCTGTGAGAATAAGTGGAGGACATGTTCCGTTCTTACAGACCTGCACCTACTAGTTTTGTCTAGCTTTCAAACAGTTAAAAATATTTGCTGTTTGATCACATTCAAAACTATAGAGAGACAGCGTGTGTCAGTCCGTATACTTAAAAAACACGGAGCTTGACAATCTTACGTACACCGGACAGCCGTGTACGTGCACGCTCCTCTCAGTACCGTGTAACGGCTGTTATCACGGCCACAGTGAAGCTATCTGTGTGTCACTGTGGAAGGATAAGTGGAGGACTTGTTCCGTTCTTACAGACCTACACTCTAGGGACATTCCTATTCTGCCCAATTCTACATACACCTTGTAGTTTGTGATACACTAGCCAATTTCTGCCTGTGACATAGCGCTCTGATATTCAGTGGGCCACACACAATCCAAAAGTGTCCAGTGTCCACTAGTGTGTGCAGAAAATCAAAATCTCCTTTATCCTGTAGTCACTTTTTTCACACCTGTGCCATTGAACCTGTGACATAGCGCTCTGATATTCAGTGGGCCTCACACAATCCATAAGTGTCCAGTGTCCACAAGTGTGTGCAGAAATTCAAAATCTCCATGATCCTGTAGTCACTTTTTTCACACCTGTGCCATCGAGCCTGTGACATAGCGCTCTGATATTCAGTGGGCCTCACACAATCCAAAAGTGTCCAGTGTCCACTAGTGTGTGCAGAAATTCAAAATCTCCCTTATCCTGTAGTCACTTTTTTCACACCTGTGCCATCGAGCCTGTGACATAGCGCTCTGATATTCAGTGGGCCTCACACAATCCAAAAGTGTCCAGTGTCCACAAGTGTGTGCAGAAATTCAAAATCTCTGTGATCCTGTAGTCACTTTTTTCACACCTGTGCCATCGAGCCTGTGACATAGCGCTCTGATATTAAGTGGGCCTCACACAATCCAAAAGTGTCCAGTGTCCACTAGTGTGTGCAGAAATTCAAAATCTCCCTTATCCTGTAGTCACTTTTTTCACACCTGTGCCATCGAGCCTGTGACATAGTGCTGTGATATTCAGTGGGCCTCACACAATCCATAAGTGTCCAGTGTCCACAAGTGTGTGCAGAAATTCAAAATCTCCCCTGTCCTATATACACCTTGTACCTTGTTTTACATTACTATATAGTTTGTTGGATTTTGTCTATATTTCTACAAAAAATGAGGAAGGCTGGTGGAAGAGGCCGTGGAATTGGGCAGGGGTTGGCAGCTGGTAATGATGGTGTTGGTGGTGGATCTGATGGTAGTGGCAAGAGCAAAATAGGACCGAATGCAGGAGGTGTTGAGCCTGCGTCATCGTCTGGCTCCATAAGGCTTCGAAGGCTTAGTTTTCTAGGAGTTGGCAAACCGCTTTTAAAGCCAGAGCATCAGGAAAAAGTTTTGTCTTACATTGCTGACTCAGCCTCCAGCTCTATCGCCTCCTCTTCTGAAGTTGTAAAAAGTAAAAGCACTGAGTCGTCATTGGAGGCTCATGTTCATGAACCACACCTTTCCTTGTGTCCTTCACCCCAACCAAGATTGAAGGATGACGCAGGCCATACTACTGATTACTCCATGGAGCTGTTTTCACATACCATGCCTGGATTATCAAGTGAAATGGTGAATTACCCAGGCCAAGATGAATCTGACATGGAGTGCACTGATGCACAGCCGCTGATAGATGATTCTGCTGGTACATTCACTCAGAGCACTACATTGTCCTCGCAGTGTACAGAGCCAGATTCTGACCCTGCTGAGACTCAGGTGCCCCTTCCCGCACACTATACCACCATACACGGTGACACAGAGGAAGGTGCACATGACATTGAAGAGGAGGTGATGGATGACCCAGTTGTTGACCCAGATTGGCATCCATTGGGGGAAGAGGGTGCTGCTTCCAATAGCTCAGATGAGGAGCATCCACAGCAGACATCGACATCGCAACAGCTGTTATCTGGCAGGCCCGGAGCACTCCAAAGACAGGTTCCAAAAATCAAAAGAGTTGCTGGACAGCTTGTCCAGAGGGTCAAAAGATCACAGCGTGCTAGGCCGCAAAAAGTCTGCCAAAGTAGGAAGAGTGCAGTGTGGCACTTTTTTGAACAAAATCCTCATGATCAGGCCAAGGTTATCTGTAAGAAGTGCGCAAAGACCTTTAGCCGAGGGAAAAATCTGAAAAATTTGAATACCAGTTGCATGCTTAGACATTTAACCAGCATGCACTTGCAAGCGTGGACACAACACCAAACCTCAAGTGCCACATGTGCAACTGATCACAAAGAAGGTAGTCAGCAACGCTACATTGTTTCCCCCACTGTAAGCCCACCGGTTAGCACAGCAGCAAATGTTGAGGTGTCGTTGCAAGGCCACAGCAGTCACGGAATCCCACTGTTATATCAACGAAATACTGAATCTAGGCCATCAGAAAGAACACCAACTCCATCACCATCATCAACCCTCTCTCAGTCCGCCCTGTCCACCGCTACTTCCACCATATGCAGCTCTCAAGTCTAGCTCACCCTCCCAGACACTTTGAGTAGGTCAAGAAAGTACTCAGTCTCTCATCCGCGTACACTGGGTTTGAACACCCACATTGCCAAACTAATCTCGTTTGAGATGATGCCCTATCGGTTGGTGGAAAGCGCAGCTTTCCGCGAACTCATGGCCTATGCAGTACCACGCTATGACCTACCCAGTCGCCACTTCTTTCGCAAAGCCATCCCAGCCCTCCACCATCATGTAAAAGACCGCATTGTCCATGCACTCAAGCAGTCAGTGAGTGGAAAGGTGCACCTCACAACTGATGCATGGTCCAGTCGGCATGGCCAGGGCCGTTACGTGTCCATCACTGCGCACTGGGTTAATGTGGTGGATGCAGGGTCCACAGGGGACAGCAGTGGTGGGACAGTGCTGCCTAGCCAACGGTATAGGAAACAGTTGGCTGTAGGCATTCGACCCTCCTCCTCCTCCTCCAGAAGCGACAGCTCGTCCACAGAGCGCAGTCGTACGAGCACTCCATCTGCAGCTGCCACTGTTGCACACGAGGTGTCCCCCTATCGAGCAGCTAGTGGAAAGCGTCAGCAGGCTGTGTTGCAGATGATGTGTTTGGGCGACAGACACACCGCCGAGGTGCTGGCCGAGTACTTGAAGCGACAAACTGAGTCATGGCTGGGCAGTGTACATCTTGAGGCAGGCAAGGTAGTTAGTGATAACGGCCGTAATTTTGTGGCAGCCATAGCCCTTTCAAAACTCAGCCACATACCTTGCTTGGCTCACACCTTGAACCTGGTGGTGCAGTGTTTCCTCAAAAATTATCCGGAGTTAACAGCCCTGCTCCAGAAGGTGCGAAGACTGTGCGCGCACATCCGCTGGTCGCCTGTACACTCCGTTCGTATGCAGAAGCTGCAGCGATTGCTCCACCTTCCCAACCACCGCCTCATTATTGACATTGCAACAAGGTGGAACTCCACCCTGCACATGGTGGAGCGGCTGTGCGAGCAGAGGCAGGCCATAATGCATTTGTGGGAGGATACACGGCCAGGCACTTTGAGAGCAGACATGGAGTTGACAGGTGTGCAGTGGTCGAAGCTGAAAGACCTCTGTAAAGTCCTTCAGTGTTTTGAGGAATGCACACGGCTGGTAAGCGCAGACGACGCCATCCTAAGCATGAGCATCCCACTTATGCGTCTGCTCATGCAAACTTTGACGCACCTTAAGGAGCAGGCGTCTGCAGCCAATGTTGATGAGGAGGAAGAGGAGGAGGGAATCCTTGATGACATTCAGCCATTGTCTGCTCAGGGACCTCTCCTGGATGAGGTGGAGGAAGAAGAGGAGGATGATGATGGGAATGATTACTTAGGGGAGGAGGATGCATCTCGTGGGGCAAGTGAAAATGTTGGCGTGGCAAGGTCTGGTACAGGGTTTGTGCGTGACTGGAGGGATGTGGATTTGCCAGAAAGTGCTCCTCCACCCAGCACTCGCAGTGCATCATTGACACCGGGAACATGTCAGATTATGCCTTGCAGATCCTAAAAAGGGACCCACGCATTGCCAAAATGATGAACGATGACGACTACTGGTTGGCCAGCATCCTGGATCCACGCTATAAAGGCAAATTACAAAACATCATGCCACAGGAGAACCTTGACCTAATATTGGCTAATAAACAAGCAACTCTGGTAAATCGGTTGCTTGAGGCATTCCCAGCACACAGCAGCGGTGATGGTTCTCACACGAGCCGTACGGGCCGGGGGCAGCTTGGCAGAGGTGTTCATGGTGCACACAGCAGAAGTGGCGTTGGAGACAGGGGTTTCATGACAATGTTGTGGACTGATTTTTCAAGTACCGCTCACACAACTGGTAATACTGCATCGATGGAAAGTGACAGGAGACAGCAGTTGTCAACTATGGTTACAAACTACTTTTCCTCCCATATCGATGTTCTCCCACACATGTCATTCCCCTTTGACTATTGGGCCGCTAAACTGGACACCTGGCCTGAATTGGCATAATATGCCTTACAGGAGCTCGCTTGCCCAGCTGCAAGTGTGCTATCGGAAAGAGTCTTCAGTGCAGCTGGATCAATCCTGACAGAAAAAAGGATCCGTCTGTCAACCCAAAATGTGGATGATCTAACCTTCATTAAAATGAACCATGCATGGGTTTCCAAGGATTTTGTCCCACCTTCCCCTGATGACACATGGGGTGACAGAAAAATGGCTTGCTTTGGTCCACCTCTTCCTGGGACTTGACCTATTTCGCCTTTTGCATCAGCTGAATGTCCAACATCAACATATGCCACTTTCTAAAACTCCCTAACTGTGCTGCCTCCCCCCCCATGGCCGGGGTCACCACCTAGTGCACGACACCGTGCGAGTGCCGTTGCCCTGGACAGGTGGGTAGGCCGACTCTTGGGCGCGGGCACTGGCACAGGGTCCCTCATAGTGCAATCAAGTGTCTCTGACGGTGGTGGTGCACACCCGCCGTCAGACACACCGCCGTACTGTGAGGGGCCCAGTGCCAGTACTGACGCCCACGAGTGGGCCCCCCTTGCTTGGGCAGGGCCCCAGCATTTGCAATCTTTACCTCTCCCTGCTCCTCTGCTGTGTAGTCTGGGCCGTCAAATCCATACTGTGCCTGGCACCGTCTGAGCCTGCCTCCTGATGTATAGACATATATTTTGAATGTGTACGCTATCCATACATGTTATCCGGGGATACGGTACCCTTTCTCACCTTTGTGCAATCACGTGCAATCCATACTGGGCCTAACACCGTCTGAGCCTGCGTCCTGATGTATAGACATATATTTTGAATGTGTACGCTATCCATACATGTTATCCGGGGATACGGTACCCTTTCTCACTTTTGTGCAATCACGTGCAAGCCATACTGGGCCTAACACCGTCTGAGCCTGCCTCCTGATGTATTGACATATATTTTAAATGTGTACGCTATCCATACATGTTATCCGGGGATACGGTACCCTTTCTCACCTTTGTGCAATCACGTGTAATCCATACTGGGCGTGAGAACGGCTGGCGAGCTGTTAAGCAAGCTACAGCACCTGTGGTTTGCACACGTAAGTTTTTCATTTTTTCAGGAATGACGGTTAGGCCTAATTCCGGAACTGCGGTTGACCTGCACTTACTGGGAAATCATCGTTCGCGGGTAATAATTGTAATCAGTGATCCCCATCACTAACGTTGTTCAGCGAGTTATCTGCACCTGTAAGCGACAAACGCTGGCCTTTTCAGTGTAGCGCACATGCAGCCACGGACATGTAAGGGCATGACACACCAGTTATTGGCCAATCTCATGTGCCAGAGCCTCACGTGTCCCTCTAGTAAGCCGGACTCGGACCGCGGGGCATGACGGAGTCTCGTTCGTTAACGGAATTAAGCTTGCAATGTGTGCATCTTTTCTGTAGCTGGCATGGTTGAGGTTTCCCAGGTGGAGTCGAATTTAACCGTAGGCTCCACTCCTGGTGGTGCCCTTCTGGACATTCCTTTAAGGTTCAGCTTTGCAACCATACTGCCCACGTAAAACAAACACTTTGCCTTCATGAACGCTGTTTGGAGGGTCATGACTCGTGGGAATAACGCCGCCCAATCAGTTAACCTGCTAGAGAGATCCTTCGTTGCTCCCAAGCATGACATCACACTCCCTAGGAGGAAGGTAATGCCACTGTGGCGACCGTACTCCTGGGGGTGACACAAGTGCACTGATGCCCAGCCACTGCTCGATGAATCTGCTGGTACATTGACCCAGACCACTACATTCCCCTCGCACGCTACACGGCCTGAATCTGACCCTGATGAAACTCAGGTTACCCTTCCCATATACAGTTCCATCTTACACGGTGACAAAGAGGAAGCTGCAGATGAAAGTGCAGGTTCGGCCCACCCGCCATCAGACACACCACCGTACTATCAGGGGCCCTGTGCCAGTGCCGTCGCCAATGAGTGGGCCCCCCCTGATTGCTCAGGATCACAGCACTTGCAAGGTTGAAATACTGTGCAGTGAGATGGAAGATGGGGACGACGAGGAGTCCAGACTAGTACAGGGATTCCCTAGCGAGGAGACTTATTTGATTGTTTTCAATGTTGGGACAGCAATTTTTGGGGAGCACTATACTCTGGAGAATGATAGATGGGGCCCACCATACACTGGAACATTCCAAAGGTGGACATCAGACACTGGAGCAGCATTTACAGGGCCCATTATACACTAGAGCATTAGAAATGGGGCCCATTATGTTTGGAGCATTATTTGGGCCCATAAGACAGTGGAGCTTCATCCATGGGGACCAACATATACTGTAGCATTATGTGGAGCTCATCATATACTGTTTCAAACATTATATGGGACCAATGATTCTGTATGGAGAAATAGATGGGCCTCGTCATGAGATGTAAAAAGTGAAGTATTTTTCATTGTACTATACCGCTATTTCTCTGCCGTATCGGAGCATGATGAGTTGTGGTATGTGTTAAAGGGGCGCTCTTTCGCCCAGGGCACATGAAAACCTGGAGCCAGCCCTACCCCCCCACAGCTTTAGCCAAATAACCCCCATTTTTCAGTGCGTAACTTGTATTATGAAGTTAATTAAGGTTGACAAGCTTAAGTAAGAAGAATTGATGCTTTTGGCATTCAAATGGGCACTGTAGGTGTGTTTCCTGTCCTCCTCTCACTGCCGACTTTTATTCCCCATTGACTTACATTGGGTTTCGTGTTTTGGGACGACCCCGACTTTTCCCTATAATCGGCCGATGTTGCTCGACCCGACTTTTGGAAAAGTCGGGTTTCACGAAACGAAACTCGACCCTAAAAAACCAAAAGTCGCGCAACTCTAATAATCACCTTTCTGCCAATAATACACTAATGACCATATCCCACGACGATCTGGATGGTTTGGTGAGCAGTCACTTCATCAAAACATCAACAGATTTTGTTTCACATACCATTTCTTTGCGGAAATCAAATTTGACAGATTTGCTCCAAACTTTGCACCTGCAATACTAAAAAATACCATTGATTGCCTGTCCACTGTCTCTACCATCATATCCTCTCACCAGCTGAAAGTAAGTCTGTCCAAAGCTGAACTTCTTGTCTTTATTCCCTCTACTAAACTACCCAAACCCAATATTGCCATTTTCATCGGTGGCTCTACCATATCATGTTCACTGTCTCTGGGTTATATTTTATTCATAGATAGTGTTGAGCATTCCGATACCGCAAGTATCGGGTATTGGCCGATAGTCGCTGTATCGGAATTCCGATACTGAGTACCGATATTTTTTCAATATCGGATACCGGAATCTGAAGTCCCCATAATGCAATGAGCCACTGTTGTGGCTGTGATTGGCTGCTGAAATGATGTCAATGATGTCTGTGCGCATCATGATGCGTGGTCTGTGCCGACTGTCGGGGGTCTGTACAGGCCTCTCGGGGGTCTGTACAGGCCTGTCGGGGGCCTGTGCCGGCTGCCGGTGGTCTGTGCGGGCCTGCCGGGGGTCTTGTTCATACAACATACATATACACTCACTGGCCACTTTATTAGGTACACCTGTCCAACTGTGTGTTAAGACTTAATTTCTAATCAGCCAATCACATGGCGGCAACTCAGTGCATTTAGGCATGTAGACATGGTCAAGACAATCTCCTGCAGTTCAAACCGAGCATCAGTATGGGGAAGAAAGGTGATTTGAGTGCCTTTGAACGTGGCATGATTGTTGGTGCCAGAAGGGCTGGTCTGAGAATTTCAGAAACTGCTGATCTACTGGGATTTTCACGCACAACCATCTCTAGGGTTTACAGAGAATGGTCCGAAAAAGAAAAAAAATCCAGTGAGCGGCAGTTCTGTGGCCGGAAATGCCATGTTGATGCCAGAGGTCAGAGGAGAATGGGCAGACTGGTTCGAGCTGATAGAAAGGTAACAGTGACTCAAATTGCCACCCGTTACAACCAAGGTAGGCAGAAGAGCATCTCTGAACGCACAGTGCGTCGAACTTTGAGGCAGATGGGCTACAGCAGCAGAAGACCACACTGGGTACCACTCCTCTCAGCTAAGAACAGGAAACTGAGGCTACAATTAACACAAGCTCATCGAAATTGGACAGTAGAAGATTGGAAAAACGTTGCCTGGTCTGATGAGTCTCGATTTCTGCTGCGACATTCGGATGGTAGGGTCAGAATTTGGCGTAAACAACATGAAAGCATGGATCCATCCTGCCTTGTATCAACGGTTCAGGCTGGTGGTGGTGGTGTCATGGTGTGGGGAATTTTTTCTGGGCACTCTTTGGGCCCCTTGGTACCAATTGAGCATCGTTGCAACGCCACAGCCTACCTGAGTATTGTTGCTGACCATGTCCATCCCTTTATGACCACAATGTACCCAACATCTGATGGCTACTTTCAGCAGGATAATGCGCCATGTCATAAAGCTCGAATCATCTCAGATTGGTTTCTTGAACATGACAATGAGTTTACTGTACTCAAATGGCCTCCTCAGTCACCAGATCTCAATCCAATAGAGCATCTTTGGGATGTGGTGGAACGGGAGATTCGCATCAGGGATGTGCAGCCGACAAATCTGCGCCAACTGTGTGATGCCATCATGTCAATATGGTCCAAAATCTCTGAGGAATGCTTCCAGCACCTTGTTGAATCTCTGCCACGAAGAATTGAGGCAGTTCTGAAGGCAAAAGGGGGTCCAACCCCTTACTAGCATGGTGTACCTAATAAAGTGGCCAGTGAGTGTATACTACATACTATATACATGCTACATATATACTACATTCATACAGCATGCATACATACTACATACATACTTTATATATACTGCATTCATACAACATACATATATGCTACATATATACTACATTCATACAACATACATACTACATACATACTTCATATATACTACATTCATACAACATACATGCTACATGTATACTACATTCTTACAACATACATACATACATACTACATATATACTACATTCATACAACATACATACATACTACATACTACATGTATACTACATTCATATAACATACATACATGCTGCATACATACTACATACATGCTACATATATACTACATTCATACAACATACATACATACTACATAATACATACATACTACATATATACTACATTCATACAACATACATACATGCTACAGACATGCTACATATATGCTACATTCATACAACATACATACATACTACATACATGCTACATATATACTACATTCATACAACATACATACATACTACATGCTACATACATGCTTCATATATACTACATCCATACAACATACCTACATAGTACATACTACATACATACAACATTCCTACATAGTACATACTACATACATACAACATGCTACAGACATACTACATACATACATACTACATACTGCATACATACTACATACATACTGCATACAATACATTCATACAATACATACATAGACATACAGTACATATAACATAGAGTACATACTCACTATCACTTGTCACTTTGATCCCCGATGCCAGTGTCATCTATGAAAAAATATGAAAATAACAAACAAGCCATATACTCCCTGATCCGCAGAAATCCACACGTGTCCCACGCCGATCTCCCGTGGAGAACAGCAGCATCAGCTGATGTGACTGCTCTCTACGAGGCTCCAGGAATCCAGTGACGGGAGGTAGGTATCCTTCCGCACTGTATTCCTCCACCACTGTAAAAAAATAGTCCCTAGTCTCACTTTTGGCATTGCTGTGTGAGAAAGTTCCCACACAGCTTTTGCCATAAAGTGAGACTAGAGACTATTTTTTTACAGTGGCGGAGGAATACAGTGCGGAAGGATACCTACCTCCCGTCACTGGATTCCTGGAGCCCTGTAGAGAGCGGTCGCATCAGCTGATGCTGCTGTTCTCCACGGCAGATCGGCGTGGGACACGCATGGATTTCTGCGGATCAGGGAGTATATTGTTTGTTTGTTATTTTCATATTTTTCCACAGATGACACTGGCTTCGGGGATCAAAGTGACAAGTGATGGTGAGTATGTACTCTATGTTATATGTACTGTATGTCTATGTATGTATTGTATGAATGTATGAATGTATTGTATGCAGTATGTATGTAGTATGTATGCAGTATGTAGTATGTATGTTGTATGTCTGTAGCATGTTGTATGTATGTATGTAGTATGTATGTATGTATGTTGTATGAATGTAGTATATGTGAAGCATGTATGTAGTATGTAGTATATATGTTGTATGAATGTAGTATATATGAAGCATGTATGTAGTATGTAGTATTTTGTATGTCTGTAGCATGTTGTATGTATGTATGTAGTATGTATATACTATGTATGTATGTTGTATGAATGTAGCATATATGTGGTATGTAGTATGTATGTATGTTGTATGAATGTAGTATATATGTAGCATGTATGTAGTATGTAGTATGTATGTATGTTGTGTGAATGTAGTATATATGTAGCATGTATGTAGTATGTAGTGTGTTGTATGAATGTAGTATATATGTAGCATGTATGTAGTTTGTAGTATGTATGTATGTTGTATGAATGTAGTATACATGTAGTATGTATGTAGTATATATGTATGTTGTATGAATGTAGTATATATGTAGCATGTATGTATGTTGTATTAGTGGAGTATATATGTAACATGTATGTTGTATGAATGTAGTATATATGTAGCATGTATGTAGTATGTATGTATGTTGTATGAATGTAGTATATATGTACCATGTATGCAGTATGTATGTATGCTGTATGAATGTAGTATATATGTAGTATGTAAGTAGTATGTATGTATGTTGTATGAATGTAGCATATATGTAGTATGTATGTATGTTGTATGAATGTAGTATATATGTAGCATGTATGTAGTATATATGTATGTTGTATGAATGTAGTTTATATGTAGCATGTATGTAGTATGTATGTATGTTGTATGAATGTAGTATATATGTAGCATGTATGTAGTATGTATTTGTGCTGTATGAATGTAGTATATATGAAGTATGTAGGTAGTATGTATGTATGTTGTATGAATGTAGTATATATGTAGCATGTATGTAGTATGTTTCTCTTTTTTTTTTTTACATTCAACACATTAGCCGGATGATGGGACTACTACTGTCCCATCATTGGCTAATGTGTCAATCACTGTCATTGTAGCAGGCATCGCCCGATGGGACTTGTAGTCCCATTGGACGATGCCTGCACACACACAAGACCCCCGGCAGGCCCGCACAGACCACTGGCAGCCGGCACAGGCCCCCGACAGGCCTGTACAGACCCCTGAGAGGCCCGTACAGACCACCGGCAGCCGGCACAGGCCCCCGAAAGTCAGCACAGACCCCTGAGAGTTCCGTACATACCACTGGCAGCCGGCACAGGCCCCCGAGAGTATGCATAGACCCCCAAGAGGCCCGTACAGACCACCGGCAGCCAGCACAGACCCCCGAGAGGCCCGTACAGACCACCGGCAGCCGGCACAGGCCCCCGACAGTCGGCACAGACCCCCGAGAGGTCCACACAGAGCCCACCCACAGAGTGTCTGCCCACGCACCGCCCACACTCTTCCCCCCTCCTGAACAGGATGTACAAGGCAAGAAAGGGTTTTTTTAATTCCGATATTTCTGTCCCATTGACTTGAATGGGACTTCCGGGATCGGAATCGGCGATACCCGATACTTTTTTCATATCGGCCGATCCAATCCGATTCGATATTTTTCAATATCGGGTGGTATGGCTCAACACTATTCATAGCTTTCTTTCAACCCTTAAACCCAATCCCTTGCTCTCTGATTTCAGCTGCACCTCAAAAAAATCTCTAGAATCTGTTATTTTATCACCTTTGACATGGCAAAACGTATTACTGTTGTTCTGTTTCATTGTTGCCTAGACTACTGCAACTCTCTATTAATTATTCTTCCTCTCACTAAATTCTCCCCTTTCCAATCTGTCCTGAATGAAGTGGCCAGCGCCATATTTCTGTCCAGCCACTACACCAGTGCCTATTTATTGTGCCAGTCATTGCACTGGTTGCCTATGCACTACAGAGTATAATAAAATCTTACCACTCTTACCTACAAAACCCTCCACTCTGCACTGCACTACATCTCCTCCTTCATCTCTGTCTTCCACCCCACCTGTGCTAATCATTCTGCTAAAAATCTAAGACTAATATTTTTTATAATCCAAACCTTGCTCTTCCATGTACAAGACAACTTTCTTGCTTCATCAGTTCTCTGTAATGCACTAAAGCAGTCTGATTAATTCCCAGTACTCATAGCTTTAAGCATGATCTAAGAACATATTTCTTAAGACTACTATATCATATCACTATCTAGCTGTTAAAGAAGAAAACGGATTGAAAGAGGCACTCCAAACGTGAAAAAACACCTGACGTGTTTCAGGCACTCTATCTGTGCCTTTAAACATATTTATCCCTTTGAACCAATGTACTGGATGGCCACATGAAACCAAACTTCCCATTTTTCTTAATTTGCTACTCCCATAATGTTTGCCCATGAATTGAATGCAAGACCTGCTCCAAATTTGGAGGCACCCTAATACCCCTTGGAAGAGACATGGAAGAGGGCCTCCTTAAAATCTTTCCCAATTTAAAGGAGCAGGTCTTCTATACTTGTAATGCCCATGCAGTAAGTGTATGGGCTGACAAATATTTCCCCCTGAGGGGTACACATCAACATATTGTGTAAAAAAAAATTTTATGGGCATGATAAACACCCTTGAAAATAATAATGTGGTTTCCTACAAGTTGCTGCTGGGAAAGTGCCGTTTTGTAGCAGAAATATGGCAGACGTGTTGATGGATGAATTGATCTGGAAATGGTGCAAGGTGACGGCAGGAATGTGAATGTACAGGATTAATAAGAGGGGGACTATGGGAGGTATGAGATCCAGGATCCAGCCAACAATGATTAGTCATTTACCCACCACCAATTACCAGAATGCGTTTGATTCCTGTCAGACGATAGGTGTAACA
Organism: Dendrobates tinctorius; assembly: GCF_039654945.1. Classification (NCBI taxonomy): domain Eukaryota; kingdom Metazoa; phylum Chordata; class Amphibia; order Anura; family Dendrobatidae; genus Dendrobates; species Dendrobates tinctorius. The sequence continues at coordinate 20,191,482 of NW_027361783.1, forward strand.
GTCTGAAGCTAGGCATTAAAGATGCCCATGAGAAGTTGTTTGCCAAAGACACACGTTTCCGTATAAAGGGTAAAGTGCAAGATGCTAGTGAGATGCTGAATTCTAGAAAGCAGGAGATCAGTGTTGGAGGAAAACCAATCAAACTGATGGATGCTCGTGAAAAACAAAGTTTAAAGAGGAGTATACCTGCTGTAACTATCAACTCACCCATGGCACATGGCTGTTCATCTTCACCCATATATATTACCAGGACCATCAAAATTTCACAGCCGAAAACTATTTCTTCCAGTGTAACGAAAACTGTTATAAGAATGCGAATAAGCGTAGTTAACCATGAACCTGGAAAACCACAGATTTCCTCTTTACAAGATATGGACGATGGATGGTATTGATAGCGACTTGGAATTTTCCCACATCCCCACCAAGAAGTTGAAGATCACAGCTGCCAACAGTGTGCAAAAAAGGGAATGTCTGGAAATTTATTTTCTCTTGGGCAAACCTAACTTCTTAATATAGTGGTACAGAATGATGCATATGTGGCACCTCTGAGGCTCAGTTGCCACAGAGGTACTGCACCTCCTCCTAAGGTGTGGTGCCCCACCATCCAGGTAAGTTGGAGGCTCCTGACCACGCTCCAACACTCGCACCCCACACAACAGAGTAGTTCAGCAAAGCCACATTGCGGCTCCTTGCTTAGAGAGTAGCATAGCACCTTTGGTGGTTCCCTGCTTGGAACACGAAACATGCTGGGAGGCGGGTGGAGTTGAGAATACATAAAAGAGCGGGAAGGTTTAGAATTACAGGGCAGTCTGAGAGAGGAAGCCACTCAGAAAGGAGTGAGGAAAGAAGATCCCTGAGAGAGTGATGAAGGAAGGAGGTGCTGCAGCAGACCTAAGTGACCTGGGTCTGCTGGCACGTGAAAGGAAAGAAGGAGAAAGACATTGAACTGAAACCTGATCTTCCATAAGAGAGAGAGTTAGAATGGAATGAAGGAGTAAAAGGAAACAGAGAGGACGTGGGTTAGAGGAAGAACCCTGCCTAGAAGTTCTAAGCGCAATGCCGGGGCCCGGTCCCCGAGGTTGTATGGACACTAATGGTTCTGCAGCAGGCACCGGTGCAGTAGTGGGCTGTAAATGCACTACTCCCATCTAATACTTGGGGGCACAACAGCAACTTGGATAGTGAGCAGGGACTCAGGAGTAGAGAGTCCCCGAAGCAGGCTACAGCTGTCTGCCGTACAAGTAGAGTTCTTGGGAACTTCTGTCAGGAGGCACTCCAGTGTAACAGTACTGGGAGTACTTCACACTTAAAGGCGCTATAGAGGAGACGTTCAGAAAGGCACATGTTGGTGGAGCGTTGGAAGGGAGCATTCCATCCTGCCTGGAGGTTGACTGAGTCCCTGACCCGGAGGACACGGCACGGAGGCAGGCACCCATGTGTACTACAGACTGTGAGTAAAGCTTTGGAACTGCAATCCCTGGTGTCCTCCATTCATTCCGGCGCCAACGCATCCAGCCCCGCTACATCTGGGTACCAGCTTCTACACCGCTTGTGCCTCTCCTCTTCCCCCACATCTACACTGCCCTGGGACTACAGCTCCACCTGTGGGGAGCTTCACCATCTTGGCTGCAACACACCACCAGCCCCAGAGGATCTGCATGCAGCGTCGGCCTAACATCTCACTTGCCGAACACCAAAGGTGGCATCACGAATTATTCATTCAAACCATTACATTCCCCACCATTACTTGGGCGCCCAGGGCCACGTACCGGGTCCCCGCTGCTGTGACACATCCCGCTGATACCGGCCCGGTACCGAGTACCCCGCGGCCCTGGGAGGGCGACCCACATACACAGCTCCCATGTCTGCTCAGCGTGAGACTTCACTACCTTTATTGCACACAAATGCTCTAACCAATGTGTCATGGACACTTGTCACAAAGGAGGACAGTTCTTCAGTAGGGCCGACTCCAAAAGAGTCTGTATTTAGCCCTTTATAATGCACAAAAATAACGGTTAATAATTTGGATCCAAGCGTCACAGAGGAACATATTGTGCAGCTTTTCAGTGTATGCGGTGCCTTGAAGTGCATCCACTTGTTGAGTTCCAGAGTTGCAGAGGTTGTGTTTGTAAGAAAGGTAGATGTAATTCATGCATAAAAAATACAACAACAGATACCTATATGGACAACCAATGAAATGCAATCTACATTTGAATGGTAGTGTGATAACATCAGACCAGCCCATCCTTCTAAGATTAAATGACACCCCATAAAAGAAGGAAGGTGAATCTACAATAAACACAACCTCCTCCTTCTCCAGTGATGCTTCAATTCCTCCTGCTGAAGTTGATCCTGATACTATCTTGAAAGCACTTTTAAATCCTCAGGGTCATCAGCAGTCATCCAACCAACTGCATTTAAGATTAAGCTTTGATGAGACCTCCACAAATTGGAGACTGTAATAAGAGAGATTCCCAGTTCACATATGGGCCCAGATACTCCTTAAAAAAACCCTTCATTTTGCTTATTGGGCTTTGTTTAGCACTGATAATCACCACCACGTAGTTGATGCTTGAAGGAGTCTGGCATCAGGCATTGGACAATCAATCCTGTTCCTAGCATTGTAATAGAGTTCACCTTCGGTGTGGGGTAGTTGCATCATTGCATAAAGAATTTCCATGTTCCCCTTGCTCTATTATTCTGATACAGCATGATTATGGTTCGACTGCTATGTCAAGGGAGGCTAAATGTTGAATAACTTGTTTAAATGTCTTCAATAATGTTTCTATTTAAAAGATAATCTTTGTTGTTTTGTAGTTTTAATATCTGGATTCCTACTAATGGCTATGAAGACCTGCACATTCCAGTAAATGGGGTGGGAATTACTAAGTGTGCACCAACTGTGTTCTAGACCAATACATTTTGTATGCCTAATTAATGTTTCACTCAGAAATCTACAATCGTAGGCAATACTTATTGCCCTGCAGCTGAAGCATGTTATGCTATCTGTGATCGGAATACAGAGAAATGCTGAAGGGAAATAGATCACGCTAATAGTGATCTAAATTCTGAGTTGTATACCGAGGAATGATGGGAGGACACAGATTGTGTTTTTTTTATCAACTTCATTTGGATTTAAAAATTTGTATTTAAAGCTGGTTAGAAAAAAAAAAAATTACTTGAGTATAGGCAGGTCGCAGTGCCATACTACCACTATCTATTTGCTCTTCCTGTACAACCCTATAATTTTTTTCAAATTGTTATTTATTTGGACTCTTCAGTTGGAGGGGAGTGCACAAGAAATGATAGGTGAACTCTGCTGACTCGAAAAACACCCCTTTAAAAAAAATTACTTGGCTGTTGCATCACAGAACACATTCACCCTGGTGATCTAGTGGTAGTGTCGGAAGAGATGTGGAGGAGGGCCTACAAAAAATCTTTTCCCAATTTAAAGGAGCAGTTCTCTTATGGTTGCAATGCCCACACACTAAGTGTATGAGCTGACCAACATTTCCTCCTGGGGGTACACATCAACATACTGTCTAAACTTTTTTAAGGGTATCATAAACATCCTTGAATAAAAAAAAACTTGGCTATTGCATCATGTATCTCGTTCACCCTGGTGATGTAGTGGTTGTGTCAGAAGAGACGTGGAAGATGGCCTACTAAAAATCTTTTCCCAATTTAAAGGTGCGAATCTCCTATGGTTGTACTGGTCATTGTCTTGTTGGAAGATGAACCCTCGGTGAAGTCTGAGGTCCAGAGAGCTCTGGAAGAGGTTTTCATCCAGGATATCTCTGTACTTGGCTGCATTCATGTTTCCTTCAGTTGCAACCAGTCGTCCTGTCCCTGCAGCAGAAAAACACCCCCATAGCATGATGCTGCCACCACCATGTTTCACTGTTGAGATTGTATTGGGCAGGTGATGAGCAGTGCCTGGTTTTCTCCACACATACCGCTTAGAATTATCACCAAAAAGTTCTATCTTCATCTAATCCGACCAGAGAATCTTATTTCTCCTAGTCTGAGATTCCTTCATGTGTTTTTAGCAAACTCAATGAGGGCTTTCATATGTCTGACATTGAGAAGAGACTTCTGTCGGGCCACTCTGCCATAAAGGTGCGATTAATGGAAGGCTGCAGTGATAAGTGACTTAGTAGAACTTTCTCCCATCTCCCTACTGCATCTGTGGAGCTCAGCCACAGTGATCTTGGGGTTCTTCTTTACCTCTCTCACCATGGCTCTTTTCCAACGATTGCTCAGTTTGGCTGGATGGCCAGGTCTAGGAAGACTTCTGGTGGTCCCAAACTTCTTTCATTTAAGGATTAAGGAGGCCACTGTGCTCTTAGGATCCTTGATTACTGCAGAAATTATTTTGTAACCATGGCCAGATGTGTGCCTTGCCACAATTCTGTCTCTGAGCTCCTTGGCAAGTTCCTTTCACCTCATGATTCTCATTTGGTCATACATGCACTGTGAGCTGTTAGGTCTTATATAGATAGGTGTGTGCGAAATAAATTCCTGTAAGTTTAAATAAACACAGTTTGACTCCAATTAAGGAGTAGAACCATCTCAATGAGGATCACAAGGAAATGGACAGCATGTGATTTAAATATGAGTGTGTGAGCAAAGGGTCTTAATACTTGTGACCATGTGATAATTCAGTTTAGTTTTCTTTTTTAATAAATTTGCAAAAAATTTTACAATTTTTTTACAGTCAAAATGGGATGCAGAGTGTACATTAATGAGAAAAAAAATGAACTTTTTTGAATTTACCAAATAACTGCAATGAAACAAAGAGTGAAAAATTTAAAGGGGTCAGAATAATTTCCATACCCACTGTATGGGCTGACAATCATTTCCCCTTGGGGTACACATCAACATAATGTCTAAAAAATGTTTTTACAGACATCAAAAACACCCTTTAACAAAATAACATGACTGCATCACGGACCATGGTCACCATAGTGATCTAGTGGTGGTGGCTAATGAGGATGAGGAAAAGGAGGAGGATAACAGCAAATAGCAAAAATCAGGAAGCGTATACCCATGTGTGGGTGTGAAGAGGTGGATGGGAATATACCTCCCAAAAAATGACACTGGATTTGAGATTATGTTTCGCTGTTATCATTCGATGGTATAGATAAGTTTGGCCCAATCCCGCCCTTGTTCATTTTTATAAGCAGCAGCATGTCAGCATTTTCAGTAGACAGGTGGATATGCTTATCAGTAGAGTTGAGCGACTTTTGGTTTTTTAGGGTCGCGTTTCGTTTCGTGAAACCCGACTTTTCCAAAAGTCGGGTCGAGCAAGATCGTCCGATTATAGGGAAAAGTCGGGGTCGTCCCGAAACACGAAACCCAATGTAAGTCAATGGGGAATAAAAGTCGGCAGTGAGAGGAGGACAGGAAACACACCTACAGTGCCCATTTGAATGCCAAAAGCATCAATTCTGAAAAATGGGGGTTATTTGGCTACAAACTGTGGGGGGGAGGGCTGGCTCCAGGTTTTCATGTGCCCTGGGCGAAAGAGCGCCCCTTTAACACATACCACAACTCATCATGCTCTGATACGGCAGAGAAATAGCGGTATAGTACAATGAAAAATACCTCACTTTTTACATCTCATGACGAGGCCCATCTATTTCTCCATACAGAATCATTGGTCCCATATAATGTTTGAAACAGTATATGATGAGCTCCACATAATGCTACAGTATATGTTGGTCCCCATGGATGAAGCTCCACTGTCTTATGGGCCCAAATAATGCTCCATATATAATGGGCCCCATTTCTAATGCTCCAGTGTATAATGGGCCCTGTAAATGCTGCTCCAGTGTCTGATGTCCACCTTTGGAATGTTCCAGTGTATGGTGGGCCCCATCTATCATTCTCCAGAGTATAGTGCTCCCCAAAAATTGCTGTCCCAACATTGAAAACAATCAAATAAGTCTCCTCGCTAGGGAATCCCTGTACTTGTCTGGACAGGTGCTGTAGCTTGCTTAACAGCTCGCCAGCCGTTCTCACGCCCAGTATGGATTACACGTGATTGCACAAAGGTGAGAAAGGGTACCGTATCCCCAGATAACATGTATGGATAGCGTACACATTCAAAATATATGTCTCAGGAGGCAGGCTCAGACGGTGTTAGGCCCAGTATGGATTGCACGTGATTGCACAAAGGTTAGAAAGGGTACCGTATCCCCGGATAACATGTATGGATAGCGTACACATTCAAAATATATGTCTATTCAGCATGAGGCAGGCTCAGACGGTGTTAGGCCCAGTATGGATTGCACGTGATTGCACAAAGGTTAGAAAGGGTACCGTATCCCCGGATAACATGTATGGATAGCGTACACATTCAAAATATATGTCTATACAGCATGAGGCAGGCTCAGACGGTGTTAGGCCCAGTATGGATTGCACGTGATTGCACAAAGGTTAGAAAGGGTACCGTATCCCCGGATAACATGTACGGATAGCGTACACATTCAAAATAAATGTCTCAGGAGGCAGGCTCAGACGGTGTTAGGCCCAGTATGGATTGCACGTGATTGCACAAAGGTTAGAAAGGGTACCGTATCCCCGGATAACATGTATGGATAGCGTACACATTCAAAATATATGTCTATACAGCATGAGGCAGGCTCAGACGGTGTTAGGCCCAGTATGGATTGCACGTGATTGCACAAAGGTTAGAAAGGGTACCGTATCCCCGGATAACATGTATGGATAGCGTACACATTCAAAATATATGTCTATACATCAGGAGGCAGGCTCAGACGGTGTCAGGCACAGTATGGATTTGACGGCCCAGATTACACAGCGGAGGAGCAGGGAGAGGTAAAGATTGCAAATGCTGGGGCCCTGCCCAAGCAAGGGGGGCCCACTCGTGGGCGTCGGTACTGGCACTGGGCCCCTCATAGTACAGCGGTGTGTCTGACGGCGGGTGTGCACCACCACCGTCAGAGACACTTGATTGCACTATGAGGGACCCTGTGCCAGTGCCCGCGCCCAAGAGTCGGCCTACCCACCTGTCCAGGGCAACGGCACTCGCACGGTGTCATGCGCTAGGTGGTGACCCCGGCCATGAGGGGGAGGCAGCACAGTTAGGGAGTTTTAGAAAGTGGCATATGTTGATGTTGGACATTCAGCTGATGCAAAAGGCGAAATAGGTGAAGTACCAGGAAGAGGTGGACCAAAGCAAGCCATTTTTCTGTCACCCTATGTGTCATCAGGGGAAGGTGGGACAAAATCCTTGGAAACCCATGCGTGGTTCATTTTAATGAAGGTTAGATCATCCACATTTTGGGTTGACAGACGGGTCCTTTTTTCTGTCAGGATTGATCCAGCTGCACTGAAGACTCTTTCCGATAGCACACTTGCAGCTGGGCAAGCGAGCTCCTGTAAGGCATATTGGGCCAATTCAGGCCAGGTGTCCAGTTTAGCGGCCCAATAGTCAAAGGGGAATGACCTGTGTGGGAGAACATCGATATGGGAGGAAAAGTAGTTTGTAACCATAGTTGACAACTGCTGTCTCCTGTCACTTTCCATCGATGCAGTATTACCAGTTGTGTGAGCGGTATTTGAAAAATCAGTCCACAACATTGTCATGAAACCCCTGTCTCCAACGCCACTTCTGCTGTGTGCACCACGAACACCTCTGCCAAGCTGCCCCCGGCCCGTACGGCTCGTGTGAGAACCATCACCGCTGCTGTGTGCTGGGAATGCCTCAAGCAACCGATTTACCAGAGTTGCTTGTTTATTAGCCAATATTAGGTCAAGGTTCTCCTGTGGCATGATGTTTTGTAATTTGCCTTTATAGCGTGGATCCAGGATGCTGGCCAACCAGTAGTCGTCATCGTTCATCATTTTGGCAATGCGGGGGTCCCTTTTTAGGATCCGCAAGGCATAATCTGACATGTGGGCCAATGTTCCCGGTGTCAATGATGCACTGCGAGTGCTGGGTGGAGGAGCACTTTCTGGCAAATCCACATCCCTCCAGTCACGCACAAACCCTGTACCAGACCTTGCCACACCAACATTTTCACTTGCCCCACGAGATGCATCCTCCTCCCCTAAGTAATCATCCCCATCATCATCCTCCTCCTCCTCTTCTTCCTCCACCTCGTCCAGGAGAGGTCCCTGAGCAGACAATGGCTGAATGTCATCAAGGATTCCCTCCTCCTCTTCCTCCTCATCAACATTGGCTGCAGACGCCTGCTCCTTAAGGTGCGTCAAAGTTTGCATGAGCAGACGCATAAGTGGGATGCTCATGCTTAGGATGGCGTCGTCTGCGCTTACCAGCCGTGTGCATTCCTCAAAACACTGAAGGACTTTACAAAGGTCTTTCAGCTTCGACCACTGCACGCCTGTCAACTCCATGTCTGCTCTCAAAGTGCCTGGCCGTGTATCCTCCCACAAATGCATTATGGCCTGCCTCTGCTCGCACAGCCGCTCCACCATGTGCAGGGTGGAGTTCCACCTTGTTGCAATGTCGATAATGAGGCGGTGGTTGGGAAGGTGGAGCAATCGCTGCAGCTTCTACATACGAACGGAGTGTACAGGCGACCGGCGGATGTGCGCGCACAGTCTTCGCACCTTCTGGAGCAGGGCTGTTAACTCCGGATAATTTTTGAGGAAGCACTGCACCACCAGGTTCAAGGTGTGAGCCAAGCAAGGTATGTGGCTGAGTTTTGAAAGGGCTATGGCTGCCACAAAATTACGGCCGTTATCACTAACTACCTTGCCTGCCTCAAGATGTACACTGCCCAGCCATGACTCAGTTTGTCGCTTCAAGTACTCGGCCAGCACCTCGGCGGTGTGTCTGTCGCCCAAACACATCATCTGCAACACAGCCTGCTGACGCTTTCCACTAGCTGCTCGATAGGGGGACACATCATGTGCAACAGTGGCAGCTGCAGATGGAGTGCTCGTACGACTGCGCTCTGTGGACGAGCTTTCGCTTCTGGAGGAGGAGGAGGAGGGTCGAACGCCTACAGCCAACTGTTTCCTATACCGTGGGCTAGGCAGCACTGTCCCACCACCGCTGTCCCCTGTGGACCCTGCATCCACCACATTAACCCAGTGCGCAGTGATGGACACGTAACGGCCCTGGCCATGCCGACTGGACCATGCATCAGTTGTGAGGTGCACCTTTCCGCTCACTGACTGCTTGAGTGCAGGGACAATGCGGTCTTTCACATGATGGTGGAGGGCTGGGATGGCTTTGCGAGAGAAGAAGTGGCAACTGGGTAGGTCATAGCGTGGTACTGCATAGGCCATGAGTTCGCGGAAAGCTGTGCTTTCCACCAACCGAAAGGGCATCATCTCAAACGAGATTAGTTTGGCAATGTGGGCGTTCAAACCCAGTGTACACGGATGAGAGACTGAGTACTTTCTTGACCTACTCATAGTGTCTGGGAGGGTGAGCTGGACTTGAGAGCTGCATATGGTGGAAGTAGCGGTGGACAGGGCGGACTGAGAGAGGATTGATGATGGTGATGGAGTTGGTGTTCTTTCTGATGGCCTAGAATCAGTCTTTCGTTGATATAACAGTGGGATTCCCTGACTGCTGTGGTCTTGCAACGACACCTCAACATTTGCTGCTGTGCTAACCGGTGGGCTTACAGTGGGGGAAACAATGTAGCGTTGCTGACTACCTTCGTTGTGATCAGTTGCACATGTGGCACTTGAGGTTTGGTGTTGTGTCCACGCTTGCAAGTGCATGCTGGTTAAATGTCTAAGCATGCAACTGGTATTCAAATTTTTCAGATTTTTCCCTCGGCTAAAGGTCTTTGCGCACTTCTTACAGATAACCTTGGCCTGATCATGAGGATTTTGTTCAAAAAAATGCCACACTGCACTCTTCCTACTTTGGCAGACATTTTGCGGCCTAGCACGCTGTGATCTTTTGACCCTCTGGACAAGCTGTCCAGCAACTCTTTTGATGTTTGGAACCTGTCTTTGGAGTGCTCCGGGCCTGCCAGATAACAGCTGTTGCGATGTCGATGTCTGCTGTGGATGCTACTCATCTGAGCTATTGGAAGCAGCACCCTCTTCCCCCAATGGATGCCAATCTGGGTCAACAACTGGGTCATCCATCACCTCCTCTTCTATGTCATGTGCACCTTCCTCTGTGTCACCGTGTATGGTGGTATAGTGTGCGGGAAGGGGCACCTGAGTCTCAGCAGGGTCAGAATCTGGCTCTGTACACTGCGAGGACAATGTAGTGCTCTGAGTGAATGTACCAGCAGAATCATCCATCAGCGGCTGTGCATCAGTGCACTCCATGTCAGATTCATCTTGGCCTGGGTAATTCACCATTTCACTTGATAATCCAGGCATGGTATGTGAAAACAGCTCCATGGAGTAATCAGTAGTATGGCCTGCGTCATCCTTCAATCTTGGTTGGGGTGAAGGACACAAGGAAAGGTGTGGTTCATGAACATGAGCCTCCAATGACGACTCAGTGCTTTTACTTTTTACAACTTCAGAAGAGGAGGCGATAGAGCTGGAGGCTGAGTCAGCAATGTAAGACAAAACTTTTTCCTGATGCTCTGGCTTTAAAAGCGGTTTGCCAACTCCTAGAAAACTAAGCGTTCGAGGCCTTATGTAGCCAGACGATGACGCAGGGTCAGCACCTCCTGCATTCGGTCCTATTTTGCTCTTGCCACTACCATCAGATCCACCACCAACACCATCATTACCAGCTGCCAACCCCCGTCCAATTCCACGGCCTCTTCCACCAGCCTTCCTCACTTTTGGTAGAAATGTAGACAAAATCCAACAAACTATATAGTAATGTAAAACAAGGTACAAGGTGTCTATAAGACAGGGGAGATTTTGAATATCTGCACACACTTTTGGACACTGGACACTTTTGGATTGTGTGAGGCCCACTGATATCTGAGCGCTATGTGACAGGCTCGATGGCACTGCTGTGACAAAAGTGACTAGAGGATAAGGGAGATTTTGAATATCTGCACACACTTTTGGACACTGGACACTTTTGGATTGTGTGAGGCCCACTGATATCTCAGCGCTATGTGACAGGCTCGATGGCACTGCTGTGACAAAAGTGACTAGAGGATAAGGGAGATTTTGAATATCTGCACACACTTTTGGACAGTGGACACTTTTGGATTGTGTGAGGCCCACTGTTATCTCAGCGCTATGTGACAGGCTCGATGGCACTGCTGTGACAAAAGTGACTAGAGGATAATGGAGATTTTAAATATCTGCACACACTTTTGGACACTGGACACTTTTGGATTGTGTGAGGCCCACTGATATCTCAGCGCTATGTGACAGGCTCGATGGCACTGCTGTGACAAAAGTGACTAGAGGATAAGGGAGATTTTGAATATCTGCACACACTTTTGGACACTGGACACTTTTGGATTGTGTGAGGCCCACTGATATCTCAGCGCTATGTGACAGGCTCGATGGCACTGCTGTGACAAAAGTGACTAGAGGATAAGGGAGATTTTGAATATCTGCACACACTTTTGGACACTGGATACTTTTGGATTGTGTGAGGCCCACTGATATCTCAGCGCTATGTGACAGGCTCGATGGCACTGCTGTGACAAAAGTGACTAGAGGATAAGGGAGATTTTGAATATCTGCACACACTTTTGGACACTGGACACTTTTGGATTGTGTGAGGCCCACTGATATCTCAGCGCTATGTGACAGGCTCGATGGCACTGCTGTGACAAAAGTGACTAGAGGATAAGGGAGATTTTGAATATCTGCACACACTTTTGGACACTGGACACTTTTGGATTGTGTGAGGCCCACAGATATCTCAGCGCTATGTGACAGGCTCGATGGCACTGCTGTGACAAAAGTGACTAGAGGATAAGGGAGATTTTGAATATCTGCACACACTTTTGGACACTGAACACTTTTGGATTGTGTGAGGCCCACTGTTATCTCAGCGCTATGTGACAGGCTCGATGGCACTGCTGTGACCTAAGTGACTAGAGGATAAGGGAGATTTTGAATATCTGCACACACTTTTGGACACTGGACACTTTTGGATTGTGTGAGGCCCACTGATATCTCAGCGCTATGTGACAGGCTCGATGGCACTGCTGTGACAAAAGTGACTAGAGGATAAGGGAGATTTTGAATATCTGCACACACTTTTGGACACTGGACACTTTTGGATTGTGTGAGGCCCACTGATATCTCAGCGCTATGTGACAGGCTCGATGGCACTGCTGTGACAAAAGTGACTAGAGGATAAGGGAGATTTTGAATATCTGCACACACCTTTGGACACTGGACACTTTTGGATTGTGTGAGGCCCACTGATATCTGAGCGCTATGTGACAGGCTCGATGGCACTGCTGTGACAAAAGTGACTAGAGGATAAGGGAGATTTTGAATATCTGCACACACTTTTGGACACTGGACACTTTTGGATTGTGTGAGGCCCACTGATATCTCAGCGCTATGTGACAGGCTCGATGGCACTGCTGTGACAAAAGTGACTAGAGGATAAGGGAGATTTTGAATATCTGCACACACTTTTGGACACTGGACACTTTTGGATTGTGTGAGGCCCACTGATATCTCAGCGCTATGTGACAGGCTCGATGGCACTGCTGTGACAAAAGTGACTAGAGGATAAGGGAGATTTTGAATATCTGCACACACTTTTGGACACTGGACACTTTTTGATTGTGTGAGGCCCACTGTTATCTCAGCGATATGTGACAGGCTCGATGGCACTGCTGTGACAAAAGTGACTAGAGGATAAGGGAGATTTTGAATATCTGCACACACTTTTGGACACTGGACACTTTTGGATTGTGTGAGGCCCACTGATATCTCAGCGCTATGTGACAGGCTCGATGGCACTGCTGTGACAAAAGTGACTAGAGGATAAGGGAGATTTTGAATATCTGCACACACTTTTGGACACTGGACACTTTTGGATTGTGTGAGGCCCACTGATATCTCAGCGCTATGTGACAGGCTCGATGGCACTGCTGTGACAAAAGTGACTAGAGGATAAGGGAGATTTTGAATATCTGCACACACTTTTGGACACTGGACACTTTTGGATTGTGTGAGGCCCACTGATATCTGAGCGCTATGTGACAGGCTCGATGGCACTGCTGTGACAAAAGTGACTAGAGAATAAGGGAGATTTTGAATATCTGCACACACTTTTGGACACTGGACACTTTTGGATTGTGTGAGGCCCACTGATATCTCAGCGCTATGTGACAGGCTCGATGGCACTGCTGTGACAAAAGTGACTAGAGGATAAGGGAGATTTTGAATATCTGCACACACTTTTGGACACTGGACACTTTTGGATTGTGTGAGGCCCACTGATATCTCAGCGCTATGTGACAGGCTCGATGGCACTGCTGTGACAAAAGTGACTAGAGGATAAGGGAGATTTTGAATATCTGCACACACTTTTGGACACTGGACACTTTTTGATTGTGTGAGGCCCACTGTTATCTCAGCGCTATGTGACAGGCTCGATGGCACTGCTGTGACAAAAGTGACTAGAGGATAAGGGAGATTTTGAATATCTGCACACACTTTTGGACACTGGACACTTTTGGATTGTGTGAGGCCCACTGATATCTCAGCGCTATGTGACAGGCTCGATGGCACTGCTGTGACAAAAGTGACTAGAGGATAAGGGAGATTTTGAATATCTGCACACACTTTTGGACACTGGACACTTTTGGATTGTGTGAGGCCCACTGATATCTCAGCGCTATGTGACAGGCTCGATGGCACTGCTGTGACAAAAGTGACTAGAGGATAAGGGAGATTTTGAATATCTGCACACACTTTTGGACACTGGACACTTTTGGATTGTGTGAGGCCCACTGATATCTGAGCGCTATGTGACAGGCTCGATGGCACTGCTGTGACAAAAGTGACTAGAGGATAAGGGAGATTTTGAATATCTGCACACACTTTTGGACACTGGACACTTTTGGATTGTGTGAGGCCCACTGATATCTCAGCGCTATGTGACAGGCTCGATGGCACTGCTGTGACAAAAGTGACTAGAGGATAAGGGAGATTTTGAATATCTGCACACACTTTTGGACACTGGACACTTTTGGATTGTGTGAGGCCCACTGATATCTCAGCGCTATGTGACAGGCTCGATGGCACTGCTGTGACAAAAGTGACTAGAGGATAAGGGAGATTTTGAATATCTGCACACACTTTTGGACACTGGACACTTTTGGATTGTGTGAGGCCCACTGATATCTCAGCGCTATGTGACAGGCTCGATGGCACTGCTGTGACAAAAGTGACTAGAGGATAAGGGAGATTTTGAATATCTGCACACACTTTTGGACACTGGACACTTTTGGATTGTGTGAGGCCCACTGATATCTGAGCGCTATGTGACAGGCTCGATGGCACTGCTGTGACAAAAGTGACTAGAGGATAAGGGAGATTTTGAATATCTGCACACACTTTTGGACACTGGACACTTTTGGATTGTGTGAGGCCCACTGATATCTCAGCGCTATGTGACAGGCTCGATGGCACTGCTGTGACAAAAGTGACTAGAGGATAAGGGAGATTTTGAATATCTGCACACACTTTTGGACAGTGGACACTTTTGGATTGTGTGAGGCCCACTGTTATCTCAGCGCTATGTGACAGGCTCGATGGCACTGCTGTGACCTAAGTGACTAGAGGATAAGGGAGATTTTTTAATATCTGCACACACTTTTGGACACTGGACACTTTTGGATTGTGTGAGGCCCACTGATATCTCAGCGTATGTGACAGGCTCGATGGCACTGCTGTGACAAAAGTGACTAGAGGATAAGGGAGATTTTGAATATCTGCACACACTTTTGGACAGTGGACACTTTTGGATTGTGTGAGGCCCACTGTTATCTCAGCGCTATGTGACAGGCTCGATGGCAGTGCTGTGACCTAAGTGACTAGAGGATAAGGGAGATTTTGAATATCTGCACACACTTTTGGACACTGGACACTTTTGGATTGTGTGAGGCCCACTGATATCTCAGCGCTATGTGACAGGCTCGATGGCACTGCTGTGACAAAAGTGACTAGAGGATAAGGGAGATTTTGAATATCTGCACACACTTTTGGACACTGGACACTTTTGGATTGTGTGAGGCCCACTGATATCTCAGCGCTATGTGACAGGCTCGATGGCACTGCTTTGACAAAAGTGACTAGAGGATAAGGGAGATTTTGAATATCTGCACACACTTTTGAACACTGGACACTTTTGGATTGTGTGAGGCCCACTGATATCTTAGCGCTATGTGACAGGCTCGATGGCACTGCTGTGACAAAAGTGACTAGAGGATAAGGGAGATTTTGAATATCTGCACACACTTTTGGACACTGGACACTTTTGGATTGTGTGAGGCCCACTGATATCTCAGCGCTATGTGACAGGCTCGATGGCACTGCTGTGACAAAAGTGACTAGAGGATAAGGGAGATTTTGAATATCTGCACACACTTTTGGACACTGGACACTTTTGGATTGTGTGAGGCCCACTGATATCTCAGCGCTATGTGACAGGCTCGATGGCACTGCTGTGACAAAAGTGACTAGAGGATAAGGGAGATTTTGAATATCTGCACACACTTTTGGACACTGGACACTTTTGGATTGTGTGAGGCCCACTGATATCTGAGCGCTATGTGACAGGCTCGATGGCACTGCTGTGACAAAAGTGACTAGAGGATAAGGGAGATTTTGAATATCTGCACACACTTTTGGACACTGGACACTTTTGGATTGTGTGAGGCCCACTGATATCTCAGCGCTATGTGACAGGCTCGATGGCACTGCTGTGACAAAAGTGACTAGAGGATAAGGGAGATTTTGAATATCTGCACACACTTTTGGACAGTGGACACTTTTGGATTGTGTGAGGCCCACTGTTATCTCAGCGCTATGTGACAGGCTCGATGGCACTGCTGTGACCTAAGTGACTAGAGGATAAGGGAGATTTTTTAATATCTGCACACACTTTTGGACACTGGACACTTTTGGATTGTGTGAGGCCCACTGATATCTCAGCGTATGTGACAGGCTCGATGGCACTGCTGTGACAAAAGTGACTAGAGGATAAGGGAGATTTTGAATATCTGCACACACTTTTGGACAGTGGACACTTTTGGATTGTGTGAGGCCCACTGTTATCTCAGCGCTATGTGACAGGCTCGATGGCAGTGCTGTGACCTAAGTGACTAGAGGATAAGGGAGATTTTGAATAGCTGCACACACTTTTGGACACTGGACACTTTTGGATTGTGTGAGGCCCACTGATATCTCAGCGCTATGTGACAGGCTCGATGGCACTGCTGTGACAAAAGTGACTAGAGGATAAGGGAGATTTTGAATATCTGCACACACTTTTGGACACTGGACACTTTTGGATTGTGTGAGGCCCACTGATATCTGAGCGCTATGTGACAGGCTCGATGGCACTGCTGTGACAAAAGTGACTAGAGGATAAGGGAGATTTTGAATATCTGCACACACTTTTGGACACTGGACACTTTTGGATTGTGTGAGGCCCACTGATATCTGAGCGCTATGTGACAGGCTCGATGGCACTGCTGTGACAAAAGTGACTAGAGGATAAGGGAGATTTTGAATGTCTGCACACACTTTTGGACACTGGACACTTTTGTATTGTGTGAGGCCCACTGATATCTCAGCGCTATGTGACAGGCTCGATGGCACTGCTGTGACAAAAGTGACTAGAGGATAAGGGAGATTTTGAATATCTGCACACACTTTTGGACAGTGGACACTTTTGGATTGTGTGAGGCCCACTGTTATCTCAGCGCTATGTGACAGCCTCGATGGCACTGCTGTGACCTAAGTGACTAGAGGATAAGGGAGATTTTGAATATCTGCACACACTTTTGGACACTGGACACTTTTGGATTGTGTGAGGCCCACTGATATCTCAGCGCTATGTGACAGGCTCAATGGCACTGCTGTGACAAAAGTGACTAGAGGATAAGGGAGATTTTGAATATCTGCACACACGTTTGGACACTGGACACTTTTGGATTGTGTGAGGCCCAATGAATATCTGAGCGCTATGTGACAGGCTCGATGGCACAGCTGTGACCAAAGTGACTAGAGGATAAGGGAGATTGGATTGCTTTTAAAAAAGCAGTTTGCGGAGCAGTGGGTAAACAGCAATGCCAGCCTGTCAGGAAGCCTTAAAAGGCAGCCCAACAACCAACACCACTGATACACCACTATATAGCCTCCCCTTGCACTGCACACACAGTGACTGGTGTGTTGTGCAGGCCAAATTGCTATCAGCAGCAGAAGCAGTTTTTTTTTCTTCTCAGCAGGACAAAAAAAAAAAATTGGGATTGCTTAAGCAGTTTGAGGCCCAATGAATATCTGAGCGCTATGTGACAGGCTCGATGGCGCAGCTGTGACCAAAGTGACTAGAGGATAAGGGAGATTGGATTGCTTTTAAAAAAGCAGTTTGCGGAGCAGTGGGTAAACAGCAATGCCAGCCTGTCAGGAAGCCTTAGAAGGCAGCCCAACAACCAACACCACTGATACACCACTATATAGCCTCCCCTTGCACTGCACACACAGTGACTGGTGTGTTGTGCAGGCCAAATCGCTAGCAGCAGAAGCAGTTTTTTTGTCTTCTTCCCTGCCTAACGCTCTCCCTACAGAATCAGCAGCAACCTATCCCTATGCTAAGATCGGCAGAAGTAAGATGGCGGTCGGCGTGCATGCCCTTTTATACCCCCTGTGACGCCCACCAAAGCAAGCCAATCACTTGCATGCCCTTCTGAAAGATGGTGGTGACCCGTGCCTATGTCATCACGTTGCCCACAGTGTCCGTGGATCCTGATTGGCTGAAAAAAAGCGCAAAACAAACTTTTGAAACGCGACTTTGGCGCGTAAGTCGCCGACCTCGTGGCCGACCTCATCCTAGGGTCATCCTAGGCCAAAAGTCGGCGACTTTTGAATTTTTTCGACCCGTTTCGCTCAACTCTACTTATCAGTTATAATTCCACCAGCGGCACTCAAAACAGGCTCTGACAAAACACTAGCAGTAGGGCAGGACAGGACTGCCATGGCTTGCACTCATATTTGCACACTCTCTGTGGAGTTTTTAATCGTGTGAAAACTTTTTTGGAATCATTAAAGAATAACATTTTTTAAAGGGGCTGGAACAACCTTTTTTTTCTTATCATTACAAGATGACATCATATCGGGATGGAGTTCCGTGCACCTGATGGTCTGGTTGGTGAGCTGGCTTTGGTTTTATACCATTTTCTTCTTATATATCTGACAAAACATTAGCAGCAGGGCAGGACAGGACTGAAAAAGGCGCAGAGAGCCAGTTCATGCCACTTGTCCAGCTTGGATACCCAATAATTATAAGGCACACAGGAATCATGGAGGACGTTGGTACAGTCAGCAAGGTACTCCCTCAGCATCTTCCAAAACATTACACTCCTTGTGACAGTACCTCACACCTCAGGGCCACTGCGATGGGAGGGTCTGACAAAACTCTCCCAGAACTTTGTCAGAGTTCCCCTGCATCTGCTGGATTGGAGTTGTGTCTCTTTCGCCTGTACTCCTTGGCTGTCCAACAAACTCTGACCTCTGCCTCCAGCATTTTTCAGATGGGAATTTTTTTAATAAGTCCGCAACAATGGCCTTCTGGTTCTGCACCATTTTAGAACACCTGTCTGCCTCTGGAAGAATAGATTTGAAAGTTCTCCATGTAGCTTGGGTCTAGAAGTGTCACCAACCAGTAATGACTGTCACTCAAAATTTGGAGAATGCGAGGGTCATGGGAAAGGCAGCGCAGCATAAAGGCAGTCATGCATGCCAGACTGCTAACAGGCAAGACTTCTGTGTCTTCACCAAGAGGATGACTGACTGTGCTCTCCTCCTCCTCCCTGTCCTTAGGCCATCCATGGCAAATAGACAGTATCATAGTTGTGCTTGTAGTACCATCTATAGTGCATGAAAGGAGCTCCTGTTCTTCCTCCCCCTCTTCTTCCTCATTGTCAACCAATTCACATTGGGATCACATGAGCCTGGGCTGCGTGTAATCACCATGTATGGTTCCTTGATCCATCTCATCATGCTCTGCCTGCAATGCATCCTCTTTGATTGTGAGCAGAGACTGTTTCAGAACACAGAGAAGTGAGATGGTGATGCTAATTATGGCATCATTGCTGCTCAAATCTTGGTGGACTCATCAAAGTTTCAGAGGATGGAACATATGTCTGACATCCGTGTCCACTCCTGAGGTCTTAGGCTAAGTGCAGACGTACTTTTTGGCCCTGCAGATTTTTCTGCGCAGAATTGAAGAAATCCGCAGGTCAAATGACCTCCATTTTTCCTGCAGATTTCTTCCTGTTTTCTTGCGGTTTTTGTGCGGTTTTCCCCTGCGGATTTGGAGAATGGAGCAGGTGGAAAACCGCACAAAAGAATTGATATGCTGCATATTTTGAACCACAAGAAAGCCGCGTGGAAAAATCTGCAGCGTCTGCACAGCGGGTTTTTTTTCTATTGACTAACATGCTACTGTACATCACAATGTGGATATGCAGCGTTTCTGTGCGGTAAAATCCGCTGTGGATCTGCTGGATATCTGCATCGTGTGCACATGGCCTTATGCGTGGAATCTGAACTGAATACCGATGACCTTGTTAATGCTGGTAGTCAACAACTGCTTTTTTCTGCTCACAAATCATTTCCAGAATATGCAGTGTAGAGTTCCAATGCATTTGGACATCACGCAACAGTTGGTGAGTCAGAAGCTGCAAATGCTTCTGAAACACGACAAGGGCAGCGGAAGCTGTAGCTGACTTTCTAAAATGGGCACACAGATGGCAGACTTTCACATGCAGATCCAGCAGCTCTGGGTAGCTTTTGAGAAACCATTGAACAATGAGGTTAAGCACATGGGCCAGGCATGGTATGTGTGTGAGCTCGCCTCACCTCAGAGCCGCCACCAGGTTCTGGTCATTGTCACACATGACCATACCTGGCTGTAGGTTCAGCCACAGATCTGCCTGCTCTTTCAGTGCTGTCCACATCTCTTCAGCATTGTGCGGTTTGTCACCTAAGTTTATTAGCTTCAGCACAGCCAGTTGCCACTTGACTGAGGAAACGCTGCAGTACTTCCAGCTTGCAACTGATGTGGTCAATTCGGAGATGGAGGCTGAGAGGAAGAGGAGGAGGAGACGCAGGAGCTGAAGACTGCTGGGGCAACCCTGATTGACCTAGGGCCCACAATCCTCATCATCGGAAGGACGTGTTCCATCCCAAGGTTCAACTGGATCCCGGCTTCCACTATGCTAACCCAGTGTGCCGTCAGTGAGATGTAGCGTCCCTGCCAACAAGCATTTTGTCAACGTGGTTAGGTGGACTTTCCCAGTAACAGATTTGTTGAGGGCATGGCTAATGTTGTGGGACACGTGCTTGTGTAATGCGGGGACAGCTGCCACCATCAGATTGTGGAAAGCATCCATATCCACAAGCCTAAAAGGCAACATTTTGAGAGCAAGCAGATGAGAAATATGTTTATTTAGCAGGGTGGCCTGTGGGGCATTGGCAGCATATTTCTGAACCCTGCACTGGGACAAGGATGTGGACTTGCTTGATGATGGTGCTAGTACAGTGTGCAACGACAGGTGCAGGACAGGAGGCATCTTCGCAGGCACCATGGTCAGGGGATTGGCTTCCACGCACATCAGCAGAAGAAGTAGTAGTAACACCCACAGATACTGTTCCTGGACCCTGGGGTTCGGCCAACAAAGTCGGGTGATTTGCTGCCATGTGCCTGATCATCCTGGTAGTGGCCAGGCTGGTAGTTTTGCTACCTTGGCTGATGCTGGCATGGCAGGTGGTTAAAATGACCTGTCTGGGGTTATCCACGCACCTTGCATATTTTAAATGCATGTTCACTAAAAATGATTGACTTTGGAGCAAGATTATATGTGATTCATTTGCAGGAAAACCACAGTTTAAAATATCTGGCCTGTAGGTAACACCTTTTTTGTAAGCAAACTGGTGTCAATAACTAGACTAAGACCCAGCAACAACAGTTCAATTGAGCCCAAAAAATGCCACAATTTTTAGACCACAAATAGGTGAGGCCTGTGATGGAGATCCCCCACTTTTAATTATTTGGACTGTATTTTTTTAACACCAAAAGAGTGTGAATAAATAGGCTAAGACCCAGCAACAACAGTTCAATTGAGCCCAAAAAATGTGCCAATTTTTAGACCACTGATATATATATATATATATAGCCACCTACACTACCTGCCTACCTATCACTGATATCTATATACCCCGCAGTAATTAGTCCTTAGAAAGACTGTTGGTTTAGCCGGATTTGTGGATTCAACAATGGTATACCCACAGTAACAGACTCCCCACCTGTTCTGTAGCTATCGCTGCAGTAACTCTCCCTACACTGGTGATTCTGATGCTGACTGGGACGAGCATGTTGTCCCCAGGTCTGATATAGACCTGATGACGTTGCGCGGCCAGGCAATCACTGTAATGCCACAACCAACATGACTGCGGCATTAGACTGCGTATCAGACAATCCCTGCATGCTGAATGGTGCTCTAAAGAGCACCAAAAGTGCAGGGCGGGGACCCGAGGACCCGCCGACCAAACCAGGAAATCCTTGGTGCTCACTGAGCATCATGAGCACTGCAATGCTCGGGCGAGTACCGAACGTTACTGAGCATGCTCACTCATCACTAATAACAACCCATTTAATGTAATATTTGTAAATTATTTTTAAATGCATAATTAATAATTTCACTGATCAAAGAAGACTTTACATTTTTTAGGTTACTCAGATAGTTTCAAACAAAAATCAATACCAAGGTCTGGTATTGTGTCTAGAAGAAGCAGTGGGTTGAGGAATTTATTATTTGTGTCTTGAAAGAGATTGGGCCATTTTTAAACATGATAGCATTGCTTAGTTTATTTGTGTTTCTTCAAATATGTCATCATACAATGTGAATATGAATTAAAAATCTAAATTGTAAACTAACTCTGTGACAAATCAATCAAAACATAAGAATAAACTTCAATCTTGACCTTTTAATATGAATGATTGATGAATAATGTGTTTTAGTTGCCTAAAAGTGCCTTATGTTGTACAATGCACCCAGCATCAACAAGAAGAGAATAAAGTGACACTAAAAATTTAAAAGCAATATCTTGCCAAAGTGATTACCTAACAAGAGACTACCAGGAAAACAAGTACAGAATGTGATGACAAATTTAACATACATGTCATGCACTTAAAAAGTGTTTTTAGAGGAAATAAAAAGTGACAGTATCTAATTCAATGCTAATTTAATTTACTAACTTTTATTCAGATTACTTAAGTGATGTCCAAATGCTAGAATCAGTCTCACGGTTATTCAATCCCCTTCTGACTTCAATGCATCACAGCAGAGAGCTTCTTGCTTCTTGTATCAGTAGAGTGTGTGAAGGTACACTAGAAATAAGTGGATCATTTGAAATTCAAATTTGCAGACTTCACAAAAATTTTTTTTGCAAACTGTGAATCAAATAACAAAACGTACAAATTCATGTGAAATTACAACTTTTGCTAAATTTGAGTTAAAATAGATCCTCTACAGATCAATCTGCTCATATCTAAGGTACACCAATAGCTCAGCATTGCTTTTGTAGTGGAACCAGTGGTACGGCTATTTCCCCTAAGTACCTGTCATATTGCCTGGCTTATTCAGCTGCTTTCAAGAAATGATGGCATGACCTCAGCCTCACCTTCATTATTTCTCACATGATGGGTTGCCTACTTTGTGCTCTCATGTGCAGGAGAACATAAGCTGTTCTCTAGGCTTGTCTATAAGCTACAAAGTGTATTTCACTGTAGACGTCTGTAGCAGCAACTTTGGGTAGGGACAAAACAGGAGTTTTTCAGAAACTGTGTGAATGCTTTCGGTGACAGTGATGCACCACCACAACTGGAACTGGTAGGGAAGCCTCTGAAACTGACAGCTACATCAACTGGCAATTATCAGTCTCCTCCTACACAAATT
Source organism: Dendrobates tinctorius (assembly GCF_039654945.1). Classification (NCBI taxonomy): domain Eukaryota; kingdom Metazoa; phylum Chordata; class Amphibia; order Anura; family Dendrobatidae; genus Dendrobates; species Dendrobates tinctorius. Next base: position 20,214,584 of record NW_027361783.1, read on the forward strand.
CTGCATTCTACTAAACAAACAGGACCTCACCCTCATCAATTACAGCGCTTGTGACAAAGCCACATGGCGAAACGTACGTTGGAGTCGCAGAAGCCACGGGTCACTGACTATGGGTATAATTTATTTAATCCCTTGTTTCTATGCTCTTTATGAAATTTTTGACATGTTTGTCTACTAGATTTTTGCACAATATATATGGAGTTTTTTTCTTTCACCTAATTATGCTATTTTGTCAGTATTCCCATTTATGATACCTTTATGTGCTGTGGTTTATGTATTTGTCTTTTGGTTTCCCTTATTTATTTATTGTATGATTTCAAAAGACTGAATTAATAAAATTACACATTTTTAATCATAGTTTTTCTGGGCTGTTCACTTTATTGTGAGTAGGTTTAAATATTGTTCTCTCTGAATATCCCTTTTGATATTGCTATATTATGGTGAACTTGTCTCACACCTGTTGTTGTATTATTGATTGCACTCCTTAAAGGGGTAGTCTAACTTTGCAAGTATATTCTTTTCTGTTTTTTCAAGATGAACCTTCTTGCCCTTGAGGCCAATTTGCTTATAGAAGCAGAAAATGTTTTTAAAGGGAAACCTGTAAAAGACAATGCCAATCATAGCAATATACGTGAGCTCAAAAGGAAACTCAAGAATTGTTTCCACCACTGATCTCAATAAGAACATGTGCCGACCTGGGTAGGTATATTCCCAGAGGCCACCGCATCGCAGCAATGGATGTGCGGAGCCTCCAGGCTTTCACAAAATGCCGCACCACAGAATACTGCCAAACCTGCCGAACCAGCCTGGGAAGGGAGTGTGATCATCGCCTTGCAGTGTTGGACCGCCACAGAATTGTCTGACTCCTGCTGCCACACTACTTGTAAGTAAATTCCGACTATAAGACATACCCCCATTTTCCCTTAAAATATTTTGGGAAAAAAGTGCGTCTTATAGTCCGAAAATTTGATATTTGTGGCAAATCAAACTTTGGGGGAAAAATTTGGTGAAGTTGGTGAAATTTAAATTTCATGCAATCAGTTCATCCTCTATTCAGTGCAGATAATATTGTGGTCTACTTGTGGAAGCAATAAAAAAACAATGATCACCTTTCATGTAACTACCTGTATACCATTTAGTGTTCATGCTGTCTAAACTGAGAATTACACTTCTCAGTTAATCTCCATTAAGAACTAGCACTTGAGAGGCCAACTAAGAAAATTTACCAAAGCAAAGTCAGGGATTCTTCATGGTAAGTTTAATTAACATCTCTTTTTGCACTGTAATATAAAAATTACTGTGGAAATCTAGGAAATTGCAACCAAAGTAGGAAAAATAATTTGTAAACTGTCCCAGAAGGTAACAATGGTATACTGGATTGATGATGGAGGTTTATCTTAAATTTAACGACTGTAAGAAAAAAAGATTGTGACATTTCCTTGTGCACCTAGACTTCAGACAGTTTTGCGTTTCCCATTCATCATCACGAGATGCTCCATTTTCATAAGGCAATTGTAGTACTATGTTTTATCCATCAATCCAATAGTCCTTTGCAAATCCTACATTTACCTTCTAGTGCAGGGAGATGGTGCAACAGAAAATCAATAAGAGTATCCTCAACATTGTTAATGGATAAAATTACAAAATAATATAAACAAGGAACTATGAACCATTTTGGAGAATGTGTGGATTTTTAAATTTAAACTTTACTGCCCATTGTCTAACTTACCAGCCACATCTGCATTATATCAGTGAAGACCAGTTTTCTAGGCAAAGAGTGCAGCCCTTCAAGGCTCTTTTCTATACAGCTTGCAGGCACTACTCTGAAATTGTCCAGATAGGCCAAACTGTCAAACATTATGAGCTCACTGATCCCATGAAAGCAGGAAACTGAGAGGTAGGGGAACTGTCAACATCCATTTTTGCTCTCAGTCACTTCTATCTCTATAATTTAAGTATATATATATATATATATATATATATTTATAGTACAGACCAAAAGTTTGGACACACCTTCTCATTCAAATAGTTTTCTTTATTTTCATGACTATGAAAATTGTAGATTCACTCTGAAGACATCAAAACTATGAATTAACAAATGTGGAATTATATAATTAACAAAAAAGTGTGAAGCAGCTGAAGATATGTCTAATATTCTAGGTTCTTCAAAGTAGCCACCTTTTGCTTTGATTACTGTTTTGCACACTCTTGGCATTCTCTTGATGAGCTTCAAGAGGTAGTCGCCGGAAATGGTTTTCACTTCACAGGTGTGCCCTGTCAGGTTTAATAAGTGGGATTTCTTGCCATATAAATGGGGTTGGGACCATCAGTTGTGTTTTGCAGAAGTCTGGTGGATACCCAGCTGATAGTCCTACTGAATAGACTGTTAGAATTTGTATTATGGCAAGAAAAAAGCAGCTAAGTAAAAAATAATGAGTGGCCATCATTACTTTAAGAAATGAAGGTCAGTCAGTCTGAAAAATTGGGAAAACTTTGAAAGTGTCCCCAAGTGCAGTGGCAAAAACCATCAAGCGCTACAAAGAAACTGGCTTACATGAGGGCCGCCCCAGGAAAGGAAGACTAAGAGTCTCCTCTGCTGCGGAGGATAAGTTCATCCAAGTCACCAGCCTTAGAAATCGCAGGTTTACAGCAGCTCAGATTAGAGACCAGGTCAATGCCACACAGAGTTCTAGCAGCATACACATCTCTACAACAACTGTTAAGAGGAGACTTTATACAGCAGGCCTTCATGGTAAAATAGCTGCTAGGAAACTACTGCTAAGGACAGGCAACAAGCAGAAGAGACTTGTTTGGGCTAAAGAACACAAGGAATGGACATTAGACCAGTGGAAATCTGTGCTTTGGTCTGATGAGTCCAAATTTGAGATCTTTGGTTCCAACCACCGTGTCTTTGTGCGATGCAGAAAAGGTGAACGGATGGACTCTACATGCCTGGTTCCCACCATGAATCATGGAGGAGGAGGTGTGATGGTGTGGGGGTCCTTTGCTGGTGATACTGTTGGGGATTTATTCAAAATTGAAGGCATACTGAACCAGCATGGCTACCATAGTATCTTGCAGCGGCATGCTATTCCATCCGGTTTGCGTTTAGTTGGACCATCATTTATTTTTCAATAGGACAATGACCCTAAACACACCTCCAGGCTGTTTAAGGGCTATTTGACCAAGAAGGAGAATGATGGGGTGCTAAGCCAGATGACCTGGCCTCCACAGTCACCAGACCTGAACCCAATCGAGATGGTTTGGGGTGACCTGGACCGCAGAGTGAAGGAAAAAGGACCAACAAGTGCTAAGCATCTCTGGGAACTCCTTCAAGACTGTTGGAAGACCATTTCTAGTGACTACCTCTTGGAGCTCATCAAGAGAATGCCAAGAGTGTGCAAAGAAGTAATCAAAGCAAAAGGTGGCTACTTTGAAGAACCTAGAATATAAGACATATTTTCAGTTGTTTCACACTTTTTTGTTATTTATATAATTCCACATGTGTTAATTCATAGTTTTGATGCTTTCCGAGTGAATCTACAATTTTTATAGTCATGAAAATAAAGAATACTTTTTGAATGAGAAGGTGTGTCCAAACTTTTGGTCTGTACTGTATATATATATATAACAGAGATGTATTGTATAAAAATTTAAATCACACTAGCTTTCCACTTTCCAAAAAAAAGACATTAAAAAGGTTGGTAAAACTAACTTTTTATTGTTTTGCCAAAAAAGTCAGATCTATCAAAACTTACAATAATTTAAATTATACATTAAACTTTTAAAGAAATAAAAATAGGAAATGCCAGAATTACAATTTTTTGGTCACAAAATTTCATAAAGAAATCATTAAGCAGTAATTAAAACAGCCCATGGACCCCAATATTGTACAAATAAAAATGTCAGCTCAAGGAATGAAAAATAAGTCCTTACACAAATCCAATGATGAAGAAAAAATTAAGGTACATATCTCAGAAAATAACACCACAAGCATTTTTTACCTTTTTTACATTTCAGGTTTTTTTTTAATCAAAAACATTGACAAAGTTTATTATTTCCAAAATAGTACTGACTTGAAAAATCAAGTTGATAGGATTCATTTTACCACAGGATGAACTCTTCCCCAAAAAATATGGTGGAAGTGTGTTGTTTTTTCACAATTTAGCTGCACATGGAATTTCTTTTCTCAGTTTCCAGTTCATTTTATGGTGAAATGACATCATTCTAAACGACAACTTGTCCCATAAAAAAAACAGACCCTCATATGGCTATGTATGAGGGTTGTATGATGTAAAAATAAAAACTTATGCCTCTTGGAACAAAGGGATGTAAAAACAAAAGTGCAAAAACTAAAAAATCCTTGGTTGTAAACATTTCAAGTTAAATATGATTTTGCATTACAAAATACATTTGTTAGATAACAAAAGGCCAAATATGATTTTGGTCAATACATTGGTAATTCCATAGCTAAAGTAACTATTATTAGTAATTAATATAAAGGCTTTAAAGAAAAATAATATTTGTACCAAAGCTCACGATTTTCTTTGCAATTTTGCAATTATTGTAAGTGCCTCGATCTAGCTTTTAAGCCTGGAATCGAGGACAGGCACTGATATGGTTCTCTTGAAAGGAGGTGGGTATTGTGTCCATTTTTCATAAGCTACTATTACATTATTAAATGACAGTTCAGCAGTTTAGAATCACAGGGAAAAATACAGTTGAACTATACTACAAATTCAACTATTTCTCTGTGAACCACATGCAACCAAATTAGTGGTAATTGTACCTGCACTATTCTATTCCAAACAACATTTTCTATTACCAGCACTCTTCTATATCCTGGAATTTAGTCAAAAGTATAAAATAAGTTTGCATTTAGCTCCAAAGTTGATTATTTGCTTTTATTTATTTTTTTATTCAATTTATAAAGACTTTGATCTGCAAGAATAAAAGGCTTGAAGATTGTTCCAGACAATGAACATCAGTAAACTGAGATTAGAGTTCATTAAAATATTCTCATACTTGTCGTAGATTTATTCAAATAAGTCTTAAATGTTTCCAAAAGTATCACATATTTCTGTGATATTTAAATGAATGTAAAGTTTATTTTTGACCACAGGCAGCATCAAAGAAAGCTATTCAAGCTTAGGGAATAATGGAGTTTCATTGCTGTAGTCTTCTATTACCTTCACAATTATGCAATCATATCTGATAAATAAAACAAAAGCAAGGATATCCCTGGTGCAAATATGTATGCTTGAAAAAAAAACACTTGTAACTTCTACACATAATTAATGAACCTGCAATATTTTACCCTTTAATGACTAAGAAATGAATTTTACAGCAAAGTGCCAGAAATCAAGCAGGGACTTAACTACAGTGGGCACAGCGTTAGCAGGCAAACCCATACCTGGGTGTTTGAGGAGGCCAAAAGAACAAGGGCATTTTTTTTTTTACTTTTCTGCTTTTTTTTACCGCTTAAATGAAAAAAAAACTTTACATGTAATGTGTCTTCATTTGCACTTGTCGCAATTTTCAGAGACCTGGAGCATTCTCATTTTTTGGAATCTGAGGCTGCACTAGAGCTTATTTTTTGCTCATTGAGCTGACGTTTTTACTGATACCATTTTAAGGTAGATAAAATGTTTTTATCGTCTCTTATTACATTTTATTGCAATGTTGCAGCGGCCATAATTCTGGCGTTTTGATTTTTTTTTCTCATCACGAGATTTGCCAATTGGATTTATTTTATATTTTAATTGATTGGACAATTCTTAACAATATCGAATATGTGTATTTTATTTTTTATTAATTGTATTATTTTAAATAGGGTAAAAGGGGAATGTTTAATATACTTTTTTTAAATTTTTTACTGCATTTTCTAGTTCCCTTTAGGCTACTTTCACACTTGCGTTTTTTTGCCTGTATGTATAGCACAAATCATGATCTCCTATGAGCGTCAGCCACAGGTATGCCAATGGGTGGGATCAATGATGAGCTTCTAGTCTGCGCATGTTAAATACTGCTGTCAGTGATTGACAGCAATGTTTAACTGGTTGTTAGAGGCACAAGAGAGAGGAAAGATGTAGACTCAGCATGTGAGTGCGCATCAAAGGCAGGGACTTGGCCAATGACGTACATATATATAAATGGATGTGAAGCCGTTAAGCAAGTACTTTCACATAAAGTGTAAAATAAGTTAATGACTTATAAATATTAATGCCAGTAAATGTTTGCATAGTCCTAACAGTGTCTCCCCAAAAATATTAATGCTAGCATAATACTCCATGAATCAATCAAGCATGCAGATAATACTTTAATAAGCTGTGCCAGCAGAAGAATTTAGGGATGTACAGTATGTATGACTGCACAGGGTGCATCATTCTAATATAGAGAAAGAGTCATCATCTTCTTTAGTGAAGCAGGTGGGTGGTGACCCCATTTTTCCCTTGACCTATGGTGCTTAATTGCCTCTTACTTTGATGGCGTCTTGAGATTCTTTAGCCCCCATCTCACATAGGGAGATCACTAGCGAGATCGTTGAAGAGTCACCGATTTTGTGATGCAACAGCGACCTCGCCAACGATCTTGCTACATGACACGGAGTGGTGACCGTCCCCCCCCCGCTGGATATAGCCGATCATGCTTGAATGTCCTGGGCCATATTTCATCATCAGTGTCCCACTGGCCAGCGCGCATCGCTGCTTTTGACCCGACGAGTGACCTCGTTGGCGACGCGGAACTCAGGGATGCAGGATGGAATAGTTCAGAAAAGCAGCTGTGTGACAAGGTACCAATGACCGCCGAGGATCTCTGGATGGTTGCTGCGTCACTGAAGAAATCTGCCTGTTTGGCAGCTTACTAGCGACCATTTAGCGACGCACCAGCGATTCTTACCAGGTCGTATTGTTGTCGGGATCGCTGGTGCGTCGCTAAGTGAAACCGGACCCCTTCTCTTCTTTTGAGATAAAAGGAAAGAACTTGTGCACCTTGCCTTTCACATGTCCCTGCTGCTGTAGTTGGTTGTCAATACCATGCTTGCTCACTAAGCTCCAGATACAGACTTCTGAATTCTCTTTAATTCTCACCGGTGCATACTCTGCCTTGACAAACAAAATGACTGTGTGTTGCAATTTGTATCATGAGGTCATGGCATGTCTCAAGTCCATTTCTACAAAGTAAGCCCTGTAAAGGATGTAGAGAAGATAGAGTTTAGGGAGCAATTAAGCTGTTGCAGAGACAGGCAATAAATAATGAAAATTTTAGAATTAACTGAACTTATGGCAGTGAACAAATGATACATCAGCCCTATACTATCCAGAACATCACAGTAGACTTCAGACTGATACAGTCCTTACTTTTTAAGTTGCTTGCATACCTCTATTCAACCCTTCTACAGACATTTTTAAATGATTCCTGCCATACATGTACTTGTATATCACACTGCTTGTGCTGGTGTATTGAGTGGATTCAAGATTCAGGAACTGTGGTCACACCATACCCTGCAGAGGCAGGTTGTGTTGCACATGTATATACCTATACATAAAGCTAAACATACACATATACACAGGGGAGGATTATCATAAGGGCAATATTGGTAACCACCTAGCGCCTGGAGCCTATGGTCAGATTGATTTTTTTTGCACTAGTATAGGCAGCGCTTTTGGCTTGATAGGAAGCCTTCCCGTGGCTTTTCTACCAGTAATAAAGAATGGCAGAGTAGCTAGAGAATGTTTTTGTTGCCTTTCTATGAATCAGCAGGTGCCAGACTGATCATGTCATTGCGGCAGCATGAATGTGCTGGAAACAAGAGGATGTGAGGCCGCAGGGGATTGTAAAGAAAGCTAAGTATATACAGTGGGTACGGAAAGTATTCGGACCCATTTAAATTTTTCATTCTTTGTTTCATTGCAGCCATTTGGTAAATTCAAAAAAGTTCTATTTTTTCATTAATGTACACTCTGCAGCCCATCTTGACTGAAAAAAACCAGAAATGTAGAAATTTTTGCAAATTTATTAAAAAAGAAAAACTGAAATATCACATGGTCATCAGTATTCAGAACCTTTTTCTCAGTATTGAGCAGAAGCACCCTTTTGAGCTAGTGCACCAATTAGTCTTCTTGGGAATAATGCAACAAGTTTTCACACCTAGATTTGGGGCTCCTCTGTTACTCTTCCTTGCAGATCCTCTACAGGTCCATCAGGGTGGATGATAAACCTTGGTGGACAGCCATTTTCAGGTCTCTCCAGAGATGCTCAATTGGGTTTTGGTCTGGGCTCTGGCTGGGCCAGTCAAGAATGGTTGCAGAGTTGTTCTGAAGCCACTAATTTGTTATTTTAGCTGCGTGCTTAGGGTCAATGTATTGTTGGAAGGTGAACCTTTGGCCAATTCTGAGGTCCAGAGCACTCTGGAAGAGGTTTTCATCGAGGATATCTCTGTACTTGGCCACATTCATGTTTCCTTCAATTTCAGCCAGTCATCCTGTCCCTGCAGCTGGAAAACACCCCATAGCATGATGATGCCACCACCATGTTTCACTGTTGGGATTGTATTGGGCCGGTGATGAGCAGTATCTGGTTTTCTTAGAATTATCACCAAGTAGTTCTATCTTTGTCACAGCAGAGAAGAGAATCTTAATTCTCATAGTCTTCGAGTCCTTCATGTGTTTTTTAGCAAACTCTTTGCATACTTTCATATGTGTAGCATTGAGGAGATGCTTCTGTTGGGCCACTCTGCCATAAAGGCCCAACTGGTGGAGGGCTGCAGTAATAGTTGACTTTGTGGAACTTTCTTCCAACTCCCTACTGCATCTGTGGAGTTCAGCCACAGTGATCTTGGGGTTCTTTTTTACTTCTCTCACCAAGGCTCTTCTCCCACGATTGCTCAGTTTGGCTGGACAGCCAGGTCTAGGAAGACTTCTGGTGATGCCAAACTTCTTTCATTTAAGGATTATGGAGGCCATTGTGCTCTTAGGAACCTTGAGTACTGCAGAAATTATTTTGTAACCTTGGCCAGATCTGTGCCTTGCCACAATTCTGTCTCTTAGTTCCTTGGCCAGTTCCTTTGACCTCATGATTCTCATTTGGTCTGATATGCACTGTCAGCTGCGAGGTCTTATATAGACAGGTGTGTGCCTTTACAAGTCAAGCCCTATCAGTTTAACTAAACACAGCTGGACTCCAATGAATGAGTATAACCATCTCAAGGAGGATCACAAGGAAATGGAAAGCATGTGACTTAAATATGAGTGTCTGAGCATAGGGTCTGAATACTTATGACCATGTGATATTTCAGTTTTTATTTCTTAATAAATTTGCAAACATTTCTACAGTTCTGATTTTCTCAGTCAAGATGAGGTGCAGAATGCAATCAATCGCATTCCAATCTCTCCACAATGGCTAAGGCCAAAGACTCTCCATTGCACATGTATATACCTATACATAAAGCTAAACATACACATATACACAGGGGAGGATTATCATAAGGGCAATATTGGTAACCACCTAGCGCCTGGAGCCTATGGTCAGATTGATTTTTTTTGCACTAGTATAGGCAGCGCTTTTGGCTTGATAGGAAGCCTTCCCGTGGCTTTTCTACCAGTAATAAAGAATGGCAGAGTAGCTAGAGAATGTTTTTGTTGCCTTTCTATGAATCAGCAGGTGCCAGACTGATCATGTCATTGCGGCAGCATGAATGTGCTGGAAACAAGAGGATGTGAGGCCGCAGGGGATTGTAAAGAAAGCTAAGTATATACAGTGGGTACGGAAAGTATTCGGACCCATTTAAATTTTTCATTCTTTGTTTCATTGCAGCCATTTGGTAAATTCAAAAAAGTTCTATTTTTTCATTAATGTACACTCTGCAGCCCATCTTGACTGAAAAAAACCAGAAATGTAGAAATTTTTGCAAATTTATTAAAAAAGAAAAACTGAAATATCACATGGTCATCAGTATTCAGAACCTTTTTCTCAGTATTGAGCAGAAGCACCCTTTTGAGCTAGTGCACCAATTAGTCTTCTTGGGAATAATGCAACAAGTTTTCACACCTAGATTTGGGGCTCCTCTGTTACTCTTCCTTGCAGATCCTCTACAGGTCCATCAGGGTGGATGATAAACCTTGGTGGACAGCCATTTTCAGGTCTCTCCAGAGATGCTCAATTGGGTTTTGGTCTGGGCTCTGGCTGGGCCAGTCAAGAATGGTTGCAGAGTTGTTCTGAAGCCACTAATTTGTTATTTTAGCTGCGTGCTTAGGGTCAATGTATTGTTGGAAGGTGAACCTTTGGCCAATTCTGAGGTCCAGAGCACTCTGGAAGAGGTTTTCATCGAGGATATCTCTGTACTTGGCCACATTCATGTTTCCTTCAATTTCAGCCAGTCATCCTGTCCCTGCAGCTGGAAAACACCCCATAGCATGATGATGCCACCACCATGTTTCACTGTTGGGATTGTATTGGGCCGGTGATGAGCAGTATCTGGTTTTCTTAGAATTATCACCAAGTAGTTCTATCTTTGTCACAGCAGAGAAGAGAATCTTAATTCTCATAGTCTTCGAGTCCTTCATGTGTTTTTTAGCAAACTCTTTGCATACTTTCATATGTGTAGCATTGAGGAGATGCTTCTGTTGGGCCACTCTGCCATAAAGGCCCAACTGGTGGAGGGCTGCAGTAATAGTTGACTTTGTGGAACTTTCTTCCAACTCCCTACTGCATCTGTGGAGTTCAGCCACAGTGATCTTGGGGTTCTTTTTTACTTCTCTCACCAAGGCTCTTCTCCCACGATTGCTCAGTTTGGCTGGACAGCCAGGTCTAGGAAGACTTCTGGTGATGCCAAACTTCTTTCATTTAAGGATTATGGAGGCCATTGTGCTCTTAGGAACCTTGAGTACTGCAGAAATTATTTTGTAACCTTGGCCAGATCTGTGCCTTGCCACAATTCTGTCTCTTAGTTCCTTGGCCAGTTCCTTTGACCTCATGATTCTCATTTGGTCTGATATGCACTGTCAGCTGCGAGGTCTTATATAGACAGGTGTGTGCCTTTACAAGTCAAGCCCTATCAGTTTAACTAAACACAGCTGGACTCCAATGAATGAGTATAACCATCTCAAGGAGGATCACAAGGAAATGGAAAGCATGTGACTTAAATATGAGTGTCTGAGCATAGGGTCTGAATACTTATGACCATGTGATATTTCAGTTTTTATTTCTTAATAAATTTGCAAACATTTCTACAGTTCTGATTTTCTCAGTCAAGATGAGGTGCAGAATGCAATCAATCGCATTCCAATCTCTCCACAATGGCTAAGGCCAAAGACTCTCCATTATTGCTAAGGCCAAAGAGCTGTCTAAGGACACCAGGGACAAAATTATAAATCTGCCCAAGGCTGGGTTGGGATACAGGACAATAGGCAAGCAGCTTGGTGAGAAAGCAACAACTGTTGACACAATTATTAGAAAATGGAAAAAAACACAAGATGACTGTCAATCTTCCCTAATATGGTTCTCAATGAAATATCTCACCTCGTGGGGTAAAGATGATTCTGAGAAAGGACAGGAATCAGCCCAGAACTATATAGGTGAAACTCATACCATTCATACCTGAGTCTATCAACTTTTCATCCTGTATTTAAATAGGTGATGTATGCAGTTGCCAACTGTTGTTATGATTTAATAAACATTAATATACGGTACTTTTATTGATGGACTTAACTACTCCTTTTCTCTAATAGTTTAAGTTTGGTATAGTTGTAATTAAACAGATATGAGTTAGTGGGTCATTTTTACCACATAGAACATAGTAAAAATGAAACCCAAACACAACAGTAGTATTTAATTGTTTTCACCATCCTCCATACTTGATTTTTTTTCTGTATTCAAGTACATTGTATGGTAAATTAAATGTGTCATTCAAATCTTCTACTTCTGTAAGCAAACACTCATATGGATAAGTTAATAGATAAATAAAAAAGTGGTGGCTCTTAAAAGAAAGGAAGAAATGAGCACAAAATAAAAATTAGCCACTGTGGGAGAGACTTAATGAAAAATTACCATCAGCAAATAATTTTTAAATAGAAAACAATAGTGATGGAGAAAAGATTATCCATAAAGTTTAAAAGGTGCTCACTAGTCAGTTATTACTTTTTTTGCTCATTTGTTGTTTTTTTGTTGCTGTACCACAAGCAGCAGGCAGTAGATTATTTTTTGTAGATCTGTAAAACCATTATTATTATTTCTTTCCTTGCAATAATGGAAATCAATACTAGTGAGGTTCTACTAGACCTTTGCACAGCGGGTTATCTGAATAAGCAGAATTGTAAAGCATTGGGTGGGTGGGAAAAGCAGCAGTCGCAGGCTTAGATGAGCTATGTAGGTGAGTTTCAGACAATAAGACCCCCAGTTAAACAATGCAGTTGAACGTCAGTTGAAAATCATAACTATGACTTAACAGATCAGTGGGAGTGAAATAAAGAACAGATATACTGCTGGCGAGATACATATCATTTATAAGCTAATAATTAAATGATTATATTCCACTCATTAAATGGTTAAACAATGTGAACTCACTCCATAGTCATTAAAGTTTAGCTTCCATTTTTACTGACTATAAATGCATGGGAATGTGAGAATATGTGTTCACAGCACAGGTAATAATGTAAAAGGAGAATTGGAAGCTTTTCTTTATCACTGCCTTTGAATTATTCATTTAAATTTATTGCACACTAGCCAGGATGAAAGTGAAAAGTGACCATAAGCAGAAAAAAAGTTGCCATTCTCTCATCTCGAGGGTGGAAATAAGATAAATGGCAAGTTAGAAAGCAAGATCATTTTCTATTCCAGGCCAATTCATTCATCTGATAAAAGAAGGCTCCTTTCAGATTTTGTCGTTAAATTAAATGCCTCAGTGTTACAGTAGAGGATATATTATTAGGGGATATGAATTATTCACAGAAACTTCTATCATAGGTAAGACAAGCAGACACAATAAGGAGCACGGGAATTAATTCAGTATCAGATTAGTGTTCTACTGTGTGCAGGATGTACAGATTATAATGCTTCAGGTATCTGAGGTTACACAGTTGATTATGTTAATCTTAAAACTTGGAAAATGTTTTGAAAACTATTCTTTTTTCCAATGTTTAAAAAAGTGCCTGCATTTTTAGAAAGCCCTGGGGTTTAGAGCTGACAAATGTCATTTCCTAAAAGAACCATGGCTCCTAAGTCTTTGGTAAAGCTTATCTCAGAAAAAAAAAAATTTTGATTATACTTTTGTGTTAATAGATGACAGAATCTAATTTAGAGCCACTATTATATAGAAGAGCATCTACAAAAAGAGGCTCTTAATTTGGAGGACCCAGCATACCCCTTCTCCTTACAATCAGCATCCCCCTTCCCTGTTTCCTGTAGATGAAGGGTTCTACATTATTCATACAGTGCCCCCATCACGCTCATGCAGAAGCAGGTATGCTCCCAATTTTCTTTGCAAGGTACAAAGAAGACAGAGGGCAGAGCAAAGTACTGTAGTGTGCATGTGCAAAAAAGGCCAAAGACCAGTGAAGATTCAGAAGTAAAGCCAGCACATGCGCACTACAGTACTTTGCTTTGTTTATATCACGAGCATTATTACCCATGTTGCCATTTTTCATCTTTATTGGCTGATTTTGCAGATATATCATGTTTGATTTATATGGTATATGATCTGCTCCGTTCCTACACATGCGCACCATCATGCTGGCTATGTTATTCAATGTCATCCCCTATGGTACGGGTCTTATCTTTTGCCGCCCTCTTTTTGTTTATAATACACATTATGTATTTATATATGCCCCTTTGTGTACCTCAACATATAGTTTGTTGTATCACTTTATGTCAATCTAGCGCGGTACACATCTTTTTATATAGATGGGACGTTTTCCCTTACATTTGCCCTATTTCAAGATGGCCGTGGTTGGCCTTTCTCCATCTGTGCTTGCGCGGAATGACGCGCCTTCCCCTCTGCCCCCGTCTGCCTGTGGTCTAGCATCTGACGTCAAGGGGCCCCGTGCACTGTCAGCGCCAGCTTAGGCAGCAATGGAGGTCGGGGGTTTTGGATGCGTCTTCTTGCCTGATTGGCTTTATGTTTTATGAACCCCTATATATAGCGCACACAGCGGCCTAATGACACACCCCCTGAGGAAGGAAGCTATTTCCGAAACGTACGTCGGGGCTTTGCAGAGCGTGGTGTCCAGTGTTTTCTCCCCTGGTAGGTGTTTGAGTACTTTTGGTCTGAGCAATCTGATCCTGTCCTATTTAGCTGATCAGTTGGGGATTGTACCCCTAATTTATCATTAACAGGCCTGCTATTCATTAGCCTTTTTTGTCTGTTTCTTTGCTATAACCACATACATATTTATTAAATGGACATAACCACTTTCACTACCAGGTGTTATGTTATATAAATCTGGATACGAGTGTTTTATATACACTGTTCACCTTTTCGCTCTGCCTTCTTTTGTGTCACTCTTTTTGCCATTGTGCCATTTTAACCTGTGACTTCAATAAAAGATTTGTGATTTTTCATTATACTTTGGACGTCTATGCACTGATTCTTTCTCTTTAGCTTAAATATACTTTCAGTGTGTCCTGCACTGATCCACTATGGGCGGATATAGTTGTTTTGATTACTAGCTGTATCAACATACTTATAACACATGATGTTATTTTGTTCCAGCCCTGTGTGTTGTCATTTATGCTTGTTATTTAGCTCCATCTGTGAGTATAATAAAAGGTCTTTTTTGTGCCTTGCAAAGGGAATTTGGGACATACATACAGCATACTAGAATGCTGTAAAAGAAGTCTTAAAGGTGCTGGACTAAGACAGGTTCCCTTTAAAGGGTTCCATCACAGATTAGAATAAATTTCTTAGGTTGTTGTCATGAATTTTATCAAAATCAGTACATGAGTCTTTTGACTTGGTGATCAATGTAAAATAACATTCTTCATTAATATAGTGCCAAAAAATTCTTCATAAAGTGCCTACACAACAATATCAAGCAGTACAGAGTAACACAACACATAAGTTGCATTAGATCTCTGCTGGAAAGCTTACAATTAATAAGTACACTAGCAAAATACTTGCTTGTTTGCTCTTGGAAAATATGTTAAATTTTTGGTTATGTTTGCTAAGGTTACATTTTCAATTTCACCCTGAAGTTGGCAACTTCAGCATTTAAAATTTGGTTTCTTTTTTTTAGTTTGGCTTTATCAGTTGTTTATTTTTACTAATTTGTTGTGACACTGAGGCAAACAACAACTATTTTTTATTTCTTTTATTAAATATAAAAGATTACTCCCCTTTTACAAACACATAAAAATTAATAGTGCAACCCTTCACCCCTTTCCCCCCAGTGTAAACTATTAGTGGTTAACAGACAAAGGAGTAAGATTGATTTATAGAAACATAGCTGCCTATCGTAGTGCTTTATGGAAAACAAAATTTTTTTGTTTTACCTTCAGGTGCATATTAGTGATGAGCAAGCTCTAAAATGCTGGGGTACTTGTTGCTTGGGTTGAACATTTTTTAATACTCGGTACTCGACCCCAGCAATGAGCCCAATGTAAGTCTAAGGTAAAATCGTGCATTTTTGCCACGGTCCCCCTGGAGGTCCTTAGAGAGTCTAAAAACAGCGGAAATCATTGGGAACATTGCTTAAATGACATGGGAACATCATGGGGAAGACCCCTCGAAGCATTTCTGACTCCTAGGTCACTGCTGTGAACAATGTTGCCAAGTCTTACGCCACTTCTACAGACTCACCAAAAAACATAAAAAAATGAAACCAAAATGGATTTTCCTGGGAAATGTGTTAAGGAAAAACCTTTCCAGTTTAATGACTTGTATATAAGGCAAAATAAATAACCAAAACCAAAAATGCTCCTACACACCTTGGGCTATGTTCACACGTAGCGTTTTTGATACGTTTTTGAACTTCAGCATTGCTTTCAACAAATACAAATGCATTCACTGGGAAATGTCATTTTAACATTTTACAACCTTATCTGGCCATGTGGTGTGTGACACATCATCAGACACATCCTGTTTCATTTATGAAAGAGGGACTCTGAAAGTTACAAAGCCTATTTTTATAGGGCCATCAGGCAGACTGTCATACTCTTAAAGGGACAGCAGTTGGTTCTCACTATTCTTAGAGAGTCATCAGCCAGTTTTGCTTTGTTGTCCCCATTATTAAACTGTGGGTCTCCTATCATGTTATTGTGCATGCAGTGAGTGGCAAAGCTGCCCAAAATTTGGACGCACCCAAATACCCCTTTGATGAGACTTATAGGAGAGCCACCTGAAAGCAATGTTCCCATTATTAGGAAGTTAGTGATCCCATACTGTTTGCCTGTTAAATGAAAGCAAGGCCTGCCCCAAATTTAGACGCACCCCAATACCCCTTTGAAGACCCGTACAGGATGGCCACCTGAAAGCATTGCTCCCATTATTAGAAATTTGGTACTCCTATACTGTTTACTTATGCATTTAATGCAAAGCCTGCCCTGCCCCAAAGCTACATGCACCCCAAAAATCCGTTTAACCAAATGTACTGGACGGCCACATGAAACCAAAGTTCCCATTATTCATTTCTGTACTCCCATACTGTTTGCTCAAAAAGTGAATGCAATGCCTGCCCCAAATTTGGATGCACCTCAATACCCCTTGGAAGAGAATTGGAGGAGGGCCTCCTAACAACCTCTTCCCATTACAAAGGAGTGGGTCTCTTATACTTGTAATACCTATGCGGTAAGTGTATGTGCTGGCAAGCATTTCCCCCTGAGGGGCATACAGCAACATACTATCAAAAAATTTTGTTTATTGGCATCATAAACACCCTTACAAACAATAACGTGGGTTTTGCAAAACAGACCATGGTCACCCTGCTGGTCTAGTGGTGGTGGATGGCGAGACGTGGAGGAGGGCCTCCTAAAAATCTCTTCCCATTACAAAGGAACGGGTCTCCTATACTTGTAATGCCCATGCAGTACGTGTATGTGGTTTTGGATGATGAGAATGAGGATAATGAGGAGGACAACAGCAAATAGACCAAATCAGGAAGTGTATACCCATGTGTAGGTGTGAAGAGGTGCATGGGAATAGACCTCCAAAAAAGACACTAGATTTGAGTTCATGTTGCACTGCTATCATTCAGTGGTGTTGAGAAGTCTGGCCCCATCCAGCCCTAGTTCATTTTTATAAGAGTCAGCCTGTCAGCATTTTCAGTTGAAAGGCGGATGCGCTTATCAGTTATAATTCCACCAGCGGCACTAAATACCAGCTCTGACAAAACGCTAGCAGCAGGGCAGGCCAGGACCTCCAAGGCATAGAGAGCCAGTTTGTGCCACGAGTCTAGCTTGGATTCCCAATAATTATAAGGCACAGAGGAATCATGGAGGAAGTTGGTACAGTCAGCAAGGTATTTCCTCAGCATCTTCCAAACTTTGCACTCCTTGTGACAGTACCCTGCACCTCAGGGCCTGTGCGATGGGAGAGTCTGAGAAAACTATCCGAGAACTTTGCCAGTGTTCCCCTGCCTCTGCTGGATTGGAGTTGTGTCTCTCTTGCCTGTACTCCTTGGTTGTCCAATGAACTGTGAACTCTGCTGCCATCATTTTCAAATTGGAATTTTTTTTTAGTAATTCCGCAACAAGGATACTCTGGTACTGCACCGTTTTAGTACAACTGTTTGCCTATGGAATAAGAAACAGAAAGTTCTCCTTGTAGCATGGGTGTAGAAGTGTCACCAACCAGTAATGACTGTCACCCACAATTTTGAGAATGCGAAGGTCACTGGAAAGGCAGCATAGCATAAACTCAGCCATACATGCCAGACTGTTAACAGGCATGACTTCTGTGTCCCCAAAATGAGGACGACTGACCATGCTCTCCTCTTCCTCCTCCCTGTCCTCCAGGCCATCCACGTTGAACAGATGGTATGACATTTGTGCTTGTAATTCGTCTATAGAGCATAAAACTAGCTCCTATTCTTCCTCCTCCTCCTCTTCCTCATTGTCACCCAATCCATGTTGGGATGAGATTAGGCTGGGCTGTGAGTAATCACCCTGTATGGTTCCTTGCTGTTACCCATTATGCTCCGCCTGCAATGCATCCTCTTTGATTGTGAGCAGAGAACGGTTCAGAACACAGAGAATCAGGGTGGTGATGCTAATTATGGCGTCATCGCCGCTCAACATCTTGGTGGAGTCCATAAAGTTTTGGAGGATGGTACATATGTCTGACATCCATGTCCACTCCTGAGATCTTATGTGTAGAGTTGGAACTGAATACCGACTGCCTTGTTGATGCTGGTAGTCAAAAACTGCCCTCTTCTGCTCACAAATCTTTTCCAACATCTGAAGTGTAGAGTTACAACGTGTGTGGACATCACACAACAGTTGGTGAGCTGGAAGCTGAAAATGCTGCTGAAGCACGGCAAGGGCCGCTGAAGCTGCAGCTGACTTTCTAAAATGGGCACACAGGTGGCGTACTTTCACAAGCAGATCCAGCATCTCTGGGTGGCTTTTGAGAAACCATTGAACAATGAGGTTAAGCACATGGGCCAGGCATGGTACATGTGTGAACTCACCTCGCCTCAGAGCCGCCACCAGGTTCCGGCCATTGTCACACACGACTATGCCTGGCTCTAGGTTTATGTACAAAAATATTTGGCACTCAAAAATGAAGAAGCAGTATATTCTTTATTTAGCATCCAGACAAAAATAGACTCATATCGTATTGAACGTTTTCGGTCCAACAACGGACCTTCATCAGAAAGATTTTTTTTAGTTTCTTTTGGTAGAAAACTGCAAGAGATACAGATAGGGTAACAGATATCCTTAGGTAGTAGCAAAGTCTATGCTGGTATTATATAGAGGCTGGAGCACGAGTCTATCTGGTTGGAGTTGGATAAATGTGACTGGATAAAGCAGGGCTAAAGGAATGGGTTAACAGCGCTAGGGGTGCATGCTCTGCAAACAGATACAGTGCTTAGTCCCCGCAGGAGGAATGCAGGGTGCCGTGGTGTAGGGTGTTCTAAGACAAGCTGTACTATGGAAAAGGATCTGGCTGTATTATGCAGTACTAACAAGCAAATGGAGAAAAATAAACATGTACTCTGTATTGCTTTTGAAGAAAATTATCAGGATTAAGATGCAAAAAATATTATTCCTGGCCACTGATACCTCGGGCTATTTATATAAGGTAAATATCTGTAATAGGCAGCAGATATTAATTTAATGGACCCTCTTGCTGTATGCAATGAAGTATGCCACATACACTGCCTGCATACCTAGCACTGATATCTATATACACACATACACTGCTTGCCTAGCACTGATATCTATATACCCCATAGTTAGTCCTTAGAAGGACTGTTGGTTTAGCTGGATTTGTGTATTCAATAATAGTATACCCACACTAACTTATACACCACCAATTCTGTCCCTATCTCTGCAGCAACTCACCCTACATTGCCTAAGTCTAGAGCTGACAGGGATGAGCAGGGCGCTGAGCAGCCAACCAATCACTGTAATGTCACAAACAACATGGCTGCGGCATTACAGTGCATGGCAGACAATCTCTGCCTGTTGATTGGTGCTCTAAAGAGTGTTAAACATGCAGGGCGGTGACCCGAACTCTCGTCAAGCAACCTGGGAAATGCTTGTCGCTTGCTAAGCATTGTGAGCACTGCGATGCTCGAGTCTTGTGAATTCACTTTCTGGCCTGCCTCTGGTTGCTGGTGAAGATAGTGGAGATGGTTGTATTGACAGAGGGGTCGCGAGTTCTCTTTCCGGGCTCCCTCTGGTGGTTACAGGAGGTAATGGAGCTGATCTAATTAACAGAGGCCTGCCACCTGATAATGAGGACGATTGGACATTGGGAGATTTTGACTGGATTTAAGACAGCCGACTCCCTCTATCCCTGCTGGTGATTTTTTTCCTGCCTCCTGAGGTCTTAGTTTCAGCTGAGTCCCTGCATGCTCAAGCTAAGTGTTCTTTTGCTATTGTTCACATTTGATTTGGTTTTGTCTGTTTCAGTTTGGTGTGGTCAGCTAGCCCAGGCTGGGGCTGTGCTGAATTTCCATCCTTATGTTACTGTTTGTGCCAGTTTGTTTTGTCCCTTATTAGATTGGCCTCTCTTTGCTCTGTTTTCAGAATATACCAGAGTGCTGATATAGTGGGCAAAGTCTAGTGACTTCAGTATTTTTTTCTATCAGATGTGTTGGGCATTTTTTGCAGGGTTTTTTGCGAGATTGCAGACAGTGTCTTTCCTTTCCTATCTAGTTAGTGTGGGCCCCATCGTTTGCTCAGTCTATTTTCCTACCTGCGTTTGTGTTTTCATCTTGTCTCACCGACAATATATGTTTGGGGGCTATCTATTCCTTTGGGGTCTGCTCTGGGGCAGTTTAGATTTCCCCTTTCTTGCTTTGGGCTTATTTAGTTCTCCTGCTGTGTCGAGGCGTCTAGAATCATTGTAGGTATGCTCCACGGCTACTGCTAGTTGTGTGGATAGAATCAGGGGTCTGCAATCCGCTTAGTTACCAACCTCTCTGGTTTTCTGTGGCTTAGCTTGGTCTTGCTTTCCTCCTCGGTGACCCAATCATAACACTCGGGCAAGCACTGAGCATTACCGAGCATGCTCGCTCATCACTAGTGCATATATGAAAATATATTTGGGGTTACCCACCCTAGAGCAAGCAACGTGGAGTTGACTATGTGAAAAACACGAGCTCTCCAAATTAATGCTGACTACTTTAATTGATTGACCTTATGCTTTGCTTATCGTCATAGCATATGTTTGTTGGATTGGGAACTGCAGACTTTTAAACTGGAAGGGCATGTTGCTTGGTAGCAAGGAGATACTAGCAAGGAGATATGTGGAATGCAAACATGTTTCCCCTTAGAGTTTTCTATAAGAATAGAGGCTTCAATAACGTTGGTCATGAGACTCTTAACACACAACCGTGTGCCATTACACAATTTTTGTGGGTCAAGGTTCCTAAGCAAAATTATTGGAGCTCCTATTTTTAAAGTGAGCCTATGAGGTGGCATTTTAGGAAATTCCAAAGAATTCAGAAACTCCAATGGGTACATTACAGCTTGTTCACTATCCATGATTAAATCCGTGGACATGTATGTGGTCGCTGGACTAGGCAATCTCCCCTGTATTTGTAGATTTATGGAGCTGACACTATTGTTTTCCGGTGTTAGGATTGCACGTTCACGAAGCCACTGATGGTTGTTAAAATTGTTGCAAATATCAGGGAAAACTTGTTCAATAACCTTTTGTATCAAGGATGTCATTTTGCAAGTTTTCCAGGAAGAAAATTGAGCCAGTTGTAGAATTTGTATTGAAACTGTCATTTCCATGTCATAGTAGGTGGTGTGTAAATTTTTGAGCAGTATTATTTCCCATCAAGTGAACCTGCATAATATTAGTCACTAGTAGTGTTGAGCATTCCGATACCGCAAGTATCGGGTATCGGCCGATACTTGCTGTATCGGAATTCCGATACCGACTTCCGATATTTTTTCAATATCGGAATTCGGCATCGGAATCGGAAGTTCAGTTGATTGACGGCCTGACGTCATCATGATGCGCGGTGTGTGCGCATCATGATGCGCCGTCATTTCGGGCCTTCCGGGGGTCTCTGCCGGCCTGCCGGGGGGCTGTGCCGGCCTGCCGGGGGGCTGTGTGGACTGCCCGGGGTCTCTGCCGGCCTGCCGGGGGGCTGTGCCGGCCTGCCGGGGGGCTGTGCACCCTGTGGGGGTCTGTACCGGCCTGCCGGGGGGCTGTGCCGGCCTGCCGGGGGGCTGTGCTGATGTCCGGGGGTCTGTGCAAGCATCGTCCGATGGGACTACAAGTCCCATCGGGCGATGCCTGCTACCATGACAGTGATTGACACATTAGCCAATGATGGGACAGTAGTAGTCCCATCATCCGGCTAATGTGTTAAATGTTAAAAAAAAAAAAAAAAAAAAAAAATACTACATACATACTACATGCTACATACATACTACATATATACTACATACATACTACATACATACTACATACATACTACATGCATGCTACATACATACTACATATATACTACATACATACTACATACATACTGCATGCTACATACATACTACATACATACTACATGCATGCTACATATATACTACATGCTACATACATACCACATACATACTACATGCATGCTACATATATACTACATGCATGCTACATACATACTACATATATACTACATGCATGCTACATACATACTACATGCTACATGCATGCTACATACATACTACATACATGCTACATATATACTACATACATACTACATATATACTACATGCATGCTACATATATACTACATACATACTACATATATACTACATGCATGCTACATATATACTACATACATACTACATATATACTACATACATGCTACATATATACTACATACATACTACATATATACTACATACATGCTACATACATACTACATACATACTACATATATACTACATGCATGCTACATATATACTACATGCTACATACATACCACATACATACTACATACATGCTACATATATACTACATGCATGCTACATACATACTACATATATACTACATGCATGCTACATACATACTACATGCTACATGCATGCTACATACATACTACATACATACTACATGCTACATACATACCACATATATACTACATACATACAATACATTCATACAATACATACATAGACATACAGTACATATAACATAGAGTAACATACTTACCAATACTTGTCACATTGTTCCCCGAAGCCATTGTCTTTCCGGAATAAATATTAACATAACAAACCACAAAAATACTCACCCACGATCCGAAGCAGTCCACGAGTGTGTCCCACGACGATCTTGGGTAGAGAACTGCAGCATCAGATGATGCTGCCGTTCTCTACGGGCTGCAGGAATCCAATGACGGAAGGTAGGTATCCTTCCGCACTGTATTCCTCCGCCACTTAAAAAAAAAAAAGTCCCTAGTCTCACTTTATGCCATTGCTGTGTGGGAAATTCCCACACAGCAATGGCATAAAGTGAGACTAGGGACTTTTTTTTTTTTTAAGTGGCGGAGGAATACAGTGCGGAAGGATACCTACCTTCCGTCATTGGATTCCTGCAGCCCGTAGAGAACGGCAGCATCAGCTGATGCTGCAGTTCTCTACCCAAGATCGTCGTGGGACACACTCGTGGACTGCTTCGGATCGTGGGTGAGTATTTTTGTGGTTTGTTATGTTAATATTTATTCCGTAGACGACAATGGCTTCGGGGAACAATGTGACAAGTATTGGTAAGTATGTTACTCTATGTTATATGTACTGTATGTCTATGTATGTATTGTATGAATGTATTGTATGTATGTAGTATATATGTGGTATGTATGTAGCATGTAGTATGTATGTAGCATGTAGTATGTATGTAGCATGCATGTAGTATATATGTAGTATGTATGTAGCATGCATGTAGTATATATGTAGCATGCATGTAGTATGTATGTGGTATGTATGTAGTATATATGTAGTATGTATGTAGTATATATGTAGCATGTATGTAGTATGTATGTAGCATGCATGTAGCATGTAGTATGTATGTAGCATGCATGTAGTATATATGTAGTATGTATGTAGCATGCATGTAGTATATATGTAGCATGCATGTAGTATATATGTAGTATGTATGTAGTATATATGTAGCATGTATGTAGTATGTATGTAGCATGCATGTAGCATGTAGTATGTATGTAGCATGCATGTAGTATATATGTAGCATGCATGTAGTATATATGTAGTATGTATGTAGTATATATGTAGCATGTATGTAGTATGTATGTAGCATGCATGTAGCATGTAGTATGTATGTAGCATGCATGTAGTATATATGTAGTATGTATGTAGCATGTATGTAGTATATATGTAGTATGTATCATGTAGTATGTATGTAGCATGCATGTAGTATATATGTAGCATGCATGTAGTATATATGTAGTATGTATGTTGCATGTAGTATGAATGTAGCATGTATGTAGTATGTAGTATGAATGTAGCATGTATGTAGTATGTAGTATGAATGTAGCATGTAATTTTTTTTTTTTTTTTTTTTACATTTAACACATTAGCCGGATGATGGGACTACTACTGTCCCATCATTGGCTAATGTGTCAATCACTGTCATGGTAGCAGGCATCGCCAGATGGGACTTGTAGTCCCATCGGACGATGCCTGCACAGACCCCCGGAGCCTGCACAGACCACCGGCAGGCCGGCACAGCCCCCCGGCAGGCCGGCACAGCCCCCCGGAGCCTGCACAGACCACCGGCAGGCCGGCACAGACCACCGGAGCCTGCACAGACCCCCTGGCAGGCCGGCACAGCCCCCCGGCAGGCCGGCACAGCCCCCCGGCAGGCCGGCACAGCCCCCCGGAGCCTGCACAGACCACCGGCAGGCCGGCACAGACCACCGGAGCCTGCACAGACCCCCTGGCAGGCCGGCACAGCCCCCCGAAAGGCCCGTACAGACCCCAGAGAGGCTGTACAAGGGCAGGAAAGGGTTTTTCTTATTCCGATACCGGAAGTCCCATAGACTTGAATGGGACTTCCGGTATCGGAATCGGCGATACCGATACTTTTTTTAAAGATCGGCCGATACCATCCGATACGATACTTTGAAGTATCGGATGGTATCGCTCAACTCTAGTCACTAGTGATGAGCAAGCACTAAACTTCTCGGGTACTCATTTTTCGAGTAGAGCAAATCGTAATGCTCGGGTGCTGAAACCAAGTAACAAATATAATGTAAGTCAATGGGAAACTCAAGTTTTTTTTCAGCCCACCACCACTCTGGAGGTCAAGAGGGGTCTAAAAATTGCTTTAAATGATATTAAACCCACTGAAGTTGCATGACAACAGCATGGGGAAGACCCCTGGAAGCATCTCTGAATCCTAGGTTGCTGCTGGGAACAATGCTTTGAGAGTATTTTATGGACTGACAATAAAACATACAAAATTGCAGTTAAAATGGATTTTACTTGGAAAAAATGTTCAAAAGCTTTCTTTCCAGGATGATAACTTTTATACAGGACAATATAAATAAGAGAAATAAATGCTCTGCCACATTTTAGACTATGTTCATGTGCAGTATTTTTGCTGTTTTCTGCACATTTACATTGCATGGTGAAAAAAACATTCAACTGGAAGCACAATTTTATAATTTGAATACTTTATCTGGCTATGTGGTGTGTAAGACATGATCAGACACATCATGTTTGATTTATGAAAGTTATTTTTTTTCCAGGGCCATCGGGCAGCTATCACTATGTGTATTCATAGAATCATAGAATCGTAGAGTTGGAAGGGACCTCCTGGGCCATCTGGTCCAACCCCCTGCTCAAAGCAGGATTCGCTAAATCATCCCAGTCAGATGTCTGTCCAGCCTCTGTTTGAAGACTTCCATTGAAGGAGAACACCACTTCTCGTGGCAGCCTGTTCCACTCATTGATCACTCTAACTGTCAAAAAGTTTTTTCTAATATCTAATCTGTGTCTCTTCCCATTCAGTTTCATCCCATTGCTTCTAGTCTTTCCTTGTGCAAATGAGAATAAAGTTGATCCTTCTACAATGTGACAGCCCTTTAGATATTTGTAGACAGCTATTAAGTCTCCTCTCAGTCTTCTCATTTGCAAACTAAACATTCCCAAATCCTGCAACCTTTCCTCATAAGACAGGGTTTGCAGACCGGTCACCATTCTGGTCGCTCTTTTCTGAACTTGCTCCAGTTTGTTGATGTCTTTTTTAAAATGTGGTGCCCAAAACTGGACACAATATTCCAGATGAGGTCTGACCAAAGAGGAGTAGAGGGAAATAATGACTTCACGTGATCTAGACTGTATGCTTCTGTTAATACATCCTAGAATTGCATTTGCCTTTTTTGCTGCTGCATCACACTGTTGACTCATATTCAGTCTGTGATCTATTAGTATACCCAAGTCTTTTTCACATGTGCTGTCACTTAGCCCTATTCCTCCCATTCTATATATGCTTTTTTCATTTTTATTGCCCAGATGTAGTACTTTGCATTTCTCCCTGTTAAAAACCATTCTGTTAGTTGCTGCCCACTTCTCCAGTTTATTTAAATCTTTTTGAATCCTCTCTCTCTCTTCTCTAGTATTAGCTATCCCTCCTAGCTTTGTGTCATCAGCAAATTTAATCAGTTTACCCTCAATTCCTTCATCTAAATCGTTGATAAAGATGTTGAACAATACAGGGCCCAGGACAGAGCCCTGTGGTACCCCACTTGAGACATTCTTCCAACTGGATGTGCAGCCATTTACGACCACTCTTTGGGTCCGATCACTAAGCCAGTTATGAATCCACCTAACAGTTGCCTTGTCAATTCCATACTTAGTCATTTTTTCAATAAGGATTGTATGAGAGACTTTGTCAAATGCTTTGCTGAAGTCAAGATATACTATATCTACAGCATTTCCTTGATCCACCCAATCAGTGATACCGTCATAGAAGGAAATTAAGTTAGTCTGACATGACTTATTAGTTAGAAACCCATGCTGACTCTGTTTAATCACTTCATTCTTATCCAGGTATTGACATACATGTTGTTTAATAATTTGTTCAAAGATCTTTCCTGGTATAGAAGTCAGACTCACCGGCTTATAGTTGCCTGGGTCCACCTTCTTCCCCTTTTTGAAGATAGGAACAACATTTGCTCTTCTCCAGTCTTCTGGCACTTCTCCTGTTCTCCAAGAATTTTCAAAGATTATGGAGAGGGGTTCAAAAATTTCTTCTGCTATCTCCTTCAGTACTCTGGGGTGTAATTCATCTGGACCTGGAGACTTGAATTCATTTAGGTTAGCTAAGTGTTTCCTCACTATCTTTCTGTTTATAGATATCCTGGATTCTTCTATTCCCTTAATAGGACAGTGAATAACAGTTGATGTTGCATTTCCTTTCTGAGAGAAAACAGATGCAAAATAGGAATTTAAAAGTTCAGCCTTCTCAACATCCTGTCTTACCATTTCATCATTTTCATCCTGTAAAAATCCTATAGCATCTTTGACTTTTCTTTTACTTTTGACATATCCCCAAAATCCTTTATTATTGCTTTTGACATCTCTTGCAAGCCTCAGTTCATTTTCAGCTTTAGCTAATCTGATTTGTGCCCTGCAGGTTCTGCAGACAGCATTATATTCTTCTTTAGATATGCCTCCCTCTTTCCATTTTATAAACATTTTTTTCTTCCTTTTTAGCATGTGCTTAAGTTCTGTGTTCATCCATCCTGGTTTCCTTAAATGCTTCCTATTCTTCCCTCTTTTCGGAATTGTTAACAACTGTGCTTTGAGAATTTCATTTTTCAAGATTTCCCATCCTTCCTGGACATTTTTGTCTTTAAGGATATCCAGCCATTGGATCCCTCCAATTCTCTTTCTGAATCCCTTAAAATCTGCCTTTCTGAAATCTAACCTTGACGTCTGAGTCTTCACAGGTCTTCCACCTCTAGTTATCCAAAATTCTAAAATAGCATGGTCGCTACCTCCTAGGGTCCCAGCCACTTTTACCTCCTCAACCATTTCCTCCCTGTTTATAAGGATTAGATCCAAGGTAGCAGTTCCCCTTGTTTTCTCCCCTACCTTTTGGAAGATAAAGTTGTCAGCAAGAGAGGATAAGAATTTCCTTGACCTGTTAGTTTTGCCTGAGAGAGATTCCCAACAAATGTCTGGATAGTTGAAATCTCCCATGACAACTATGTCATATTTTTTGGAGAACTTGGCCATCTGATGCATAAAGAGTTCATCTATATCTTCGGCTTGCACAGGCGGCCTGTAGTAAATGCCTACAATGGTGTCCTTTCCATTGTTCTGTCCTTGTATTCTTACCCAAACAGTTTCCACAGAACTCCCAGTCTCTGAAGCTTCAATCTCTGTGCAGATATACGCGTTTCGAACATACAATGCGACACCCCCTCCTCGTTTATCAAGTCTGTTTCTTGCAAATAAGTTGTATCCTTCTAGTCTTGTATTCCAATCATGTGTATTGTCCCACCAAGTTTCAGTGATTCCAATTACATCATATTTCTTTTCCTGTGTTAGTAGTTCCAATTCTCCTTGTTTGTTGCCCATGCTTTGTGCATTAGTATAGAAACATTTTAGTTTGTGATTGGTTTCTCTTTCTCCAATATTTTTATTAATTAGATTCTTTCGTCTTTGTTCTTCCTTTCCACTTCTAATAGCAGAGTTCTCAATAGCATTTGTCAGGTGTATGGCTTTTTCTGGTCTTTTGCTTCCCTTCCCATGTTGTTCTAGTTTAAAGCTCTCCTTACAAGTGTAGCAAGGCGACTTCCAAATACATGCTTTCCAGTCTTCGTAAGGTGCACCCCATCTCTAGCAAGTAGTCCATCGTATAAGTAGTTCACTCCGTGATCCAGAAATCCAAATCGTTGCTGACGGCACCATCGACGTAGCCAGTTGTTCACCTGCAGAATCTTATTCCACCTCCTTGTTCCATGGCCATCCACTGGGAGGATGGAAGAGAAGACCACCTGCGCTCCCAGTTCTTTCACTTTCTTGCCTAAGTCTTCAAAGTCTCTGCAGATGGTTTCCAGGTCGTTTCTTGCGGTGTCATTTGTCCCCACATGTAGTAGCAGGAATGGGTAGTCATCTGTAGGTCTGAAGAGTCCTGATATCCTGTCAGACACATCTTTAATTTTTGCACCTGGAAGACAGCACATTTCTCTTGAAGTTATATCCGGTCTGCAGATAGCAGCCTCTGTTCCTCTCAGCAGGGAATCCCCCATGACCACCACTCTCCGTTTCTTCTTCACAACATTTTTCTTTCTCCATCCAGGAGGACTCTGAGGGCGTACAAGGTTGCTGTTTGTTGGCAAAGTCTTATCCTGATGTATTTCTTCATCGTTTTCCTGCGTGAGAGCCTGGTACTGGTTTCTGAGCAGTATGGGTGCTGACTGCCTCCTGATCCTCCTGCTTCTCTGGGTCACATGTCTCCATTCCTCTGTTTCTTCAGGTGCACTTCGAATTTCTTCTCTTTCTGTAACATGAAGAGATAATTCTGCTCTGTCCAAGAACTCTTCACCTTCCTTAATGATCTTCAACGTAGCTAACCTCTCTTCGAGATTTTGCAACTTTTCCTCCAACAGGGACACAAGCTTGCATTTTTGGCATGTGAAGTTTTGGCTTTTCCACTGGTAAATCTGTGAACATGTAGCAAGAAATGCAGCTCACCAAATGGCTCCTGGCCTCTTCCATCTTGAGATTTCTTAAAAACGATGAAAGATGAGCCAAACTTCGCGCGCCGATTGGCGCGCGGTTTTTCCGATTTCCTCTTTTCAGCTGCAACCGCCAAAACCCAGTGGTATTGAGCCATCAGGCGGCCCTTACTATTGTTAATGGAGCAGCGGGTGGCTCTAACTATTGTCAGAGGGCCATCAGGTGACCCCCACTCTAATTGCAATATAATTTATCCATTTGAGTGGGGCAAATTTTATTTTTAGTATTAATACTGTAAACTTTGAATCTTGGAGGGCCAGTGAAGTGGCCATTACAATTTATAGTGTGCCATCAGGCGTCCCCCATAATTTTTTGAGGGTCATCAGACATTTTGCAGACAGATGAGATCAAGATAGAGTTTTTTGGTAAAGCATATAATTCTACCATTTACTGGAAATGGAATGAGACCTACAAATAAAAGAACATAGTAGTTACAGTTAAGTATGGTGTAGGTTCAAAGATATTTTGGGTTTGTATTGCTGCCTCTGGAAAGCATCATGAAATGTGAAAAGTTCCAAAGGATTTTGAGTTGTAATCTAGTGTGCAGGGTCTGAAAGCTGGTTTTACATCCTAGGTCATGAGTCTTTCAGCAGTACATTAACCCCAAACATACTTAAAGAAGCACCCAGAAATAGATGGAAACAAAGCATTGGAGAGTTGAGAAGAGGTAATTCCAGCTTCAGTAGCATAAAGTTTCTCACCACTACTTCTTACATAGATAAACTATTAGTGGACACATTAAATCAGTTAATTTTGCCTGCTTTGAAGAATTTCTGAGTACAGATTACTGTAAAAAATGAAATGGTCAATGAGTGCATGAAAAAACAGCAGCAAGGCTTAAAATTTATAAGGGAACAATCACTGACTCAATGCCTGTCATACATTAAACCTACTGCCACACCTTACCCTACATGAACTGCAGATAAGAGTGGTAGTATTGTAGAATATGGAAGAGATTTGAACTGGCCCTGAAAAAATATTTTCTTAAGACATGCACCTCCATTTACCCCTATTAGTGTATAGGAAAAATGAAGTGAAGTACCATGAAGATTAAAAAAATGATTTTATTGCAATACCATTAAAAATAGTTTCAGCAAGAAAGGTGCAAGTACAAAAAAGAGAGAGAGGGAGTTATTACCATCTCACGTGATACCAACAAGCAGCAGGTTTGTATACACCACTAATTACAGATGTTGTATAATTTATATCTAGCGGTACACACCAATAAACACCAGTAAATTATAACAATATTTGCACGCTTGAATTATGCCTCAACATCCAATATGGCCCAGCCAGGAATCAATGAGCAACAATAAATTCCCAAAGATCCAAAGAAACCACTGTGTCTACACCAGTAACGCTTTGACCTATAGGTGGTCATAAGGTAAAGTGCGGGTTTAAGGATCTATATGAAGCCATAAAAGCAATATAATTACCTGAATGGACCGCTGCTGTGTCACATGAAGGGCGTCCCTCTGCCCTAACACGCGTTTGGCTTGTTCGGGAGGCATGTCGGGACAGGGGGCATCCCAGTTAAATATCCAATGCGATCAATGAAAAAACGAGAGGTGGAGAGGGGGCGGCGATAAACTCTATCATCATGTATTGTATTGCGCATGTGTCCACCATCTTAGTACACTGCATAGAGATTGAATCCTAAAAACCTATTGCGCATGTGCCCACCATCTTCCTATATCCTGGTTATGTAGTCATGTATTAGATTGCGCACACGCCCGCCATCTTGTTACACCACATAAAGGTAGAATCTTAATTGCGTATGTGCCCGCCATCTTGCTATACCCGGACATTAATCTCTATATATGTTCGCCCTCATATATATTCCACAAATTGCAGCCAATCTATTATTGTTAATTACAGTAAAGGATTGCTTTAGAATCATATAAACCGGCAAATAACACTTTTTATAGAAATAATTAGGCTATTATTAATCAGCAGTGAAAACTGATGACCAATCTAAGTTCATATGCGCATGCGTGTTTCATATTACTACATTGAATAAGGGAAAAAGATTTCAAAAAATGGGAGAAAACCATCAGTCAGGACAAACAAAAGAAATTTCAAAGAGATGTTACAGATTTTGAAACAAATAAGATTTTTAGATGGCAGTTCAAGAATACTCCTGTGGAGAGACAGTTTTCTAGAAGCTCCTCATCTGTCTCACTTTCATCAACCAGTGAGGGAGGGGATTTGGGTAATGAGCCATTTAGAGGCCCAAGGATGTGGCAATTTGTCAGAAGAAAAATGCAGGGTCTGGTTTTTAACCGGAATAATACGGCCAAAGCAGACTCCTTGAAGGTAATAAACCTTTCTTCACATGCCCTAACAGAGGTTCAGTTAGGTATTCTACAGAGAGGATTAACATTCTCACCTTCTTCTGATTTAGATACATTCGAAACAGTAAAAGATGCGCATTTATTCATGTGAAAACTTGTTTTCAAAAAACTTCATCATAAAAAGGTCTCTGTGGATACTCTCTCATCAAAAGATGAACAAGAAACTTTGGAAATTTTACAATCTTAACTTGA
The DNA here is from genome assembly GCF_039654945.1 of Dendrobates tinctorius. Classification (NCBI taxonomy): domain Eukaryota; kingdom Metazoa; phylum Chordata; class Amphibia; order Anura; family Dendrobatidae; genus Dendrobates; species Dendrobates tinctorius. The sequence continues at coordinate 20,246,509 of NW_027361783.1, forward strand.
TGAAAACTCCACAGGAGTAAGTGTTGTACCATCACACTTGTATAATAAATCTACAAAATTTCCATCACTGTCCTTAGTGCCATCAGTGGATGTTTTCACTAGAATAGTGACTATGGACATTGAAAAAATGAAAATGAAAAAAGTTTTCTCTCATAATATGACAAAATAGGAAAGGATTGCTCATGATGAACTAATGAGAATGAATGATGTGGTTTTTAAAATGGCCGACAAAGGGGACAACATTGTTGTCTGGCCCTGTACGAAGGGCTGGCCAATAAGATTTTGATGGATACAAAATGTTATAAAACACTATCATTCAATCCCATCACCAAATTTCAGAATGACCTCATTGAAATTTTAAATAGAGCATATGAGAAAAACATCATTTCTAAGAAATTTCTTGAGATTCATATTAAGGCTCATCCGAAATTGGCAACTTTCTACCTCATCCCAAAAATCCATATAAATGCAGTCGATGCACCAGGCAGACCTATAGTTTCAGCCAAAGAAAGTTTATGTGAAATAATTTGTAATATAATTGAATTTTTCTTAAAGCCATTAGTTTTTGAACTACCTTCTTACATTAAGGATACAACAGCTGTGTTAGGCCATCTTGATGAGATACAATTGACAGACAACATGGTACTGGTTGCAGCCGATGTTGAGTCTTTATATTCCTCAATAAGACATGTGGATGGTCTACGGGCTGTTGCAAGATATCTGAGACAGAGTACTTTGGATGCTGGACTGGTTGAATCCAATTTGGAATTATTGGAATTTGTGCTTATGCACAATGTTTTCACATTTAATCGTAAGATTTTCTTTCAGTTACAAGGGACTGCAATGGGGGCCTCATGTGCCCCCTCATATGCCAATCTGTTTATGGGGGCTTGGGAATGGTCAATTTTCCAAGTAGACACGGTTGCTGGAATAGAGCGGGTCCATAACTGGATCTGTTTCATTGATGATGTTCTTTTTATATGGGCAGGCCAAATTGAAGAATTAAGAACATTGATGACTAAGCTTAAGGATAATGATCTTAATATAAAGTTCTCGTATTAATTTGGAAGAAGCATTGAGTTTTTAGATCTTCTGATACATTCGTTACTACACGCCACATCAGCTCATTTGCCAAGTACTATTCAATGCATTCCAATAGGGCAATTTTTGTGAGTAAAAAGGATATGCTCTGAAGAAATGGATTTCCAAGTAGAAGCCAGAAAACTGACTGAAGGTTTTAAAGAACGTGGTTATAGTCGAAGATCGATATCCAGAGGCTATCAAAGGGCCAAGAATGCTTCTAGAGACAGTTTGTAACATCAAAATTAAACTATAGCAAAATGATCCAATGAAACTAACCACGTAAGATTCATTACCACTTATAATAATAGGTGGTATGATCTAAAAAATGTAATTAAGAAACAATGGCAGATTCTATTATCGGACCCAGTTTTTAATGAAACATTGCCAACAGAACCCTCAATGGTTGCAAAATGTTCTCGCAATTTAAGAGATATTCTGGTGCATAGTCACTATGATCCAAAGAGAAAAGAGGAGGAAAGAAGCAATACAAGAAAAGGCTTCTTCCCCTGTGGTTTATGCAAGGGATGTAGCAATATGGCTAAAAGTAAACAATTTCAGAATCAAAAAGGCGATAGGCAATATGATATAAGGACTAATATCACCTGTACGTCAAAAGGGGTGATATATTATGTGGTGTGTCCCTTCAACAAAATCCATATTGGCCTAACAAGTAGAGAACTGAGAGTCAGAATCAGGGAGCACTGTCTTGACATAGAAAAAGCCAAAAATGTTATTGATGAGAACTTATTGAAAAACATCCCTAAGCACTTTAAGAGATTCTATAAAAGCAACCACAATCTTTTGAAATTTAGAGGAATTTATTTGATAGCATTAGATTTCGGAGGGGGCGATATTGGCAAGAAATTGGGAAAGAGGGAATGTCAATGGATCTATAGACTGGGAACTCTAGCTCCAGATGGATTGAACGAGAGCTTTAATTTTGGGGCATTCTTATAGTAGACTAGTTTCACCTTAACAGGTGGCAGGTCTCTTTTTGAAAAAAAAATTTTGTAAGGCATTTTTATAAGTTTTTTTGTAGGGTTTCTATAATTACTAATTATTACATAAGTCGGGATGGGGTTTCATTATGTTTTTATTTTTTTGTGTTTTAACTTGTTTTTAATTTTTCTTATTCTTTAGTCACACATTTATCTTCTGAGAGGTGGATTGTGGTTGATGGTAAAAAGGCGGATAAACCCATCTGAACATCTACTGGAATTATTTATATGGAAAGAATTACCATTGGAGTTAACCAATTATATCATGGACTATTTTGAGTTAATATTATGAACCCATTTATGTTACTGTACTTATTGCACTTTATCACTAACAAAATTTATATATTTATATTGTATTGTGCTATTATATTTTTGTATATTTTTTATGAATACAACTGTACACATATTATTGTAATTATAATTGTCTATAAGGCACGTGTTTTATGCACAGGCACTTTTAATATGTTATTAATCACATTTGCATATAGCAAATATTTTATTGTTTTTTCTCCTTGGTTGTAAAATATGTTACAGTTTGGTGCACATACATTGTGTCCTTGCTCCTTGTCTTTTGAACGGCGGTCACATGACCGTAGGTTGCAAAGGACCTTATATGGAGATGATGAATCAATGTATGTGCCATTTTTCAAATCGTTACATTTAATGAAACAAAGTTGTAGAATTTATCGTAGATATTATCTTTTAAGCAATGAGGTTGATTTGAGGTAAAGTTATTATGTCATCTGTTTATATTAACTTAAAAATACTTGTTTTAAAGGAATCCCTTATTCAATGTAGTAATATGGAACACGCATGCGCATATGAACTTAGATTGGTCATCATTTTTCACTGCTGATTAATAATAGCCTAATTATTTCTATAAAAAGTGTTATTTGCCGGGTTATATGATTCTAAAGCAATCCTTTACTGTAATTAACAATAATAGATTGGTTGCAATTTGTGGAATATATATGAGGGCGAACATATAAAGAGATTAATGTCCGGGTATAGCAAGATAGCGGGCACATGCGTAATTAGGATTCTACCTTTATGTGGTGTAACAAGATGGCGGGCGTGTGCACAATCTAATACATGACATAGCCAGGTATAGTAAGATGGTGGGCAAAAGCACAATAGGTTATTAGGATTTAATTTCTATGCTGTGTATTAAGATAGCGGATGCATGTGCAATACAATACTTGATGATAGAGTTTATCACCGCCCCCTTTCCACCTCTCACTTTTTCATTTGTCACATTGGATATTAAACTGGGATGCCCCCTGTCCCGACATGCCTCCTGAAGAAGCGAAAGTGAAACGCGTGTCGGGGCAGAGGGACACCCTTCATGTGACACAGCAGCGGTCCATTCAGGTAATTATATTGCATTTATGGCTTCATATAGATCCTTAAACCCGCACTTTACCTTATGACCACCTATAGGTCAAAGCGTTACTGTCATGTCCACCATATCTGTTATGCCGCAAGTTGCCCGCAGCAGTGTGCACGTGTGCCTTACCTCATGGCTGCACGCTGTTGCTGAGTAACCATCCGTCTCTGTCTGACTCTGCAATCCGCTGTACTCCTGAAACCCCTGATCATGTGACCTTTCCTATGTTCCAGACCTGCTCTGGTTCTGCAATCCGCTGTATTCCTGGAAACCCCTGATCATGTGACCTTTCCTATGTTCCAGCCCTGCTCTGGTTCTGCAATCCGCTGTATTCCTGGAACTCCTGATCATGTGACCTGCTTTATGGTTCTACCCAGGCTGTTCTAGCGATGCTCTCTATGATCCTGGAGGATCTGAACCCAAAGTCCCTCCCTGGTCTTGACCCAGAAGTACTGGTATTATATCAGACCGTCCCTCTCTATGGTCGGGGCCTGAGTATTGTGTTGCTTCCCTTCATGGCTGCTTGGTCTGCTGGGTCACTCCCTGTAATCTGTGCCCCTGCACTCTGCCCTGTCATGCATCTCTGCACACACTCTGTGCTTGTACTCTGCCTCCTGTCTCGTGCCTTGTCTTGTGTTGTCTCTCGTGCCATGTTTTGTCTGTGTCATTCTTGGACTTGTAGTACTTCTGCTGTTCTCTGCCTTTGCATGTTTCGCCAAGTCTGGTCTTTGCTATTCTGAGCCTTGTAGTACTTCTCATGTTTCTTGCCTATGCCTGGTTTTCCGTACTCTGTCCAACGGTGCTCTCTTGCACATTTCTATGTCTAGTCCCAAGGCTCTGGGCTTCGGCCTATGCTCCTCTGCTAGCTCTGTTCTCTCTCTGACCTGACTCTGTGTTGCTGCCTATGTTCCTCTCCGTGTTCCGCTCCCTGCCTTGCCTTGCCTTGTTTCTTGCTTTGCCTTGTCTTGTTGCTTCGTGTGCCCTTTGCATTGCCCTGGCCTTCCTAGCCTCCTGTTTGTGCCTCAGTCGTGCCCACCCTAGCCGTGCCCGCCTGCTTGTGCCTCTGCCGTGCTCGTCGGTCAGTGACAGCTGTGCCTCAGCCGGGTCCGCTGGAGTCTTGCCCATCTGTCAGTGCTGCAGCCCATCCAGCTAGCCAGTGCCCCAGCCGTGCTCTCTGCTCTTCCTTGCACCTCACACTGTTTCTGCACTGTGCTCTACGTGCTCTTTAAAGCACGTGCAGGTCCTCGCCTGCTCCTTGGCATACCTTCCCGTGCTTCTGTAAAAGTATGTGCAGGCTTTGCCATGTACCCTGTCGTGCCCTCTTGCACTCTTGCACACACAGGCCCTAACCCTGTTCTCAAACCCTGACCCTGGTGTGTCTCTCTCCATGCGCAGGACTCTGTCTTGAACTCTGACCCTGGCGTGTCTCTCTGCACGAGCAGGATTCTGCCTTGAACCCTGACTCTGGCATGCCCTCTGCACGTGCAGGACTCTGCCCTGTACCTGGCAGGTCTCTCTGCATGCGCAGGACTCTGTCTTGAACTCTGACCCTGGCGTGTCTCTCTGCACACGCAGGACTCTGCCTGGAACCCTGACCCTGGCGTGCGTCTCTGCACACGCAGGCCTCTGTCCTTGTACCTGTCCCTGGCGTGTCCCTCTACATGCGCAGGCCTCCATCCTTGTACCTGTCCCTGGCGTGTCCCTCTACACGCGCAGGCCTACATCCTTGTACCTCTCCCTGGCATGTCCCTCTACACGTGCAGGCCTCCGTCCTTGTACCTGTCCCTGGCGTGTCCCTCTACATGCGCAGGCCTCCGTCCTTGTACCTGTCCCTGGCGTGTCCCTCTACACGCGCAGGCCTCCATCCTTGAACCTGACCCTGGCGTGTCTCCTAGCACGCACCCTGCCTCGTATCCTGGTTTGTCTGCTGGATTCCCGAAGCCTGCCGACCGCTGCCAGAGGTCCGGAACCAGATGACTACATCCTGATGCCTGGATCCTGTCAGTCCTTGCCAGTCTTTCGGAGTCCGATGCCTTCGCACCTGCCTTGGACCCTGGCATGTCTTCTTGCACGCACTCTGCCTTGGACTCAGGCGTGTCTCCATGCACGCACCTTGTCTTGGACTCTAGCGTGTCCTAGCATGCATCCCTCCTAGGAACACTGGTGTGACCCCTAACACGTACCCTGCCCTGGACTCCGGTATGTTTTCTGCACGTGTTATGTCTGGAACATTTGGCGTGCCCTTGCACGCACCTTGCCGTGTTTCACCGTTTGTGCCCTGCATCTGATTCTCTGTTTTTGCTTTGTATCTGTTTAAAGTGTGTAACCATGTTTGCTGAAGAAACCCTGTGACCTCGCTTATGTTTTGTATCCTGTTCGTCCTGTTGCTAGACACTCAATAGTGTCTCCATGAGCCTGCCATCTTGTCCAGCTGCTGTGGTAGCTCACCCCCTGTCTTGCCCCTGACTCTCTCTGTACAGGGGGTGGGTTCTCACTAGCTCAGCTCGCCCTAGGTGGGTGGGTGCCACGGCCCAGAGGGTCCACTCTAAGAAGAAAAATGACTCAGCGCAAGTGTTATGATTCCACCACACGGGGGGGGAAAGAAGGTGCCACTGAGCTCCACCCCCCCGCTGACCCTACCTACTTGCCGGTCCCACCCTAGCCGGTGGGCGACAACTGGGCGGCGGTCCCTTCCTCGGCGTAAGTGCAGGGAGCTACAGTGAGGGTAAACCGAGGGTGGAATTAATGCTGGACAACCTAAGGGAGACAAGCAGCAGCAAGGAGGACTACAAGAGTGATACTAAAGAGAGAACGAACCTGAAGGGTTAATCCACGAAACCCAAAACTAACACACCAAACAGTACTAAACTTTCAGGAAAGACAGAGCGGAAAGCTAGAGTCCAGAGGTACTCAGACGAAAGAGAGACCGGGAGGCTGTCAGAGGTTGTACCGGGCAGCGCAGTGGAGAAGGCAGGAATCCGTACCACAAAAGAATCACCGGCAAGGAGTGAAAGCCCTGAGGAGTGCTAAATAGGAAGAAGGCGGGACATGCGAACAGGAAACAGTGAAGCAGCCAATCACCAGAACGGGGAAGAATGATGAACGAAAAAGAACTAGTTGATCAGAAACTGAATATTCCGACTGGCTGTGTGGCACAGCCAGTAAGGCAGCGAAACTTGCTGTGGAACCCAGACTAGACCCCGGTATGAATCCTGACAGCAAGCTGACGTTCGTCACAGTTACTTGTGTAGACAGAGTGGTTTCTTTGGATCTTTGGGAATTTATTGTTGCTCATTGATTCCTTGCTGGGCCATATTGGATGTTGAGGCATAATTCAGGTGTGCAAATATTTTTATAATTTACTGGTGTTTAATGGTGTGTACCACTAGATATAAATTATACAGCATCTGTAGTTAATGGTGTATACAACCCTGCTGCTTATTCGTATCACGTGAGATTGTAATAACTCCCTGATATAGAAGGGTTAATGATTTGCCTTTAAATGCCTAACTGCCTTTAATTCTTCATTTGCCTTTTTCCTTTCATTTATTCTTATGACACTGCAGTTTTGGCTGTCTCCTCTTCAAGGGAAATATGCTTCTCATCATATATGTTCTCAATAGTCAGCCACAACGTGTTCTGGGTACATTATAAACAAGGTATGACCCTGAAGTGATGGTGGGGGCCACATGAGCTCCATAGAATTACATATTGTTGTAAATGGTATAAAAGATTGCCTTGTGTTTCATTACGTCAGATAAAGTGATTTGCCCACGGCTTGTGTGTGCAGTCTCTTTTGTCTCCAAGCGCTTGTAAATTAAGGGCGTAAAACTCCTAATTCGGCCTCACTGGTGATCTGGCATATCTGACTTTGGTCAGAGCGAAAACAGCTACAACAGTTTGGCGCCCGAACGGGGACCGTGGAAACCAGCCTATTCAGAATCTGTTTGTGGGAGCTTCCTGGGAGGTTGAAACATGCAAAATCCAGCTGCAGCAGGTGAGGAAATTTTATTCTTACTTTGATTTTGCATTTTGCAATCTCTCTACGGATCTCTACATATCTCGGGGTAAGGCTGTACAACACGGTTCAAAAGAACCTACATCACCAGTGAGCAGTGAGTATGTCTGTATGAGAGTTGAATAATAAAGTAATAAGATAATAATTGTCATCTGTATTATCTGTCAATCTGTTCTGGCAATATACTAATATATTAACTGGTTGTGTACTGATGTACTGTGTAGCACAGAGCTGGGATACTCCGTGCAGGGTTGCTATTTTGGTCATTTTTGATTGGCAGTAAATCATATGAGGCTGTATTTTGTATAGGGCTGTGGTTTTTGGTTGTTTTGGTTTTTGTTGATTCTTGTTGTTTAAGAAGTTGGCTTTGGTGTTCTCAGAGTGTCAGTGGACACTGCTGTAGTTTCATAAGGTGTTATTTCAAAGTGCAAAATAGGCAGGCTGTGTGAATCCTTGTATGTATGCCTATGAGAACCTCTGAATGAGATGAGAGATGAGTAATTGAGTATAAGGGATATAAATAAATCCCTGATTGATGAGGGGTTCCAATTAGGAATGGTCCTCTGTATGTGACAGAGGACATTATTCAACTCACTTTGATTTGAATTAGGCAGAGTGATTGAGATAAGGGTTTTTTGTTATCTTCTCTTTGTAAAATGAAATGACCACTGAAAAGTGAAAGGAAAAAAATCCCTGAATGAGCATGTATGAATGAATCATCACCATTCTGTGAAGATTGCAGAGGAGTTCTAGGGATACTGAGTCAAGGGGCAGAGCCCTACAGAATTTTTTTCATGGACTCCTAATATTGTTACCTTTCAGTTCTTGTGGAAGGTCCAGGACGGGTACGTTACAGATATTTCAATCTACATCTGAGATTGAATGAATTGAGAAATGATATAGCTCATATTATATGTGACATTACATTGTAAAGGTTCCTGGATGCATTTGGCCAGAAAAGGGCAAGGCTCGGTTACTAACATTATACAGTTACCTGCTCTTACAGTGAAATCCCGTGATTTTGAGAGTTTTGCAGAGATTAATTTTGATTAAGTCTAAAAGAACTACTGCCTTCTGTTACTGTGTGAAGGATGCTACATTTCTAAAATTCTGATGGGAGGGGGGAATGAAAGGGCTTTGCGGTTCTCCTCTCCTCTGTCTCCATTCTTATCTCTGCTGAGTGACTAATGGGAGGCTTCATGGATCTGCGCGCAAAAGTCTCTGTATTTCTGTCCTTGGTGTAATACTCACTAGGAGATTTGTGCATTTTAAAGCAACAGTACTTATTTGAAGTGGAATGAAATTTTGTAAGTTGAAGTTGGAAGTTGAAATTAAAATATGGTGCCTAATTTAGAAAGAAATTGTAAGTGATTGGTTGGTCATTAATGTGTTTGAACCTGCTTCTAGTTGTGTGATTGATTTATAGCAAATTGAGAATCAGCAGAAGGAGGTAGCCAATTGCACAGCTGATAAAGTAGGTTAGAGGCCTATCACACCTGGGCCTTCTTACTTTAGTCAGTGGGTTTTTTTGTTGTGGGTGAGAGGCAAGGAGCCTTCTGGCTACACCTTGGCAGGCTCACTCTGACTTGCTCTGTGTGGCCTGTAAGACAAGGTCAGGCACACTAGAAGAGCATTTCAGAACAGAGGGGAGCTGTCTAAGTTGAAGCAGCCTTCCCACGTTCCATAGAGCTGGGCTGGAAGGAAACAGGCCTATTCTTATTCTAGCCAGCTGATCTAACGGGTGAGAGGCAGAGAGCCTTCTTGATACTTCCTGTTGGTCTACCGGGTGAGAGGCAAGGAGCCTTCCTGCTACACCTTGGCAGGCTCGCTCTGACTTGCTACGTGTGGCCGCCCGTAGATAGGGTCCAGGCACACTAGAGGGGCATTTCAGAATAAAGGTGAGCTGTTGGGAGAAAAAGTTGAAGCCATGGGCAACTTTTTCTGTGTGCAGTCAGGGCCTCCCAATGGGATTCCACCGCTATGCAGATTGTAAAAGACAGAGAAGAAAGGAAGCAGTAAAACAAGTGGGACCAATATTGAAAAAGGCAAAAATACCAGAGTGTGAATGTTTGGATGTACAAAAAGACACAGACAAGGGAAGAAAATAGCAAGTGAATAAATGATGTTTGAGAATGTGCAGCAGTATGGAAAGTGTATTATGAATGTTTTGATTGACAAAGTTTAACCAGAGACCCAGACAAAACAGATGGACTTGTAAACACTGTGGTCAGACTCAGACAAACCCAGACTGAATAGCTACTTGTGTGACCTGTGCTACTGACCTAAGAGAGTTGCGCTAAATCCTGTCCAGACAAGATCATATGTAGTGACATAAGAAGCTGACATAATAGTGTGGTTAGTGGGTAGTGGGGACATTGACCTTTGAGAAGTAAGCTGACAGTAGACATCAGATGAACAACCACATCAGGACCTAGAAGGGCGACTAGAATAAGAAAGATGCAGTTGTATTATCCCTGGAGCCCCTCTGACCAGTTAGCTTTGCTGAAGCAGCTGCCTGACCCTGAAAACCAACCATTCCCGTTTTACAGACATAAAGGAAATACAGGAGACATATAAGTGTACCTGGGCAGACCTAGAGAGGCTGGTGAGTTTAAAGGCAGGTGATGCACTAGGACATATAATTAAGACACACAGATGTGGCAAAGAATCAGGCTTAGGGCATGGATGATAAATCTGCATGGTCTGGGGAGACGTACTGTGAGTCACTAAAACAGTGGGCTACAGTGGAACAAACAGAGCAGTCTGTACTCCTGACTAACGTGACACAGCAAAAAGGAGAGTGTAGAGATGTACCTTGGACGGTTACAGCTGAAATGGGCAGATATGGGGTACATTTGCATAAACCCACTTGATGTTAGACTACTGGTGAATGCATTCATTGACGGTATGAACAAAGACTTACGAGACGCAGTACAGACAGCCAGACTTGAATGGAGATATGTAGATCCGAAAGACCTCCTTAAGGTAGCTAAAGTAGTTGAGCAAACTAGGACGATAAGACAACCTGTCAGGTATGCTGGAGCACAAGGAAAACAGCGGAGACATAATAGGGGACCAAGGGACCTAGAAACAGTGAGGTGCTTGAATTGTAGTGCTTACAAAACTTATTGTTAGTGACAATACCCCTATGAACTTACTGTCATACTGTTATGATTAAATAGAAGAAAGAAAAAAAAGAGGAAACACTCCTCCTTGTTTAACCCCTTAGAGACCGCCGATACGCCTTTTAACGGCGGTATTTAACTGTACTAAAACCACAGCGCCGCTAATTCACGGCGATGTGGAGAAAGTGAATAGTGCCCCCCAGTGTCGGATTTTCTCTGGGGTCTCGGCTGCCGGGGGTAGCCGAGACCCCAGAGAACATGAATCGGTCGGTTTTTACCGACCCCGCTTTTGCGATCGCCATTATTAACCCTATAACGGCGACAGCAAAAAAAAGAAGCCGCAATTGTGCATTAAATTTCTCTTTCCTCTGATGTGATCGCACATCGGAGGAGAGAGAACTAGGGTCCCCAATGCCCCCTGGTACCTCTCCGTGGTCCAGGGTCCCCTCCCAGTGGGCCCACGTCCCGCCGGCGTCCTCCGGTGGGCGCCGCCATCTTGGATCCGGAGAAAATGGCGGGCGCATGCGCAGTGCGCCCGCCGGGAATCTGCAGGCTCCGGCTGGCAGATTACATTCATTCATTTTGATCACGATGATAAACTATCATCGTGATCAAAATAAACAAAATAGTACATAATCCCCCTGTTTATCACCCCCTTAGTTAGGCCAACATAACGAAATAAAGAAAATATTTTTTTTTCAGTTTTCCATTAGGGTTAGGGTTAGGGCTAGGGCTAGGTTTAGGGTTGGGCTAGGGTTAGGGTTGGGCTAGGGTTAGGGCTAGGGCTAGGGGTAGGGTTGGGCTAGGGCTAGGGTTAGGGTTAGGGTTAGGCTAGGGTTAGGGTTAGGGCTAGGGTTAGGGTTGGACTAGGGTTAGGGCTAGGGTTAGGGTTGGACTAGGGTTAGGGCTAGGGTTAGGGTTAGGGCTATGGTTTGGGCTCGGGTTAGGGCTAGGGTTAGAATTAGTGTTAGGGTGGACTAGGATTAGGGTTAGAATTAGGATTAGGGATTAGGGTTGGGATTAAGGTTAAGGTTGGGATTAGGGTTAGGGGTGTGTTGGGGTTAAGGTTGGAGCAAGAATTGAGGGGTTTCCACTATTTACCAACTTTGGGGGGTCTAAAAATTGGGTCTAAAAAATCACTTTTGTGGAAATAAAAAAGACTTTTTATTTTCACGGCTCTGCGTTTATAAACTTCTGTGAAGCGCTTGGGGGTTCAAAGTGCTCACCACACATCTAGATAAGTTCCTTATGGGGGTCTAATTTCCAAAATGGGGTCACTTGTGGGGTGTTTCCACTGTTTAGGCCCATCAGGGGCTCTGCAAACGCAACATGATGCCCGCAGACCATTCCATCAAAGTCTGCATTCCAAAATGGCACTCCTTCCCTTCCAAGCTCTCCCATGCGCCCAAACAGTGGTTCCTCCCACATAAGGGTTATCAGCGTACTCAGGACAAATCACACAATAACTGTGGGGGTATGATTTCTCATGTTACCCTTGTAAAAATAAAAATTTGGCGGCGAAAAGATCATTTTTGTGGAAAAAAAATGGATTTCTTATTTTCACGGCTCTATGTTATAAACTTCTGTGAAGCACTTGAAGGTTCAAAGTGCTCACCACACATCTAGATAAGTTCCTTAATGGGTCTAGTTTCAAAAATGGGGTCACTTGTTGGAGGTTCCCACTGTTTAGGCACATTAAGGGCTCTCCGAGCGCAACATGGAATCCCAGCTCTATTCCAGCCAATTCTGCGTTGAAAAAGTCAAACGGCGCTCCATCCCTTGCGAGCTCTGCCGTATGCTGAAAAAGTGGTTTACAACCACATATGGGGTATCAGCGTATTCAGGAGAAATTGTACAACAAATTTTGTGGTTGATTTTCTCTTTTAACACTTGTGAAAATAAAAAAAATGGTTCTGAAGTAAATTTTTTGCAAAAAAAAAGTTAAATGTTAATTTTTTCCTTCCACATTGCTTTAGTTCCTGTGAAGCACTTAAAGGGTTAATAAACTTCTTGAATGTGGTTTTGAGCACCTTGAGGAGCCTAGTTTTTAGAATGGTGCCACTTTTGGGTATTTTCTGTCATGTACACCCCTCAAAATGACTTTAAATATGATGTGGTCCCTAAAATAAATGGTTTTGTAAATTTTGTTGTACAAATGAGAAATCGCTGGTCAACTTTTAACCCTTATAACTTCCTAACAAAAAAAAATTTGCTTCCAAAATTGTGGTGATGTAAAGTAGACATGTGGTAAATGTTATTTATTAAGAAATTTTTGTGACACATCTCTCTAATTTAAGGGCATAAAAATTTAAAGTTTTAAAATTGCAAAATTTCCGCCATATTTCTGTTTTTTCATAAATAAACACAAGACTTATCGAATAAATTTTACCATATGTCACGAAAAAACATTCTCAGACTCAGCGGAATCCATTAAAGCGTTCCAGAGTTATAACCTCATAAAGGGAGTGGTCAGAATTGTAAAAATTGGCCTGGTCATTAAGCTGCAAACTGGCTCTGTCGCTAAGGGGTTAAAGCAATACCCCTCGAGCCTAGCCAAATCAATGGCCCTAAGTAGGGATATTAAAGGCAGGGGTTCTGGTGCAAAGATCTTCCCCCTGCAACACCCCTTTGTATCCCATTATGAAAAAAGGACCTAAGGGTTCCCCTGACACAGAATTGTTCATGACTTAAGGGCTATTAATGATGTTACAGAGAGTATAACCTCAATTATCCCTGATGCACACACATCTGTCACAGATTCCAGTGATGTCAAAATGTTTCACAGTCATTGATTTAGTGGGTGCATTTTTCTCTGTACCCCTGCACCCTGACAGTCAGTATCTTTTTATTTTACTCGGTGGCACAGTGGCTCGGTGGCACAGTGGCTTGGTGGGTTCGAATCCAACCAAGGACAACATCTGCAAGGAGTTTGCATGTTCTCCCCGTGTTTGCGTGGGTTTCCTCCGGGTACTCCGGTTTCCTCCCACATACTAATAGGGAATTTAGATTGTGAGCACCATCGGGGACAGTGATGATAATGTGTGCAAACTGTAAAGCGCTGCGCAATATGTTAGCACTATGTAAAAATAAAGATTACTATTATAACAAAGGTAAACAATATTGTTGGACAGTCCTCTCACAGGAGGGGAAGAAATCCCCTGCCATCTATTTAACAGCAATGGCAGGGATCCTTGAGTAGTGGCATCACCTCATCCGCAGATTGTACTATTACAGTACGTGGATGACCTTTTGCTGTTCTGCCTGGACCAGAGGTCCTGCAGGGAAGCTTCAGTTTCCTTACTATGTTTTTTTTAGCAGAAAAGGGCTGCAAGGTCTCACGTGACAAATTACAGTATTTCAAACAAAAGTTGACATTTTTGAGACATTATATTGCCGAAGGTACAAGACACCTGACTGAAGACAGGAAACAGGCAATTCAAAATCTCCCTCTACCCAGGTCACATCAGCATCTACGCACTCTCCTAGGCTTGGTGACCTACTGTAGACCTTGGATAAGGTCTGCTTCACAAATGATGCAACCTCTTTATGACTGCTTGTCATCAGACCCCTATGATCTCACTCAAGAAGCAATTGATTCCTTCCATTCTCTCAAACTGCTCATTGTGTCAGCCCCGGCTTTAGGTATTCCAAACTATGACCAGCCATTTTTCTTGTTTTGCACAGAGCAGGGAGGACATGCTACCGCAGTACTGACACAACAACATGGAGGAAAACAGAGACCAATAGCTTACTACTCAGCACAATTAGATCTAGTGATTAGAGGGTCACCTACATGTGTCCGTGCGGTAGGAGCAGCTGCACTACTACTAGGAAAGGCATGTGAGAACACACTGACTTTTCCTTTGACAATTTGTTCCCCACATGACATCCATTCCATACTCGTACAAGTTCAACCAAAACATCTGCCTATGGCCAGACAGCTCTGACTTGAATGTGTTCTACTAATTCCTGAGTAGTCACCCTCAAAAGATGTAATGTTCTGAATCCAGCCACCCTCCTGCCTGTGGGTTCAGAAAAGGGGGAATTGGTGACCGTATTAGCAAGTAAGGAAGAATACTTTGACATGACGAATGAACATGACTGCATAGAACTGATGAGTCAGGAGACAGTGGGATTTGCACACGTTCATGAAAAAACCTGTTCCTAATGCAGATTTTGAGTTTTATTTTGTAGATGGCTCCAGATACCACCAGGATGGGCGATTCTACACTGGATATGCAGTAGTATCCTCACATGAGGTAATCCGAGCTGAACAACTCCCTCCTCACATGTCGGCACGGGAGGCAGAGTTGAAGGCACTCACTGAGGCATGTAGAGCCGCTGCAGGTAAAGTCGCTAATATTTACACTGATTCAAATTTTGCATGGGGAATAGCCCATGATTATGGCCCTATCTGGAGAAGCAGGGCGTTTCTTACATCAGCCGGTAAGCCCATTAAAAATGCAGAGCTGGTGAACCAATTGATGGAAGCATTGATGTTACCAGTCCAGGTTGGCATTGTCAAGGTAAAAGCACACACAAACGGTGACTCCGTGGAGGTAGAGGGCAACAGAAGGGCGGACAAGGCTGCTAAAGTAGCAGCAAGGCGGCCTAGGGAGCAGTGGATGGTGGCGGGGAGTCAGTGTATTCCAGCCACACTGAGTCTAGATGTCCTGAAATCCCTTCAGCAACAGGCTGCCCAAACAGAGAAGGTGCACTGGGGGAGACTGGGAGCTGAGCTGAACTCAAATGGAGTATGGGAGAATAAGGACAAATTGTGCCTTCCAAAGTCCTTGTTCCCAATCATGGCGCAAGCAACACATGGCCCTACTCTCGCCTCAAAAAGTCACATGTGTGCCATGGTAGATGCCTTCTGGATCGCTCCTGGCTTCAGTTACGCAGCCGCGAAACTCGTACAATCATGCCTCTTCTGTGCACTGCACAACCCAAGTAAAACAGTAAAAGTCCCTAAGAAAGCGACACCTAGGCCTCTCTACCCGTTTCAGAGACTGCAGATTGACTACAAACAGCTACCAAGGTAGGAGTGTATGCAAATATCCTAGTATGTGTAGATCTCTTCTCTGGTTGGCCGGAAGCCTATCCGGTAAAATGTGAAAATGCTAAAACAACTGCAGACAAACTGATGAAAGAACTGATCTGCAGGTATGGTGTCCCAGAAACCGTAGAAACTGAAAGGGGTACACACTTCATGGGAGAAATAATGAGGGATGTCATGCAGGCCCTGGGTGTACAGCAAGCATTTCATACACCATATAGACCACAAAGTAGTGGGAAAGTGGAAAGATTAAATAGGACACTTAAACTGAAAATTCAAAAGGCCATGGCAGACACAGGAAAGAGCTGGGTAGAGTGTTTGCCTCTTGCACTCTTTTCAGTCAGACACACTCCAAATAGAAAGACAGGCTTGCCTCCTTTTGAAGTCCTGTTTGGTAGTGCACCAAAGACTGGTCTGTACTTCCCACAGGTGCTACAAATGCAACACGGTTCTAGGACAGCCTATGTCCAGGCCTTGCAGAAAAGACTTAATGTGGTGCATAAACATGTGTTCTCATCCATTCCAGATCCTAATGCCAGTGCAGATGTGCATCAGCTGAATCCAGGTGATTGGGTGGTTATACGCAGACACATGAGAAGGAGCCTAGACCCACGATGTGATGGCCCCTTCCAAATCCAGCTGACCACATCCACCTCAGTAAAACTTGAGGGAAAGCCCACCTGGATCCACGCCAGTCACTGCAAGAAGTTCCTTTCAACAGCAGAATGACTGCTCTCCTAATCACCTTGCTGGCAGTGGCAGGGTTAATGCACTCTACAGAGACACAGGACAAACTCTTGAATGTTGACTGGGACAACAAACTTATTCGGCATCATGCTCTTCTCATAAAGGACATGGAAGGACAGAAACCGAAAGACTGTTGGATCTGTACACACAGCCCGGTATCTGCTAGATGGCTGCCATACGCTATATCTTGTGCTACACCTCACTATAGATGAATTGCAGATAAGAGTGGAATTATTGAAATATTTTTATAACCTCTCTTAGAAATTTCTTTATTATACCTGACAACATTTGAATTGACTATTGGAACTACCCTATTAATAGTTTAATTTTATTGGATTACATTTATGGGATAACAAAGTAATTACTAAATTCTCAATTTTTTATGGACTTTTCTTCCATTTGGATTACAATTTTCCCAACCATTTCCAACCATTAGTCAAATTTATATACAAAAATTCATATGACTATAAACACTATGACCTTTTATTTTTGTTTCTTTTACTAACATTAATTTTCTCTCTTTTTACTTGTTAGGTACTTTAAATGAACAAAAATATATATTTTTACACTGTTTCATATAAGTCACTATCATAGCTGTATGCTTGTCCTTTTTTTCACCTGTTAGTCAGGTGTCCCCACCCTATAACTTTCCTGCAATGTTCCCTCTATTTACTCTTTTAAAATTTATGTTTCACACACTCTTCCTATAAAAACAAATATTTGACAAAAAATGTATGGCAGTTTATGCTGTGAACATTGAGCAAATATGTAACAAGAAGTTGAAACCTTGAGAACAGGGTGAAGTAGATTGAGAGCTACATCCAGAGAAAAATGTTTATGGTAGTGATGAGCAAATGTCCTCAGTTCTTGGATAAGGTGTTATCAGAACCTGCTCATGCACTAAGCGAGTGTCTTTGGTGTGCTCGAAAAATATGTTCGAGTCTCTGCATGTTAGGAACGGCGGAACTCACTAGATAAAAATAATAAAGTGCGTTTGCCACTCGGGGTCCACCGTGCAGTAGGTGTCACAACCGCTGCTGAGTAATGGCAGACGAGCAATATGGCGATATAATGCGCACGGGTTCAACTTCACCCGAAGTGCGCAGAGTGGGCTCTGTTCAAACACAGAGGCGCCGCAACAAAAACATACAAAAAGCCTGAGCCTGTTAGAGTCACAGGCCTCAGGTAAATGCACACAAGATATAAGGTCACAGGAGCAGGAACTATGACAGAGGGGCTGCGTCCGTCTAGACCTACCGTGTGTGCGGCGTTGCTACTGCGAATGTCAAGAAGGGCTGCAACTGCAGTGCGGCGCAGGACACTGCCGCTGGACGACACAGCTACAAAGCAGGTGCTATGTCGGATGCTAGCGCAGAGGTGCGGTGTGCACAGTGGCCTAAGGCTTGCCACAGACTGGCTCAGACTACTGAATTAATTCCCTATCCACATGCGTAATATCAGAGGGAGGGGATTTCATAATAAGTCAGTCACCAGAATCATACATCCGTCACCATTCACACAAAGCAGTATAGTCTATACAAGCGCATGGCGGAACGGCCATGCGTGCTTTTTATAGCAGCCGGAACCTTCTGGAAGCTTCCAGATCTCCAAGATGGACCAATGAGATCTGGAGCAGGACCTGAGCACATGACTCCTGATCTCCAATGGGAAACCGTCTCATGAGCATGCTCAGTTGGAGGACAGAGGGACTTAGCCCCTGGAGAGATTTGCTGCAAGGCAATCTCCTCTGCGGTAAATAAAGAGCAAGAGACTGCAGAATGTAAGGGTCTGGATTCCTGCAGAGGAGACGCAGGAACCTGACTCCTAACACTGCAGCTGCACGCCTCATGGATGTTTGACAGCTGCAGCACATGCAGGGAATGTGGGTATTTTAGGCTATCCCTGCATGTTTTGCAGCTGTCAAAGAGCTGTGAGACATGCAGGTGCAGGACTCAAACACATTTTCAAGCAGTCCAAAGACACTCTGTTATCTCACTACTATGCTCAGATAACACCTTATGCAAGCACATTTGCTCTTCTCTAGTTTATGGAAGACTGGATAAGGGCAGCGCAATGTAGTTTGTGCACTCTTGTCTGTAGTCAGTGTTTAACCCAAGAATCAGAGCACAAAAGAGAATTGTATTAGTTGACAACTTCACATTGCAAAAAAACTAAGTAATGAGTATATATAATCAAATATTTAAAAATTTGCATTTGCTAGGTTTGTTAATTTTTTATGTGATTTTCATAGCATTGATTCTCTGCTAATTGCTGCTCCAAAAAGGTAAGTGTAATACTCTAAGGTCTCCTAGAAGTGTATCGATATATACAACTGCTTTCAAATCCTTAAATGCAAACTCAGCAATAGTAGAAGTCAAAGTTACCTCACAATGGAAGTTAATGGTAACCAGTAGTGATGGGAGTACCCCTGGTCCGGTGGGTTTGGGCGAACAATTAAAAAAGTTAGGTTTGGGTGCCAGAATAGTACCCAAACTCGAACCCAGACCCCATTCAGATGAATGGAGGCCCAAACATCTGTTGTTTGCCACAGATCACATGCCCAGGTAAGATCATTACTGCCTTCAGAGAGCTGCGGTTTCCATCTTGTCAAAATACAGCATAAAAACAGCAGCTGTGACAGGCAGTAAAAAGTTTACGTCCGGTTCCAGTGACATCGACTGGTGAGAGAGCACTACTCCCATCAACCTGCGCCTGCTGCGGATAACAGGAGAAGGCATGGCTGATGGGAGTATTTATGTGCTAGAAATAAATAATTTAAAAAAATTATGTGGGGTGTTTCTATTTTTGATAACCAACATGGCAAAACTGACAGCTGCGGGCTGCAAGTCAGCTGGTGACTGGTACTCTTAGGCTGGTAAGGGGCCATGGATATTTGTCATTCATCCTAAAAATAGCACACACAGCTGCCCCAGAAAATGTGCATCCATTAGATGTGCCAGTTCTGGTGCTTTTTCTGGTTGTTCCTACTTGTTATGACGCAGTGGCAAGTGGAGTTCATATTTTTGGGGTTGATGTCACATTTGTATTTTCAGGTAACATCAAGCCCACAGCTTAGTAATGGAGAGGTGTCTCTATGTCACTTCTTCAATACTAATTCCATAGTCAGATGATCAGTAAAAATTACCCAGAATAAAGTCCTTTGCTTGAAATAAAAATGCACACCATTTTACAAATTTATTTCAAAATAATAAACACAGTTATACTCACCTTACATCAACTCCATTGAAGCCCTGGTCCCATGTAAAAAACTGAAATTAAGAAACAACTAAAATTCTCACCTAACACCCATTCCATTAAAGTTCTGGTCTGCTGTAAAAAACAAAACAAAAATAAAAACAGCAATTTCACTCACCTGTCCGGCATGCTGTCCCACGCTGTAATCCATGTCTGCAATAACTGTTTTTCAACCAGGATGGTGACAAGATGTGATCATCCAGGCTGCAATCCACATGAGAATGAGCTGCCATAAGAGCAGCATCAGTGACTAGCGGTGACATCATCGAGGTAATAGCAGGTAATCGAGGCAGCGTTCCCAGCTTACTTCATTGTGAGCTGGACCTGTGAACTGCAGTGACCTCAGTGAGATCACCACTAACACCATGAGAAAAAGTCTCATGGTGCAGCGCTGAGCTCAGTGAGTTCACCGCAGTTCACTCTTAGAAATTTAAATCAAAGAGCTTCCAAGAGCTTGTTCCTTGCCTAGGAAACCGGACATGTCTGATAGAAGGCAGAAGTGGATTGTAACTTAGGTAATAAGCAGGAATACATAGAATTAAAAAACCCTCTATTCATGAGAATGGAGAGGATTTTTAATAAAGATAATAATTGAAAAGTTGCTTGTTCTTACAAATACTTTGCAATTTTATCCATTTACAAGTTAAGAAGATACCTTTAGAGGTATTGCAGCTTGGTGACAGTATGTTGCAGAAATACAGCTGATAAGGAGTCCTAGGATAACATATTATATTTGCTCTAATATGAAGTCTCTTGTTATTCTTTTTCACAGTATGTGTTAAATACAGAAGTTAATTCTTTTTTTACTCCACTTGCAAAAAAAAGCAGAGTACATGTGGAAGTAAACACTGTTCTAGTTATTTAATAAATCATCTATATTGCAGCTAAGAAACTATGTGATAGTTTTCTTGATATCTTCATTAGTGATGTCACACACAGTGTGGGATGACTAAGTGCAACACTAAGGGATGAGGGGAAGAAAGCCCAGACACTAGGGAAAGGGTGAGTGAAAACCCCTGAGCAGATCTGATAACACCCTACGTGCACTACCTTCCCTAAATTGGCTCCTCACTAATCGCCGAGCAGGAACCTAAGCCCTGAATTTCCCTAAAGCTAGGCCCTGAATAGGGAGGTGAATGGATGAGCACTGGTCAATACCCACTGTAAACTAAAGACAAAAAGGTAGACAGACAAGGGGAAGGAACTTAGGTTGAGAAGGCTCAGGTAACATGAAACATCCTTAAACAGCTCCAGAGAGGAAAATAGCCAACTGCTATAGCTCCAAGCATTCACAAGGGAAAAATGTGAATATCACCGGCGACTCTCTGCAGAAGATTAGGGATTTGTAAATCCCCAGATCCAGGTGTGTCAATTAGAGCCGAATTGAGTTTGCCGCTGGGTTCAAGAGTCAGAAGGATTAAGGAGGCATCTGCAATGCCAAATGCAGAGACCTTCTGTAGCCAGATACAGAGCAACAGACAGTTGCATCTAACACCCGTGACAAATGATGAGCGAGCATGCTCAAAACTCGATCGAGCATCCAGGTGCTCAGGTATGCTTGTTATTCAATTGAGTATTGTTGGTGCTTGAGCGGCAAGTTTGAGTCCCTGTCCCACATGTTTTGCAGTTGTTTGATAGCCAATAAACATGCAGTGATTACCTGCCATACACGGTAATGTGGTAGCCAGGTTGGCTACTGGCATTACTGTGATTGGCTGGTCAAATTGCATAATCGGATCTTATCTAAGAATGAGTGATGAAATGCTTGGCACATTGTACTCTGGAAGCAGTTCACTAAGATTAGATCTAGGAGGGAGAGGTTAGATTAAAGCAGGCCTATGGGCAGTGTTTAATTGCTATTGCAGTGCTTGTATACCACTGATGCACCATTAAAGCAAGTCCTTTTCTGGGCTACATACTGTTATCTCTCTAGTAAAACCATTGTTACGTGCATTCAATGTAGTGATAGCTGGTGGAGGAGGGATGGTTTTGGATTAAAGGCATGAAGGCATTGATTTTTGCCTTACAGTCCTTCTTTAGGTATACTGCTGCTGCAACCTTAAAACAAAAACTATTTTCCGGGCTACATATTTTATTTTCTCTATTAATACCAGAAATTTTGCAGGAATATAAAAATATATCTAATTTAAAGTGTGCATGGTGTACATTAAGGGACTGGGAAGTGGACGTTCTGCTGATGATGCATGCAGAGAGTGAGGCTGAGAGCCAGGTGAAACTGTGCCTGTAACAAACATGCTCATACTCGAGACATTGCTTCCTGTCCCACATTGGAGGGGGGGCATGGGACACCACTCTTGAAACCAGAACAGTGCGAACAGGTGGTTGGTATGATGGCAGATAATCCTTCCACTATGTTTCCCAGCACTACCATGTCTTCCACATGGTTCAGTCTCACTAGTCATGAGTTGATACCACATAAACCTTACACGTATACTCCTTCCTCCAATGATGGCGAATCCCAGAAGACTAGTGATCCCATGCTTGGACATTGTGAGGAGCTTGTTATATTTCCAATTATTGATTTTTACTTCTCGCACTGCATGTTTCAAGAGGAACATGAGGAGATCGTGTGTAGTGATGCCAGAATAATTGAGCAGCCAAGGTTATAAGAAGATGACAGTGGGCATCAGCAATAAGTGTTTCAAGAGGTAGATAATGATGAGACACAGTGTTTGAGGTTATCATTGCTTCTGAGTAATTACTTCTTGTGCAGCAAATTTTATTGGTTGGTATTTTTTATTATGATTTCTTATATAGCATAGTCCATAGCCATATAAGCTATACCATATTCCACAGCACTTTCATTCTCCCCAATGGGGCTCACAATCTAAATTTCCTATCAGTGTCTTTAGACATGTGAGAGGAAATCAGAGAAAACTAATGCAAAAGCGGGGATAGCAAAAAAACTCCGGGCAAATGTTGTCCTTGGGGGAATTTGAACCCAGAACACCAGCACTGTACTGTAAAGCAACAGTGCTAAACCAGGAGCCAGCATGAGTGTTGGGAAATATGTTCCCACCATCACTGAACACCTTAAGTGGATATTGTGAGAGAGGATCAGAAGTGTACCAAGTCTTACTATAACAGGTATGTAATGTAAATTTCTAAGCATATGAACATTTATAACTGATCCCAGTCTTTTTTTGTCACATTGCTATCTGAGATACAGTGGGGAAAAAAAGTATTTAGTCAGTCAGCAATAGTGCAAGTTCCACCACTTAAAAAGATGAGAGGCGTCTGTAATTTACATCATAGGTAGACCTCAACTATGGGAGACAAACTGAGAAAAAAAATCCAGAAAATCACATTGTCTGTTTTTTTTTCATTTTATTTGCATATTATGGTGGAAAATAAGTATTTGGTCAGAAACAAGCAATCAAGATTTCTGGCTCTCACAGACCTGTAACTTCTTCTTTAAGAGGCTCCTCTTTCCTCCACTCATTACCTGTAGTAATGGCACCTGTTTAAACTTGTTATCAGTATAAAAAGACACCTGTGCACACCCTCAAACAGTCTGACTCCAAACTCCACTATGGTGAAGACCAAAGAGCTGTCAAAGGACACCAGAAACAAAATTGTAGCCCTGCACCAGGCTGGGAAGACTGAATCTGCAATAGCCAACCAGCTTGGAGTGAAGAAATCAACTGTGGGAGCAATAATTAGAAAATGGAAGACATACAAGACCACTGATAATCTCCCTCGATCTGGTGCTCCACGCAAAATCCCACCCCGTGGGGTCAGAATGATCACAAGAACGGTGAGCAAAAATCCCAGAACCACGCGGGGGGACCTAGTGAATGAACTGCAGAGAGCTGGGACCAATGTAACAAGGCCTACCATAAGTAACACACTACGCCACCATGGACTCAGATCCTGCAGTGCCAGACGTGTCCCACTGCTTAAGCCTGTACATGTCCGGGCCCGTCTGAAGTTTGCTAGAGAGCATTTGGATGATCCAGAGGAGTTTTGGGAGAATGTCCTATGGTCTGATGAAACCAAACTGGAACTGTTTGGTAGAAACACAACTTGTCGTGTTTGGAGGAAAAAGAATACTGAGTTGCATCCATCAAACACCATACCTACTGTAAAGCATGGTGGTGGAAACATCATGCTTTGGGGCTGTTTCTCTGCAAAGGGGCCAGGACGACTGATCCGGGTACATGAAAGAATGAATGGGGCCATGTATCGTGAGATTTTGAGTGCAAACCTCCATCCATCAGCAAGGGCATTGAAGATGAAACGTGGCTGGGTCTTTCAACATGACAATGATCCAAAGCACACCGCCAGGGCAATGAAGGAGTGGCTTGGTAAGAAGCATTTCAAGGTCCTGGAGTGGCCTAGCCAGTCTCCAGATCTCAACCATATAGAAAACCTTTGGAGGGAGTTGAAAGTCCGTGTTGCCAAGCGAAAAGCCAAAAACATCACTGCTCTAGAGGAGATCTGCATGGAGGAATGGGCCAACATACCAACAACAGTGTGTGGCAACCTTGTGAAGAGTTACAGAAAACATTTGACCTCTGTCATTGCCAATAAAGGATATCACAAAGTATTGAGATGAAATTTTGTTTCTGACCAAATACTTATTTTCCACCATAATATGCAAATAAAATGAAAAAAAAAACAGACAATGTGATTTTCTGGATTTTTTTTTCTCAGTTTGTCTCCCATAGTTGAGGTCTACCTATGATGTAAATTACAGACGCCTCTCATCTTTTTAAGTGGTGGAACTTGCACTATTGCTGACTGACTAAATACTTTTTTTCCCCACTGTATATATAAAATAATCTAAAATGAAGAAAAGCTACTTTTCAAAAAGTTGCAAAATATGTTAATGCATGTACGACATGTTTCTTATTCTCTTGCCATAAGTAACTAAAGAGTTTACATAATCTGAAAAATAAATATAAAAGATTGTTCAGTCACTTTTGTTTTACTATTGGCACTCTTATGAGATCCATAAAGTGTCATTTTTAAACCTACTTTTCATATAGGCTGTCTTTTTGCTCTACACTTATGCTTTACTGTTTATCATCCATCTACAGAACACATCCACAAAAGATATTTTTCTTAAAGATTGTATTTTTTTCTTGTCAATTACAATGTCTTTATCTATAAGTTATAGGATCATTTTACTTTTGAAGTTGCCATTTTTCATTTATCATTTCTAGTGTAATATTTCCTTTTAAGAGACAGCAGCATAAAACATAATATGAGTATTGTTTCTAACAGTTTACACAAGAAGTAAAAATGGAAAATGTACATATATAACCAGTTTTGATGCACAGAGCTCAAGTCATAAGTGAACTCTTCCCCATTAATGTTGGTCGTATAACAAAATGTTCTATTTAGTACTAAAGGGTCACTGTAGACAAAGTAAAACTAGCTCTGGGCTAGATTCTTAAGCCCTGATTTTTTTCCCCATTTTTGTATGTTGTAATTAGTGGCCTTTTTTGGCACCAAACTAAACAAATTGGTGCACATGATTTATGGATTTTGTGCAGAGTCAAAATGTTTTTTTTCCTATCTTGACCTGCTTTTACAGATTTCGGTGAAAAAAGTTACACGTTGGGACCAAAAAAATTGCACTAAATACTGGCATAGTCAAAATTGCATCAAGAAGTACTATATTATTATTATTATTATTATTATTATTATTTATTTATATAGCACCATTGATTCTATGGTGCTGTACATGAGAAGGGGTTACATACAAATTACAGATATCACTTACAGTAAACAAACTAATAATGACAGACTGATATAGAGGGGAGAGAGGACCCTGCCCTTTCGGCTTACATGCTACAGGATGGTGGGGAAGGAGACAGTAGGTTGGTGGGTTGCAGCAGTTCCGGTATTGGTTGAGGTGATATCACCGGTAGTGGTGAGAGAGAAGGAGGTAGCGGGGTCATTGCCGGCTGTAGGCTTTCTAAAGTGAAGTTGCACCAAATTTTGCGACTTTTTAAACAGTCACATTTGATGAATCATGCAAAAACATAAGGAATCGGTAGATTCCACCCAAAAAATGAAAAAAGTGCAAACAAAACTTGAGAGCAAATATATAAAAGAGACTTTAAAAAAGGTGCAAATAGAATAAGATTTGGGTAAAAGCAAAAAAAAAAAACACATGAAACTAGGCAGAAAAAAAATCAAGGTAAAAATAATGAGGAATAAGAGCTTGGAAGCGTAATTTTCCCTGCAGTGAAAAATTTCAAATGGTGACATTCTAGCAATCCCAACCCCTTAACGTCCAATGATGGCCAGAGTCTCCAGTGATGAGCACACACCTTTTCCTGCACATGACAGCTGATTTGTTCAGCTGACATGTGCCCGATACAGCCTTGGATGGAATTGCATTTCAGTAAAAAACTGACAGCAGCATTTAACATGCACACGCAGGAAGCATGTCATTACCTCCTCCCATCGGCACCCATGTCACATGACAGTGGGTCGCCGATGGGTTGTCATGACAATCCGGGCTCAGCAGAGACCCGTGTGGTTGTCATTGCTCGATCGCTATGGTGGTGGATGCTCATAGCAAGTGAGCATATCTGCTACACAGAGCAGGGCTGCAGTAATGCTCTATGTAGCAGAGGCGATTGGACGACTGCAGCTTTTGTTCTCCCATGGAGACTGTTGAAGCAAGTAAAAAGTTAAAAAAATGCTTTTAAAAATATTGAAAAGATAAAAAAATATAAAAGTTCAAATCACCCTCTTTCACCCCATTATCAAATTTGGTATGGCCACGTTCAAAATCGCCCGATCTATCAATATATAAAAAGAATTAATCCAATCTGTAAATGGCGCAGCCAGAAAAAAAATCAAAACGCCAGAATTGCATTTTTTTGGGACATCAAAAGATTGTATCTACACCAAAATGGTATCAATAAAAATGTCAGATCGACACACAAAAAAAGCCCTCATCCAGCCACAGATACCAAAAAATGGAGACATTAAGGGTCTCAGAAAAAGGCAACTTTGGAATTTTTTTCACCATTTAGATAAAAAAGAACCTAGACATGTTTGGTGTCTAAGAACTCGCAATGAACTGGAGAATCATAATGGCAGGTCAGATTTAGCATACAGTGAACCTAGTAAAAAGAACAAACAGAAAACAAGTGTGGGATTGCACTTTTTTGCAATTTCACCGTACTTGGAATTTTTACCCATTTTCTATTACACAACATGGTAAAACCAATGGTGTCATTCAGAAGTACAACCCGGCCCGCAAAAAACAAGCCCTCACTTGGCCATTTGGATCAAAAAATAAAAAGTTATGGCTCTGGGAAGAAGGGGAGCAAAAAAACCAAAAAATACCTCTGCTCATTAAGGTTAAATCATCTACTAGGCTATAGGTAAAAACAGCTATGGAATAAGCAAGTGCCATCTTACATTCATGGACTTTCTGAGTTTTTGAAGCAGATGACGTTTTAAGAAAATGTCTGCTGTGTTTTTCCAGAGGAACCTTCTTTATGCAAGGTGCCCATGCACGGGAACTAGCAGTGCTTTCGACGCAGCGTATGTTCACTGCATCCAAAACGCTGGCTTCCATTGAATGCAGGTAAATCCGTATGTGTTCACTGAACCATGCAGATTTACAACATTTAATACATTTCTATTGATGTAATTTCTGTTGCGTAGACTAGCCTCTCTGCAAGAGAAATTGACATGCTACTGTCTACAAAGATGAGCCTCAAGTCTGGATCCACAGATGATCCGCTAGCGACTATGCAAGCATAGTGGACATGGGATTTCTAGAAATCCCATCCACCATTCTGTCACAGCTGGCCGCTACAAGTTTGACGCTGTATAATTATGCAGTGTCAAACCCACAGCAGTTCCTGATGGTTGGCATGCAGCCTTACTGTTTTTTGGCAGCTATGTCACCAATAGAGATGAGTGAATTCGTTCAGATTTTGTCTCCGAATCCGATTTTGACATATTTGAGCCATATTCGAACAATATTCATGCTGAATGTATGGCTTATGATCGGTTCCGAACATTATTCCGTAATTTCTACTCCCATTGACTCTAATGACGTTTGACGAATATTTTAAAAAAAATATTCAAATCCGATCATATTTGGAACTGAATCTGAACAAGTTTGCTCATCTCTAGTCATCAGCAACATTTTTTCCTTAATTTATATGTAAATCCAAGCCAAAATAGAAGCCACCTGAAGAATGGATCAGACACATTTTTTTAGTCAATTCACGGCTTTCGAAACCTGGTTAAAAGAAATTGAAAAAGATAAAACATATGCACAGGAAGTCGTTTAGACATTTCTGTGGATATATTCATTACGCCTGAAGTGGGCCAGTATGGAAAATTTAATTTACAGTATCTTTATCATGTTTAACAATTTTAGATAAGTCTTTAAGACATCATCTTCAGCTGTCAATTTCAAATCATTATCACACATGAAGAAAATCAGGATGTTACTGACTCAGTTACTAAATCACACATGCAGGTTTTAAAACTATTTTTTGATGCCATTAAAAAATAAAACCTAAAGAGAATGCGATGGGAAGAAAGGACAGAAAAACGGATACATTGTTTCTCTATTGTATCCAGTACAATTTACTGTTTAGCTAAAACAACTGAATTACAAACTGCCACAAAAATATAATTCCAGCCTTACAAGTTTGTTATATAGTATTTTTATTTAAATTTCACTGTATTGTTGATCGAGTTTTTGGAAACAAAGACAAAAGTTGATTTAAAAGAAAATAATGCTATGTGGTAAAACTAGTCAGCATTTTTCATTCAGAACACTTTTTTATAAAAACTATATTTTTTGTAGTTTTTTCCTTTTATTTAATGTTTTCTTTTAGTGCTTATGTGTGTATTTGTGCGTGTGTATGGGAAGCCTGAATACACACATACAAATCAATAGCTTCTACAATCTACAAATATTCAGCAATAGCACATGATATAAAGCATGATATAACGGCACAATGTAAAGATGTGGAGCATATGAACGCTGAAGGGCCAATATGGGAAATTTTTATCCCAGAAAG
Organism: Dendrobates tinctorius; assembly: GCF_039654945.1. Classification (NCBI taxonomy): domain Eukaryota; kingdom Metazoa; phylum Chordata; class Amphibia; order Anura; family Dendrobatidae; genus Dendrobates; species Dendrobates tinctorius. The sequence goes on from NW_027361783.1 coordinate 20,275,216, forward strand.
CTAACATAAGGGCTCATACCCATTTGTGATTAAAAAAAGGTCCGATTTCTGGACTGTAAAAAAGGAAGGAGTGCTATGCGAGTGTCATGCGATTTCTATGCGATTTTTAATCTTTCCATCCGTTTTCTTTCCGTTTTCCATCTGTTTTACATCCGTATGCAATCCGTTTTTTTTGCAGCAACTATTTTTCTACAGTCATTTACAGGACCATTTACAGTGTTCTATGCCACAGAATGGTAATGTATCCATTTAAAACGGATGGTCCGTTTTTGGTCTGTTTTTTAATCGCACCCATTGACTTGCATTGACAAAAATCGCAGCAAATCGCAGCATGCTGCGATTTTTTTCTCAGTCCGATTTTAGATGGGAAAAAAATCGCAAGTGAGATGTCACCCATTGACTAACATTGGTCAGAGTGCAATCCGATTTTAAATCGGATTGCAATCGTCCGATTTTATCGCCAGTGAGTATGAGGCCTTATTTGTAAAGTCACAAACTTTTTATGTAACTTCAATTGGCGTCTTCACACTAGTCCTTTCATCTCACAAAAAGAAGGAACAAGTACATAGCAAATAATATTTGTCTGAATCGGCCTATAAGTCAAACATTACATTTTTTTTGAATTATAAGAAATTATTGATCACAGTATTTATGCATAAAACTTACTGGAAAATTAAAAATGTAAATTCTCTCCTACACAAAAAAGACATCTATCTCCCTATTGGCAACTATAGGTAGCTATGATATTAGGGTACCGTTACACTTAGCGATGCACCAGCGATCCCAACAATGGTATGGATCGCTGGTGCATCGCTAAGTGGTCGTTAATGAGCTGCCACACAGGCAGATCTCACCAGCGACATAGCAGGGTCGTGGGTTGCTACTTACCTGTCAGACGCGGCGATCCTGACGTCTTCCCGCCCGCATCCACGTGTCGCTCGTCGGCGCCACAGGAAGCCCAGCAGGAAGCACCCAACGAGAAATGATCCAGGACGTTCTCGTGCGACCAGCGATGAGCAGCGGGGGAGCCAGTCGGAGGTAAGTATCAGACATAGCGATATCGCTAGCAATATCGCTATGTCACAAAATCAGTGACGTTACAGCAATATTGCTAGCGATATCGATATGTGTAACGGGGGCTTTACTAAGATCCCTTATCATGTTTTACAGCTCTTTAACCTGTCATGTAAACAAATGCTATTACCTGAGAAAACCTAAGACAGAAACAAAATGAACATATACCCCGCTGTAAGTAAATGTGTAAAAGCTATAGTGCATATAAATAACATTGGGTACTTGGAAAACACCATTTTTGAAAAAAAAAAGGTTAATTGCCACCCCCCAGCGTCAAGGTGTACCCAAATTCGGGAGGGTCCTAACTAGTGTTGAGCATTCCGATACCGCAAGTATCAGGTATCGGCCGATACTTGCTGTATCAGAATTCCGATACCGACTTCCGATATTTTTTCAATATCGGAAGTCGGCATCGGAATCGGAAGTTCAAAGTTGATTGACAGCCTGACGTCATCATGATGCGCGGTGTGTGCGCATCATGATGCGCCGTCATTTCGGGCCTTCCGGGGGTCTCTGCCGGCCTGCCGGGGGGCTGTGTGGACTGCCCGGGGTCTGTACCGGCCTGCCGGGGGGCTGTGCCGGCCTGCTGGGGGGCTGTGTGGACTGCCCGGGGTCTGTACCGGCCTGCTGGGGGGCTGTGCCGGCCTGCCGGGGGGCTGTGTGGACTGCCCGGGGTCTGTACCGGCCTGCCGGGGGGCTGTGCCGGCCTGCCGGTGGTCTGTGCACCCTGTGGGGGTCTGTACCGGCCTGCCGGGGGGCTGTGCTGATGTCCGGGGGTCTGTGCAAGCATCGTCCGATGGGACTATAAGTCCCATCTGGCGATGCCTGCTACCATGACAGTGATTGACACATTAGCCAATGATGGGACAGTAGTAGTCCCATCATCCGGCTAATGTGTTAAATGTTAAAAAAAAAAAAAAATACTACATACATACTACATACATACTACATGCATGCTACATACATACTACATGCTACATACATACTACATATATACTACATGCATGCTACATACATACTGCATGCTACATACATACTACATACATACCACATATATACTACATACATACTACATGCATGCTACATACATACTACATACATACTACATACATACTACATGCATGCTACATACATAACACATATATACTACATGCATGCTACATACATACTACATGCTACATACATACCACATACATACTACATACATACTACATACATACTACATGCATGCTACATACATACTACATGCTACATACATACTACATATATACTACATGCATGCTACATACATACTACATGCTACATACATACTACATACATACTACATACATACTACATACATACTACATGCATGCTACATACATACTACATACATACTACATGCATGCTACATACATAACACATATATACTACATGCATGCTACATACATACTACATGCTACATACATACCACATACATACTACATACATACTACATACATACTACATGCATGCTACATACATACTACATGCTACATACATACTACATATATACTACATGCATGCTACATACATACTACATGCTACATACATACCACATACATACTACATACATACTACATACATACTACATGCATGCTACATACATACTACATGCTACATACATACTACATATATACTACATGCATGCTACATACATACTGCATGCTACATGCATGCTACATACATACTACATGCTACATACATACCACATATACACTACATACATACTACATACAATACATTCATACAATACATACATAGACATACAGTACATATAACATAGAGTAACATACTTACCAATACTTGTCACATTGTTCCCCGAAGCCATTGTCTTTTAAAGGAATAAATATTAACATAACAAACCACAAAAATACTCACCCACGATCCGAAGCAGTCCACGAGTGTGTCCCACGACGATCTTGGGTAGAGAACTGCAGCATCAGCTGATGCCGCCGTTCTCTACGGGCTGCAGGAATCCAATGACGGAAGGTAGGTATCCTTCCGCACTGTATTCCTCCGCCACTTAAAAAAAAAAAGTCCCTAGTCTCACTTTATGCCATTGCTGCGTGGGAAATTCCACAGACCCCCTGGCAGGCCGGCACAGCCCCCCGAAAGGCCCGTACAGACCCCAGAGAGGCTGTGCAAGGCAAAAACAGGGTTTTTCTTATTCCGATACCGGAAGTCCCATAGACTTGAATGGGACTTCCGGTATCGGAATCGGCGATACCGATACTTTTTTTTAAGATCGGCCGATCCATTCCGATCCGATACTTTGAAGTATCGGACGGTATCGCTCAACTCTAGTCCTAACCTCTAGTATTAACATGTGTCTTAGTAATATCAGTGTAAATAAAGGCTGAGCAGGTCCAGAAAAAAATAAAAAATAACAGGAGTATAAGTTGGTATACATGCAAAATAGGAGCATGTTCACACTAGTCATTAAACAAAACCTAATATGGAAACAAATAAAATAAAGGAGTTAAAGCAATAATGCCATATAGTGATGAGCGAGTATACTTGCTGCTCGAGTTTTCCCGAGCATGGTCGGGTGTCCTCAGAGTATTTTGGCGTGCTCGGAGTTTTAGTTTTTGTTGTCTTATCTGCATGATTTGCCACTGCTAGACAGCTTGAATACATGTGAGGAATGCCTGTTTGTTAGGGAATTCCCACATGTATTCAGCCTGTCTACACGTTGCAAATCATGCAGATAAGGCGAGAAAAACTAAATCTCCGAGCACGTTAGAATACTCGGAGGACACCCGAGCAAGCTCGGGAAAACCCAAGCAACGAGTATACTCGCTCATCACTAATGTCATAAAAATAAATTGGGCACTTAGTAAACACCGTTTTTGATAAAAAAAACAAACATAAAAGCCATCCCAAAAGCTTTGAGGTGTACCAAAATATGGGATGGTCTTAACTTCTAACATTAAAACCTTACAATGCATCATAGTGATGTCATTAAACTGCATATATGGTGTAAATATATAGGTTAAAACATTCTAAACTTGCCTTTCTCCTGCAGTGAGGGCACCAATACCAGGAGAAAATGAAAGTTATTCATCCTGCCTGTGTTCAGCATTCAAGCATAGAGGTGGATAACCACGGCTTCAATTATCCATAGTTCAGTGCACATTGAGCCAGCATTAGAACTGGCTTTTTGTCAGTGTTGGGGGTGCAGTTACGATCGACATTCACTAAGGGGTGACTGAAGCCGCGCTGGATAATCCCTATGACTGAAAGCTGAATACTTGAGGAATAAAATCCACTTTCTCCCCTTAGTGAGTCTCTCAGTGCGGGCACTGGTCAGGTTTATAATGCTAAAATCCTTCAGATTAATCCCATATCTGTACATATCTTCAGGTTACCATTTTATGACCTTAGAAGTATAGGTACATCCAAGGTTGCATTTCCCAGTTTGTTACAGACTCCAGAGATGAGCCCACAACTTTTCCTAAGCATGTCAGAAAACTCAAAAACAGAAAAACCCAAGATGGTGAAGAAATTAACAGCTTCCCGCTAAGGCCGGAGTCACACTAGCGATTAAATCGGACGAATGCAATGCAATAAAAAATCGCACTGCATTCGTACCAATGTTATTCTATGGTGCTGCTCCCATCATCCGTTTTTTGATCAGATCCGTTCCTCGGACCGAGTCAGTCGCAGCATGCTGCGATTATCACCGATTTTCGGATCGGATTCGCCAATGCAAGTCTATGGATGCGATTAAAAATCGCATTGAAAACGCACCACACGTGTGACTTGCGATTAAATCGCAAGACTTCTCCAGGTCAACAGGAAAGAGCATCAGGCATTGGCATTGGATGTCAATTTGATGCTTAGATGCTAATAAAATTGGTTCATCGCCGGAAAATGGGATGACAGATGGATCTCTGGACAAGAAACCTTTGTGCGATTTCGTACCGTAAAAATTGGACAGATTTTTTAATCGTTGTGTGTGACTCCAGTCTAAGGGCCAGGAATTTTTTCTTTTTTGCACTTTCATTTTTTTTTTTCTCCTTATTCCAAAAGCCATAACTTTTTTATTTTTACATCGATATAGCCATGTGAGGACTTTTTTGCTGGACGAGTTTTACTTTTGAATGATACCATATATTTTATCATCTGTTGTACTGGAAAGCGGGAAAAAACTGTGCAGAAAAATAGCAAAAAAAGCACAATTCCACAATTGTAGATTTTTTTATTTACAACATTGATGTTACATTAAACATGACTTGGCAAATATTGGTAGCTTTTGCTTTACTTTAGTGGTGAAAAAAATAAAAGCTAATACTAGAGAAGAGAGAGAGAGGATTCAAAAAGATATAAGTAAACTGGAGAAGTGGGCAGCAACTTACAGAATGGTTTTTAACAGGGAAAAATGCAAAGTACTACATCTGGGCAATAAAAATGAAAAAAGCATATACAGAATGGGAGGAATAGGGCTAAGCGACAGCACATGTGAAAAAGACTTGGGTATACTAATAGATCACAGACTGAATATGAGTCAACAGTGTGATGCAGCAGCAAAAAAGGCAAATGCAATTCTAGGATGTATTAACAGAAGCATACAGTCTAAATCACGTGAAGTCATTATTTCCCTCTACTCCTCTTTGGTCAGACCTCATCTGGAATATTGTGTCCAGTTTTGGGCACCACATTTTAAAAAAGACATCAACAAACTGGAGCAAGTTCAGAAAAGAGCGACCAGAATGGTGACCGGTCTGCAAACCCTGTCTTATGAGGAAAGGTTGCAGGATTTGGGAATGTTTAGTTTGCAAAAGAGAAGACTGAGAGGAGACTTAATAGCTGTCTACAAATATCTAAAGGGCTGTTACATTGTAAAAGGATCATCTTTATTCTCATTTGCACAAGGAAAGACTAGAAACAATGGGATGAAACTGAATGGGAGGAGACACAGATTAGATATTAGGAAAAACTTTTTGACAGTTAGAGTGATCAATGAGTGGAACAGGCTGCCACGAGAAGTGGTGAGTTCTCCTTCAATGGAAGTCTTCAAACAGAGGCTGGACAGACATCTCACTGGGATGATATAGTGAATCCTGCTTTGAGCAGGGGGTTGGACCAGATGGCCCAGGAGGTTCCTTCCAACTCTACGATTCTATGATTCTATGAAAAAATTTTAACCCCTTTACCCTCAAGTGTGGTTTGCATATTAATGACCGGGCCAATTTTTAAAATTCTGACCACTGTCCATTTATGAGTTAATAACTCTGAAATGCTTCCATGGATCTCAGTGATTCAGACATTGTTTTCTAGTGACATAATTGTACTTCATGTTAGTGGTAAAATTTCTTTGAAATGACTTGCGTTTATTTGTGAAAAAAACAAAAATTTGGCAAAAATTTTGAAAATTTTGCAATTTTCCAACTTTGAATTTTCATGCCCTTAAATCACAGAGATATGTCACACAAAATTCTAAATAAGTAACATTTCCCACATGTTTACTTTACCTCAGCACAATTTTGGAACCAAAATTTTTTGTTAGAAAGTTCTAAGGGTTAAAAGATGACCAGCGTTTTCTCAATTTTACAACACCATATTTCTTAGGGACCACATCACATTTGAAGTCACTTTAAGGGCTCTATATGATAGAAAATACTCAAAATGACACCATTCTAAAAAACTGCACCCCTGAAGGTGCTCAAAACCACATTCAAGAAGTTTATTAACCCTTCAGGTGATTCACAGGAATTTTTGAAATGTTTAAAAAATTAACATTTACCATTTTTTCAGACAAAATGTACTTCAAATCCAATTTTTTTTATTTTACCAAGGGTAACAGAAGAAATTGGACCCCAAAAGTTGTCCAATTTGTCTTGAGTACGCTGATACCCCATATGTGGGGGAATCACTGTTTGGACACATGGCAGAGCTCAGAAGGGAAGGAGCGCAGTTTGACTATTTCAAACTAAAATTGGCTGGAATTGAGATCGGACGCCATGCCACGTTTGGTGAGCCCCTAATGTGCCTAAACAGTGGAATCCCCCCACAAGTGACACCATTTTGTAAACTAGACTCCCTAAGGAACTTATCTAGTTGTGTGGTGAGCACTTTGAACCCCCAAGTGCTTCACAAAAGTTTATAATGTAGAGCCATAAAAATAAAAAATCATATCTTTTTCACAAAAATAATTTTTTGTTCCCAATTTTTTATTTTCTCAAGGGTAACAAAAGAAATTGGACCCCAAAAGTTGGTGTCCAATTTGTCCCAAGTTCGCCGATACCCTATATGTGGGGGTAAATCACTGTTTGGGCACACAGCAGAGCTCAGAAGAGAAAGAGCACCGCTTGACTTTTTCAACGCAGAATTGGCTGGAATTGAGATCGAACCCCTTGTCATGTTTGGAGAGCCCCTGATGTGCCTAAAGAGTGGAAGCCCCCCAAATCTAACTACAACCCTAGCCCCAAAACACCCTGTCACGGGGTCCTTCTCTGGTATCACACAATCAACAGAGCAAGCGAAGAGTGAACAATTTCAAGACCTTTATTCAGGCAAAAATACGAAAAGGTCCCTATTCAGTCCACCACACAAAGGATAAGATAGTCCAGAATAAGAATGCAGTCCAGTATCAGGATAAAATGTACAGGGAAACGAGATTCCAAAACTCTAGCACCAGAGGATAAAAATGGGTCCTTCTCTCTGAAATGCAGCCTTTTCACGATCTTGTCTCTACCGGAACTGACTTGTCCAGCTGCCGTTCTTCCCCCACCCCCTTTCTTGTCCAGGGGTAGTCAAACAAGTTGCCTCCCAGAGGAGAACAAAGGGCCTTAGGGATTAATGCACTACAGGGGGTCATCAAGAGACAGATACAGTGAGGCTGTAGACTTACAATGTAATAAGAAAAACACTATGAAAATAACTGGAATTGTTAAAAATAGGAATATACAAAAAATGACATCCACATAACATATCACACCATCACAACCTCTCCCCCCCATAATAAGTGAGCATGCCATGAGGTCTACACAGACCTCTGGACTGCTCACTTTAGTCAACATTGCTCAGTTATTTATAATTCCTTGTACAGTGGCAGGGGTAGGTCGGCCTGGGGAGCCTATGGTTCTTCTTATCGAGACAGTCCATCAGCGTTCTGGTGTTGGCTTCCTCGCTTGTATTGGATGGAGAAGCTGTAGGGTTGTAAGGACAAGCTCCACCACAGCAATCTTCCATTGTCCCCTGATACGCGATTCAGCCATGTGAGGGGGTTGTGGTCTGTAACAATTGTAAAGTCTCTGCCATACAAGTAGGGCTGCAATTTTTTTAGCGCCCATACGATGGCAAGGCACTCCTTTTCAATAGTGGCATAGGCAACTTCCCGATCCAGTAGTTTCCGACTGGCAAAAGCAACAGGATGTTCTTCTCCGGCGGCGTTCACTTGGCTAAGTACTGCCCCAATCCCAAAGGTGGATGCATCTGTCTGCACGAGGAACCTGCGTTTATAATCCAGGGCAGCCAAGACTGGAGCAGTGACGAGGGCAGTCTTTAACACTGAAAAGGCATCCTCGCATGCCGTCGTCCACGTCACATTCCTAGGCATGTTCTTGCGGGTCAGGTCGGTTAGGGGCTTGGCCAAGGTGCTGAAATTAGAAACAAATTTGCGATAGTAACCAGCAGTTCCTAAAAACGCAAGTACCTGCTTTTTAGTCTGGGGTAGAGTTGAGCGAAACGGGTCGAAAAATTTCAAAAGTCGCCGACTTTTGTCAAAGTCGGGTTTCATGAAACGAAACCCGACCCTAGGATGAGGTCGGCCACGAGGTCGGCGACTTACGCGCCAAAGTCGCTTTTCAAAAGTTTGTTTTGCGCTCTCTTTCAGCCAATCAGGATCCACGGACACTGTGGGCAACGTGATGACATAGGCAGGGGTCACCACCATCTTTCAGAAGGGCATGCAAGTGATTGGCTTGCTTTGGTGGGCGTCACAGGGGGTATAAAAGGGCGTGCACGCCGACCGCCATCTTACTTCTGTCGATCTCAGTATAGGGAGAGGTTGCTGCTGATTCTGTAGGGAGAGCGTTAGGCAGGGAAGAAGACAAAAAAACTGCTTCTGCTGCTAGCGATTTGGCCTGCACAACACACCAGTCACTGTGTGTGCAGTGCAAGGGGAGGCTATATAGTGGTGTATCAGTGGTTTTGGTTGTTGGGCTGCCTTCTAAGGCTTCCTGACATTCCTGCATTGCTGTTTACCCACTGCTCCGTAAACTGCTTTTTTAAAAGCAATCCCAATTTTTTTTTTTTGTCCTGCTGAGAAGAAAAAAAAACTGCTTCTGCTGCTAGCAATTTGGCCTGCACAACACAGCAGTCACTGTGTGTGCAGTGCAAGGGGAGGCTATATTGTGGTGTATCAGTGGTGTTGGTTGTTGGGCTGCCTTTTAAGGCTTCCTGACAGGCTGGCATTGCTGTTTACCCAATGCTCCGCAAACTGCTTTTTTAAAAGCAATCCAATCTCCCTTATCCTCTAGTCACTTTTGTCACAGCTGTGCCATCGAGCCTGTCACATAGCGCTCAGATATTCATTGGGCCTCACACAATCCAAAAGTGTCCAGTGTCCAAAAGTGTGTGCAGAGATTCAAAATCTCCCTTATCCTCTAGTCACTTTGGTCACAGCTGTGCCATCGAGCCTGTCACATAGTGCTCAGATATTCATTGGGCCTCACACAATCCAAAAGTGTCCAGTGTCCAAAAGTGTGTGCAGAGATTCAAAATCTCCCTTATCCTCTAGTCACTTTGGTCACAGCTGTGCCATCGAGCCTGTCACATAGCGCTCAGATATCAGTGGGCCTCACACAATCCAAAAGTGTCCAGTGTCCAAAAGTGTGTGCAGAGATTCAAAATCTCCCTTATCCTCTAGTCACTTTGGTCACAGCAGCTGTGCCATCGAGCCTGTCACATAGCGCTCAGATATTCATTGGGCCTCACACAATCCAAAAGTGTCCAGTGTCCAAAAGTGTGTGCAGAGATTCAAAATCTCCCTTATCCTCTAGTCACTTTGGTTACAGCAGCTGTGCCATCGAGCCTGTCACATAGCGCTCAGATATTCATTGGGCCTCACACAATCCAAAAGTGTCCAGTGTCCAAAAGTGTGTGCAGAGATTCAAAATCTCCCTTATCCTCTAGTCACTTTGGTCACAGCAGCTGTGCCATCGAGCCTGTCACATAGCGCTCAGATATTCATTGGGCCTCACACAATCCAAAAGTGTCCAGTGTCCAAAAGTGTGTGCAGAGATTCAAAATCTCCCTTATCCTCTAGTCACTTTGGTCACAGCTGTGCCATCGAGCCTGTGACATAGCGCTCAGATATCAGTGGGCCTCACACAATCCAAAAGTGTCCAGTGTCCAAAAGTTTGTGCAGAGATTCAAAATCTCCCTTATCCTCTAGTCACTTTGGTCACAGCTGTGCCATCGAGCCTGTCACATAGCGCTCAGATATTAATTGGGCCTCACACAATCCAAAAGTGTCCAGTGTCCAAAAGTGTGTGCACAGATTCAAAATCTCCCTTATCCTCTAGTCACTTTGGTCAAAGCTGTGCCATCGAGCCTGTCACATAGCGCTCAGTTATTCATTAGGCCTCACACAATCCAAAAGTGTCCAGTGTCCAAACGTGTGTGCAGAGATTCAAAATCTCTCTTATCCTCTAGTCACTTTGGTCACAGCTGTGCCATCGAGCCTGTCACATAGCGCTCAGATATTCATTGGGCCTCACACAATCCAAAAGTGTCCAGTGTCCAAAAGTGTGTGCAGAGATTCAAAATCTCCCTTATCCTCTAGTCACTTTGGTCACAGCAGCTGTGCCATCGAGCCTGTCACATAGCGCTCAGATATTCATTGGGCCTCACACAATCCAAAAGTGTTCAGTGTCCAAAAGTTTGTGCAGAGATTCAAAATCTCCCTTATCCTCTAGTCACTTTGGTCACAGCTGTGCCATCGAGCCTGTGACATAGCGCTCAGATATCAGTGGGCCTCACACAATCCAAAAGTGTCCAGTGTCCAAAAGTTTGTGCAGAGATTCAAAATCTCCCTTATCCTCTAGTCACTTTGGTCACAGCTGTGCCATCGAGCCTGTCACATAGCGCTCAGATATTAATTGGGCCTCACACAATCCAAAAGTGTCCAGTGTCCAAAAGTGTGTGCACAGATTCAAAATCTCCCTTATCCTCTAGTCACTTTGGTCAAAGCTGTGCCATCGAGCCTGTCACATAGCGCTCAGTTATTCATTAGGCCTCACACAATCCAAAAGTGTCCAGTGTCCAAACGTGTGTGCAGAGATTCAAAATCTCTCTTATCCTCTAGTCACTTTGGTCACAGCTGTGCCATCGAGCCTGTCACATAGCGCTCAGATATTCATTGGGCCTCACACAATCCAAAAGTGTCCAGTGTCCAAAAGTGTGTGCAGAGATTCAAAATCTCCCTTATCCTCTAGTCACTTTGGTCACAGCAGCTGTGCCATCGAGCCTGTCACATAGCGCTCAGATATTCATTGGGCCTCACACAATCCAAAAGTGTCCAGTGTCCAAAAGTTTGTGCAGAGATTCAAAATCTCCCTTATCCTCTAGTCACTTTGGTCACAGCTGTGCCATCGAGCCTGTCACATAGCGCTCAGATATTAATTGGGCCTCACACAATCCAAAAGTGTCCAGTGTCCAAAAGTGTGTGCACAGATTCAAAATCTCCCTTATCCTCTAGTCACTTTGGTCAAAGCTGTGCCATCGAGCCTGTCACATAGCGCTCAGTTATTCATTAGGCCTCACACAATCCAAAAGTGTCCAGTGTCCAAACGTGTGTGCAGAGATTCAAAATCTCTCTTATCCTCTAGTCACTTTGGTCACAGCTGTGCCATCGAGACTGTCACATAGCGCTCAGATATTCATTGGGCCTCACACAATCCAAAAGTGTCCAGTGTCCAAAAGTGTGTGCAGAGATTCAAAATCTCCCTTATCCTCTAGTCACTTTGGTCACAGCAGCTGTGCCATCGAGCCTGTCACATAGCGCTCAGATATTCATTGGGCCTCACACAATCCAAAAGTGTCCAGTGTCCAAAAGTGTGTGCAGAGATTCAAAATCTCCCTTATCCTCTAGTCACTTTGGTCACAGCTGTGCCATCGAGCCTGTCACATAGCGCTCAGATATTCATTGGGCCTCACACAATCCAAAAGTGTCCAGTGTCTAAAAGTGTGTGCAGAGATTCAAAATCTCCCTTATCCTCTAGTCACTTTGGTCACAGCTGTGCCATCGAGCCTGTCACATAGCGCTCAGATAGCAGTGGGCCTCACATAATCCAAAAGTGTCCAGTGTCCAAAAGTGTGTGCAGAGATTCAAAATCTCCCTTATCCTCTAGTCACTTTGGTCACAGCAGCTGTGCCATCGAGCCTGTGACATAGCGCTCAGATATTCATTGGGCCTCACACAATCCAAAAGTGTCCAGTGTCCAAAAGTGTGTGCAGAGATTCAAAATCTCCCTTATCCTCTAGTCACTTTGGTCACAGCTGTGCCATCGAGCCTGTGACATAGCGCTCAGATATCAGTGGGCTTCACACAATCCAAAAGTGTCCAGTGTCCAAAAGTGTGTGCAGAGATTCAAAATCTCCCTTATCCTCTAGTCACTTTGGTCACAGCAGCTGTGCCATCGAGCCTGTCACATAGCGCTCAGATATTCATTGGGCCTCACACAATCCAAAAGTGTCCAGTGTCCAAAAGTGTGTGCAGAGATTCAAAATCTCCCTTATCCTCTAGTCACTTTGGTCACAGCTGTGCCATCGAGCCTGTCACATACGCTCAGATATTCATTGGGCCTCACACAATCCAAAAGTGTCCAGTGTCTAAAAGTGTGTGCAGAGATTCAAAATCTCCCTTATCCTCTAGTCACTTTGGTCACAGCTGTGCCATCGAGCCTGTCACATAGCGCTCAGATATCAGTGGGCCTCACACAATCCAAAAGTGTCCAGTGTCCAAAAGTGTGTGCAGAGATTCAAAATCTCCCTTATCCTCTAGTCAATTTGGTCACAGCTGTGCCATCGAGCCTGTCACATAGCGCTCAGATATTCATTGGGCCTCACACAATCCAAAAGTGTCCAGTGTCTAAAAGTGTGTGCAGAGATTCAAAATCTCCCTTATCCTCTAGTCACTTTGGTCACAGCTGTGCCATCGAGCCTGTGACATAGCGCTCAGATATTCATTGGGCCTCACACAATCCAAAAGTGTCCAGTGTCCAAAAGTTTGTGCAGAGATTCAAAATCTCCCTGATCCTCTAGTCACTTTGGTCACAGCTGTGCCATCGAGCCTGTCACATAGCGCTCAGATATCAGTGGGCCTCACACAATCCAAAAGTGTCCAGTGTCCACAAGTGTCTGCAGAAATTCTATATCTCCCCTGTCCTATAGACACCTTGTACCTTGTTTTACATTACTATATAGTTTGTTGGATTTTGTCTACATTTCTACCAAAAATGAGGAAGGCTGGTGGAAGAGGCCGTGGAATTGGGCTGGGGTTGGCAGCTGGTAATGATGGTGTTGGTCGTGGATCTGATGGTAGTGGCAAGAGCAAAATAGGACCGAATGCAGGAGGTGTTGAGCCTGCGTCATCGTCTGGCTACGTAAGGCCTCGAACGCTTAGTTTTCTAGGAGTTGGCAAACCGCTTTTAAAGCCAGAGCATCAGGAAAAAGTTTTGTCTTACGTTGCTGACTCAGCCTCCAGCTCTATCGCCTCCTCTTCTTCAGTTGTAAAAAGTAAAAGCACTGAGTCGTCATTGGAGGCTCATGTTCATGAACCACACCTTTCCTTGTGTCCTTCACCCCAACCAAGATTGAAGGATGACGCAGGCCATACTACTGATTACTCCATGGAGCTGTTTTCACATACCATGCCTGGATTATCAAGTGAAATGGTGAATTACCCAGGCCAAGATGAATCTGACATGGAGTGCACTGATGCACAGCCGCTGATGGATGATTCTGCTGGTACATTCACTCAGAGCACTACATTGTCCTCGCAGTGTACAGAGCCAGATTCTGACCCTGATGAGACTCAGGTGCCCCTTCCCGCACACTATACCACCATACACGGTGACACAGAGGAAGGTGCACATGACATAGAAGAGGAGGTGATGGATGACCCAGTTGTTGACCCAGATTGGCATCCATTGGGGGAAGAGGGTGCTGCTTCCAATAGCTCAGATGAGGAGCATCCACAGCAGACATCGACATCACAACAGCTGTTATCTGGCAGGCCCGGAGCACTCCAAAGACAGGTTCCAAACATCAAAAGAGTTGCTGGACAGCTTGTCCAGAGGGTCAAAAGATCACAGCGTGCTAGGCCGCAAAATGTCTGCCAAAGTAGGAAGAGTGCAGTGTGGCACTTTTTTGAACAAAATCCTCATGATCAGGCCAAGGTTATCTGTAAGAAGTGCGCAAAGACCTTTAGCCGAGGGAAAAATCTGAAAAATTTGAATACCAGTTGCATGCTTAGACATTTAACCAGCATGCACTTGCAAGCGTGGACACAACACCAAACCTCAAGTGCCACATGTGCAACTGATCACAACGAAGGTAGTCAGCAACGCTACATTGTTTCCCCCACTGTAAGCCCACCGGTTAGCACAGCAGCAAATGTTGAGGTGTCGTTGCAAGGCCACAGCAGTCAGGGAATCCCACTGTTATATCAACGAAAGACTGATTCTAGGCCATCAGAAAGAACACCAACTCCATCACCATCATCAACCCTCTCTCAGTCCGCCCTGTCCACCGCTACTTCCACCATATGCAGCTCTCAAGTCCAGCTCACCCTCCCAGACACTATGAGTAGGTCAAGAAAGTACTCAGTCTCTCATCCGCGTACACTGGGTTTGAACGCCCACATTGCCAAACTAATCTCGTTTGAGATGATGCCCTTTCGGTTGGTGGAAAGCACAGCTTTCCGCGAACTCATGGCCTATGCAGTACCACGCTATGACCTACCCAGTCGCCACTTCTTCTCTCGCAAAGCCATCCCAGCCCTCCACCATCATGTGAAAGACAGCATTGTCCATGCACTCAAGCATTCAGTGAGCGGAAAGGTGCACCTCACAACTGATGCATGGTCCAGTCGGCATGGCCAGGGCCGTTACGTGTCCATCACTGCGCACTGGGTTAATGTGGTGGATGCAGGGTCCACAGGGGACAGCGGTGGTGGGACAGTGCTGCCTAGCCCACGGTATAGGAAACAGTTGGCTGTAGGCGTTCGACCCTCCTCCTCCTCCTCCTCCAGAAGCGAAAGCTCGTCCACAGAGCGCAGTCGTACGAGCACTCCATCTGCAGCTGCCACTGTTGCACATGATGTGTCCCCCTATCGAGCAGCTAGTGGAAAGCGTCAGCAGGCTGTGTTGCAGATGATGTGTTTGGGCAACAGACACACCGCCGAGGTGCTGGCCGAGTGCTTGAAGCGACAAACTGAGTCATGGCTGGGCAGTGTACATCTTGAGGCAGGCAAGGTAGTTAGTGATAACGGCCGTAATTTTGTGGCAGCCATAGCCCTTTCAAAACTCAGCCACATACCTTGCTTGGCTCACACCTTGAACCTGGTGGTGCAGTGCTTCCTCAAAAATTATCCGGAGTTAACAGCCCTGCTCCAGAAGGTGCGAAGACTGTGCGCGCACATCCGCCGGTCGCCTGTACAATCCGTTCGTATGCAGAAGCTGCAGCGATTGCTCCACCTTCCCAACCACCGCCTCATTATCGACATTGCAACAAGGTGGAACTCCACCCTGCACATGGTGGAGCGGCTGTGCGAGCAGAGGCAGGCCATAATGCATTTGTGGGAGGATACACGGCCAGGCACTTTGAGAGCAGACATGGAGTTGACAGGTGTGCAGTGGTCGAAGCTGAAAGACCTCTGTAAAGTCCTTCAGTGTTTTGAGGAATGCACACGGCTGGTAAGCGCAGACGACGCCATCCTAAGCATGAGCATCCCACTTATGCGTCTGCTCATGCAAACTTTGACGCACCTTAAGGAGCAGGCGTCTGCAGCCAATGTTGATGAGGGGAAGAGGAGGAGGGAATCCTTGATGACATTAAGCCATTGTCTGCTCAGGGACCTCTCCTGGACGAGGTGGAGGAAGAAGAGGAGGAGGAGGATGATGATGGGGATGATTACTTAGGGGAGGAGGATGCATCTCGTGGGGCAAGTGAAAATGTTGGCGTGGCAAGGTCTGGTACAGGGTTTGTGCGTGACTGGAGGGATGTGGATTTGCCAGAAAGTGCTCCTCCACTCAGCACTCGCAGTGCATCATTGACACCGGGAACATTGGCCCACATGTCAGATTATGCCTTGCAGATCCTAAAAAGAGACCCCTGCATTGCCAAAATGATGAACGATGACGACTACTGGTTGGCCAGCATCCTGGATCCATGCTATAAAGGCAAATTACAAAACATCATGCCACAGGAGAACCTTGACCTAATATTGGCTAATAAACAAGCAACTCTGGTATATCGGTTGATTGAGGCATTCCCAGAACACAGCAGCGGTGATGGTTCTCACACGAGCCGTACGGGCCGGGGTCAGCTTGGCAGAGGTGTTCGTGGTGCACACAGCAGAAGTGGCGTTGGAGACAGGGGTTTCATGACAATGTTTTGGACTGATTTTTCAAATGCCGCTCACACAACTGGTAATACTGCATCGATGGAAAGTGACAGGAGACAGCAGTTGTCAACTATGGTTGCAAACTACTTTTCCTCCCATATCGATGTTCTCCCACACAGGTCATTCCCCTTTGACTATTGGGCCGCTAAACTGGACACCTGGCCTGAATTGGCCCAATATGCCTTACAGGAGCTCGCTTGCCCAGCTGCAAGTGTGCTATCGGAAAGAGTCTTCAATGCAGCTGGATCAATCCTGACAGAAAAAAGGACCCGTCTGTCAACCCAAAATGTGGATGATCTAACCTTCATTAAAATGAACCACGCATGGGTTTCCAAGGATTTTGTCCCACCTTCCCCTGATGACACATAGGGTGACAGAAAAATGGCTTGCTTTGGTCCACCTCTTCCTGGGACTTCACCTATTTCACCTTTTGCATCAGCTGAATGTCCAACATCAACATATGCCACTTTCTAAAACTCCCTAACTGTGCTGCCTCCCCCCCATGGCCGGGGTCACCACCTAGCGCACGACACCGTGCGAGTGCCGTTGCCCTGGACAGGTGGGTAGGCCGACTCTTGGGCGCGGGCACTGGCACAGGGTCCCTCATAGTGCAATCAAGTGTCTCTGACGGTGGTGGTGCACACCCGCCGTCAGACACACCGCTGTACTTTGAGGGGCCCAGTGCCAGTACCGACGCCCACGAGTGGGCCCCCCTTGCTTGGGCAGGGCCCCAGTATTTGCAATCTTTACCTCTCCCTGCTCCTCCGCTGTGTAATCTGGGCCGTCAAATCCATACTGTGCCTGACACCGTCTGAGCCTGCCTCCTGATGTATAGACATATATTTTGAATGTGTCCTCTATCCATACATGTTATCTGGGGAAACAGTACCCTTTCTAACCTTTGTGCAATCACGTGCAATCCATACTGGGCCTAACACCGTCTGAGCCTGCCTC
This sequence comes from Dendrobates tinctorius, assembly GCF_039654945.1. Taxonomy (NCBI): domain Eukaryota; kingdom Metazoa; phylum Chordata; class Amphibia; order Anura; family Dendrobatidae; genus Dendrobates; species Dendrobates tinctorius. The sequence goes on from NW_027361783.1 coordinate 20,292,899, forward strand.
CTGAGACATATATTTTGAATGTGTACGCTATCCATACATGTTATCTGGGGATACGGTACCCTTTCTAACCTTTGTGCAATCACGTGCAATCCATACTGGGCCTAACACCATCTGAGCCTGCCTCCTGATGTATAGACATATATTTTGAATGTGTACGCTATCCATACATGTTATCCGGGGATACGGTACCCTTTCTAACCTTTGTGCAATCACGTGCAATCCATACTGGGCCTAACACCGTCTGAGCCTGCCTCCTGAGACATATATTTTGAATGTGTACGCTATCCATACATGTTATCTGGGGATACGGTACCCTTTCTAACCTTTGTGCAATCACGTGCAATCCATACTGGGCCTAACACCGTCTGAGCCTGCCTCCTGATGTATAGACATATATTTTGAATGTGTACGCTATCCATACATGTTATCCGGGGAAACGGTACCCTTTCTAACCTTTGTGCAATCCATACTGGGCCTAACACCGTCTGAGCCTGCCTCCTGAGACATATATTTTGAATGTGTACGCTATCCATACATGTTATCTGGGGATACGGTACCCTTTCTAACCTTTGTGCAATCACGTGCAATTCATACTGGGCCTAACACCGTCTGAGCCTGCCTCCTGAGACATATATTTTGAATGTGTACGCTATCCATACATGTTATCTGGGGATACGGTACCCTTTCTAACCTTTGTGCAATCACTTGCAATCCATACTGGGCCTAACACCGTCTGAGCCTGCCTCCTGAGACATATATTTTGAATGTGTACGCTATCCATACATGTTATCCGGGGAAACGGTACCCTTTCTAACCTTTGTGCAATCACGTGCAATCCATACTGTCATGCCTTCATGAACGCTGTTTGGAGGGTCATGACTCGTGGGAATAACGCCGCCCAATCAGTTAACCTGCTAGAGAGATCCTTCGTTGCTCCCAAGCATGACATCACACTCCCTAGGAAGAAGGTAATGCCACTGTGGCGACCGTACTCCTGGGGGCGACACAAGTGCACTGATGCCCAGCCACTGCTCGATGAATCTGCTGGTACATTGACCCAGACCACTACATTCCCCTCGCACGCTACACGACCTGAATCTCACCCTGATGAAACTCAGGTTACCCTTCCCATATACAGTTCCATCTTACACGGTGACAAAGAGGAAACTGCAGATGAAAGTGCAGGTTCGGCCCACCCGCCATCAGACACACCACCGTACTATCAGGGGCCCAGTGCCAGTGCCATCGCCAACGAGTGGGCCCCCCCTGCTTGCCCAGGATCACAGCACTTGCAAAGTTGAAATACTGTGCAGTGAGATGGAAGATGGGGACGACGAGGAGTCCAGACAAGTACAGGGATTCCCTAGCGAGGAGACTTATTTGATTGTTTTCAATGTTGGGACATCAATTTTTGGGGAGCACTATACTCTGGAGAATGATAGATGGGGCCCACCATACACTGGAACATTCCAAAGGTGGACATCAGACACTGGAGCAGCATTTACAGGGCCCATTATACACTAGAGCATTAGAAATGGGGCCCATTATGTTTGGAGCATTATTTGGGCCCATAAGACAGTGGAGCTTCATCCATGGGGACCAACATATACTGTAGCATTATGTGGAGCTCATCATATACTGTTTCAAACATTATATGGGACCAATGATTCTGTATGGAGAAATAGATGGGCCTCGTCATGAGATGTAAAAAGTGAGGTATTTTTCATTGTACTATACCGCTATTTCTCTGCCGTATCGGAGCATGATGAGTTGTGGTATGTGTTAAAGGGGTGCTCTTTCGCCCAGGGCACATGAAAACCTGCAGCCAGCCCTCCTCCCCCACAACTTTAGCCAAATAACCCCCATTTTTCAGTGCGTAACTTGTATTATGAAGTTAATTAAGGTTGACAAGCTTAAGTAAGAAGAATTGATGCTTTTGGCATTCAAATGGGCACTGTAGGTGTGTTTCCTGTCCTCCTCTCACTGCCGACTTTTATTCCCCATTGACTTACATTGGGTTTCGTGTTTCGGGACGACCCCGACTTTTCCCTATAATCGGACGATCTTGCTCGACCCGACTTTTGGAAAAGTCGGGTTTCACGAAACGAAACGCGACCCTAAAAAAACAAAAGTCGCTCAACTCTAGTCTGGGGTCTACACCAGTTGCTAATGGCTTCCACCTTGGCAGGCTCAGGCCTTAGTGTCCCACCCCTTACTCGATGCCCGAGGTACTGCAGCTCAGCCATCCCTATTTGGCACATATCAGGGCGAATGGTCAATCCTGCAGTAAGGATACAGTCCAGCACTATGCCCAAGTGTTTAAGATGTTCCTCCCAGGTTGTGCTAAAAATGGCGATGTCGTCTAAGTAAGCACAGGCAAAGTCCTGACATTGTTGTAACAGTTGATCCACCAGTCTCTGGAAAGTAGCGGGGGCAGTTTTCATCCCAAAGGGCATTCCCAGGAACTCATAAAGCCCAAATGGAGTAATGAAGGCTGAGCGCTCCCGAGCGTCCTCCGTTAGGGGTATCTGCCAGTACCCCTTGCTCAAGTCTAACGTGGTCACAAATTGGGCACTGGCCAGACGATCCAACAGATCATCAATCCTGGGCATGGGATAAGCATCACTCTTGGTGGCATCATTTAGTCATCTGTAATCAACGCAGAATCGTGTTGTACCATCCTTCTTGGGGACCAGGACGACAGGAGAGGCCCAAGAACTGTGAGATGGCTGAATAACTCCCAGTTGTTTCATCTCCTCCAGTTCGTTCTTTATCATGCCTTGAACAGCCTCTGGAACCCGGTAGGCAGCCTGCTGGATGGGGCGTTGTCCGGGGGTTTCCACATGGTGACTGGTGAGAGTAGTCTTCCCCGGCTTTGAGGAGAAAGCAGCAGTCCTCGGCCTTAGTACGGCGACAATATCGTCCTTTTGTATATCCAATAAATGGGAGCCCAGGGGCACTTGTTCCAGTGATCCTCCCGCTTGGGCAACCTGGAGGAGATCTGGGAGATACTCGTCGGCGGTGGTATCACTAGGGGGGTGGCAAACAGCTAGAACAGGCAGAGATCGGTCTTGGTAGTCTTTCAGCATGTTAATGTGGATGGTTTTCTGTCGTCGACCACTAGAGTCCAGGGCAATAACATAGTTTGTGTCATTAATTTTCTTGACAACCTGATAAGGGCCTTCCCACACTGCTTGAAGCTTGTTGGCAGGGGAAGCAGTAATCATGAGCACTTGCTGTCCTTCCATAAATTCCCGGTTCCTGGCATTACGGTCATACCAGGTTTTTGTCTGGACTGGGCCATTTGCTGATGTTCTTTAGTGAAGGTAGCTAGCTGGGCAAGACGGTCTCTGAGCTCTAGAACATAGGGAACGATGAGCATTCCGGTATCTGAGATGTCTCCCTCCAAATGTTCTTTCAGAAGAGTGAGAGGCCCATGGACCTTCCGGCTAAACAGTAGTTCGAAGGGAGAGAACCCTGTGGACTCTTGGGGAACCTCCCGATAGGCGAAGAGGAGATGTGGCAGGTACTTTTCCCAGTCTTTTTCAACGTCAACAAAAGCCCTCAGCATATTTTTTAGGGTTCCATTAAAGCTTTCACATAGTCTGTTGGTCTGCGGGTGGTATGGGGTGGTGCGAATGGCTCGAACACCACAGGTATGCCATAGGGACTGGACCAGATCTGACATGAACTGAGTGCCTTGATCCGACAATATTTCACTAGGAAACCCTACCCGGATAAATATGGTAACAAGGGCCTTGGCTACCTTTACTGCTGTAATACTGGACAGGGCCACAGCTTCAGGATACCTAGTGGCATAGTCCACCACGGTCAGGTATATTTTTTCCCCGACCTGCTGGGATGGGCCAGAGGACCTATGATGTCGACGGCTACACGTTGAAATGGTTCCTCAATTATGGGCAGGGATTGCAGGGGTACCTTATGTCGAGCTCCTGGATGCCGCATTTGCTGGCACACATCACAGGTGCGGCAATAATGGGCTACCGACTGCGAGACGCCCGGCCAGTAAAAACTTTGGGTGAGTCTCTTTTCAGTCCTTTTTCTCCCTTGATGCCCAGCCAAGGGGATATCATGGGCCAGTTGAAGTAGCTGTGCCCTGTACTTCTGAGGGACAATGAGTTGCCTAGTCGTTGCGTCAGGGTTGCCCTGGTCACTGCCCTTTGTTACACGATAATACAGTCCGTTTTCTCGAGTGAAGCCATCCCCATTATCTCCCATGTGCCCAGTTTCTGCCTTTTGCCTAAGGGCTGCTAAGGTAGTGTCACCCTCTATTTCTCTCCTAAACTCCTCTCTGTCTCAAGACTCTCCCAATGTAGTAGCAGCAAAAGTATTGCTTACCGACTCTGATGCGGTTCGTGGTGGTTGCTCCCCGGTGGGGTCCGGATGACGTAGTGCTTGAAGGGCCTGTAGTCGGGTGACTGCTCCCACAAATTGGCACTGTAACTCCCCAATGTTGTTCCCAAGGAGGTGTATCTGCAGGAAGTCCTCCCATAACTCCAATCCAACACAGTTTTTCTCCACAACCATAATCCAAACGCACAGAAGCTCGCTGTATATATTTGCGGGCACCGCCCGCCAGGACAATGGGAATTCTCAGACCCTGGTAAATTGCCTCGGGTCGAACCACACGGGGGTCAGCGATAGTCAAGAATGCCCCCGTGTCTCTAAATCCTGACATTTTGTATCCAACAATAAAGACATCCTGCAGGTGGCGTTGTCGTTGCTCTGAGTAGCTAAAGGACAGAGGCTGGAGTCCGTACACTCCAGGAGGGGTATCTATGGTGCCGTGGTCAGTGGTCCACTCTGGTGGAGGTGGTGGTAGCTCTTCCTCAGGTGTGGTGGAATGTACAAGATGCACTGGACGAGGTGGGGCTGCGTGGGGCTCCCTCCGAATCCTGGAGGGACAGCCAGATTGCAAATGTCCAGGTTGCCCACACCCATAACACCTCCTCTCTGTGATACCCCCAGGTTGTGGTCGGAACTGTTGGGGCCTAGGATTGTGAGGCGTGATTGTCATCGGCTTGCGACTAGGTGGAAGGGCAGATATAATTGGAGGGGGGCGGGGCGCGGGAGCAGGCCGTGGTTCATTGTCCAGAAGCCTCCTCCATTGCGGCCGGATAGTAAGGGCTTCATCGGCCAGGGCTTCAGCTCTATCCACGGTACACGGCGTGCGCTCCCGGACCCATTCCCGTACCTCTGCAGGGCACTTGGCAAGAAATTGTTCTATAAGGAACGCCTGGATAACATCTTCCACAGTAAAGGCGTTTTCTGCTTCCAGCCATCTCCGACATGCCTCGGACATCTTATGTGCATACATCCTAAACGATCCCCCCGTGGTGCATGGGAGGTCTCGGAACTTGGCCCTATATGAGTCTGGGGTGATAGCATGGTAATCCAGGATAGTCCGCTTTACAATGTTATAATCCCGATTCCGCAGTGCATCAATGGTTCGGTAAGCCTCCGCCAAGCTTCCGTTCAGGAGCCCCACTAACAAACGCATCCAGCTAGAGTGGGGCACCTCCATCACAGCACACTGCTGCTCAAAGTCTTTGAAGAACCCCTCCACATCTTCAGAAGCCTCATCAAATGGCTTAAACTCTGTCCGGGTGATCCGTACAGGCTCCCGGATTGTTGGGGTTGCACTCCACATTGCGTTACTCCCTTTTTCAAGCTCCATTGCTTCCTGTCTCCGCTGTGCCCGGCAGGCAGCCTCCTCCTTGTACTCCTGAGAGACGCCGAGACCCAGAACTGCCATCTCTTCTTCATACCACACCAACCACTGGCTTTTCTGGATGGGGATCCCTGTCTCCAGTGCTCGTCCTTCAGACATCTGGGAGGAGGTGGCCGGGCTAGCGCCCACCAGTAGATCGATTAAGGCCTCTTTAGTCAGTCCCTGGTAGTTCAGGCCCAGGTCTCTGGCTCTCTCCTGTAAACTGCCTACAGTCCAATTTCTGTACTCACTCTGTGGGTGGTTCTCCATTGGGTGACGCTCTGTTGATCCCACTGCTGCCACCAGTTGTCATGGGGTCCTTCTCTGGTATCACACAATCAACAGAGCAAGCGAAGAGTGAACAATTCCAAGACCTTTATTCAGGCAAAAATATGAAAAGGTCCCTATTCAGTCCACCACACAAAGGATAAGATAGTCCAGAATAAGAATGCAGTCCAGTATCAGGATAAAATGTACAGGGAAACGAGATTCCAAAACTCTAGCACCAGAGGATAAAAATGGGTCCTTCTCTCTGAAATGCAGCCTTTTCACGATCTTGTCTCTACCGGAACTGACTTGTCCAGCTGCCGTTCTTCCCCCACCCCCTTCCTTGTCCAGGGGTAGTCAAACAAGTTGCCTCCCAGAGGAGAACAAAGGGCCTTAGGGATTAATGCACTACAGGGGGTCATCAAGAGACAGATACAGTGAGGCTGTAGACTTACAATGTAATAAGAAAAACACTATGAAAATAACTGGAATTGTTAAAAATAGGAATATACAAAAAATGACATCCACATAACATATCACACCATCACACACCCCTAACCCTAATCCCAGTCCTAACCATAACCCTAACCACAAACCTAACTCTAACACACTCCTTACCCCAATCTCAATCCTAATCCCAACCCTAATCCAAACCCTGACCCTAACTTTAGCCCCAGTCTAACCCTAACTTTAGCCCCAACCCTAACCCTAACTTTAGCCCCAACCCTAACCCTAACTATAACTGCAACTCTAACCCTATCCCTAGCCCTAACCCTAATGGGAAAATGGAAAGAAATACAATTTTTAATTTTGTTATTTTTCCCTAACTAAGGGGGTAATAAAGGGGTGTTTGATTTAATATTTTTAGAAGGTTTTTATGTTTGGCAGCTGTCAAACGATAAAAGACACTTTTTATTGCAAAAATATTTTTTGCATCACCACATTTTGAGAGCTATAATTTTTCTATATTTTGGCCCACAGAGCATGTCAGGTCTTGATTTTTGCAGGACAATTGACGCTTTTATTGGTACCATTTTCATGCACATGACTTTTTTGATCGCTTTTTATTTCAATTTTTGGGAAGCAGAATGAACAAAGCCATCAATTCATGAATTTCTTTTGGATGGGGCGTTTATACCATTCCACATGTGGTAAAATTGATAAAGCAGTTTTATTCTTCGGGTTAGTATGATTAGGGCGATACCTCATTTATATCATTTTTTTATGTTTTGGCGCTTTTATACAATAAAAACACTTTTTTATATAAAAAAACAATTATTTTTGCATCACTTTATTCTGAGAGCTATAACTTTTTTATTTTTTTGCTAATGATGCTGTATGGCAGCTTGTTTTTTGGGGGACAAGATGACATTTTCAGCGGTACTACTTTTATTTATATGTATTTTTGATCGCGTGCTATTCCACTTTTTGTGCGGCGGTATGATGATAAAGCATTGTTTTTTGCCTCTTTTTTTACTGTGTTCCCTGAAGGTGTTAACTAGTGGGATAGTTTCATAGGGTGGGTCGTTACGGACGTGGTGATACTAAATATGTGCACTTTTATTGTTTTTTCTAATTACATTTTTTGGAACAATATTTTTTTTTCTTTATTTAGGAATTTTTAAAAAAATATTTTTACACAGTATAATTTGATTTTTCTTTTTTACTTTGTCCCAGGGTGGGACATCACTATATGCAGTAGTATCAGATCGCTGATTTGACACTTTGCAGAGCACTGTGTCAGATCAGCGATCTGACAGGCAGTGCAGGAGGCTTGCCAGTGCCTGCTCTCAGCAGACATTGACAAGCCACCTTCCTGCAGGACCCAGAAGGACCCCGTGGCCATCTTGGATCTGGGGGCCTGCAGGGAGGAGGCCCTCGGAACAACAAGATCACATTGCATTGTTCTAAGGGTCTCAGGGAAGCACGCAGGGAGCCCCCTCCCTGCAAAATGTTTCCATATGACACCGGAACGCTGCAATCATGTTTGATTGCAGTGTGCTGGGAGTTAAAGTGCTGGGAGCGGTCCGTGACCACTCCTGGAACTTAGTGCCAAGTGTCAGCTGTGAGAATCAGCTGACACCTGGCCGTGATCAGCCACGCTCCCCCCGTGAGCATGGCTGATCGCGTATAACATGCTATCCCTTCCATGGGCATTAAGGCCCATGGCACATGGACGGGATAGTATGTCATATGTCAGAAAGGGGTTAAAATAATTTTTAAAAAATTCTTGCGGCGTCATTTTCTGGATATGGAGCTGCCCTGAACTAATGTTTTTAATTAAATCATTTTGGAGTAGATACCATGTTTTGATCGCCTTTTATTACATTTTTTGTTTCAACAATTCTGGTGTTTTGATTTTTTTTACTCGTTTCGCCATTTAACTATTTTTTCAGATTTTGATAGGTCAGACTTTTATGAATGCAGCGATATCATATATTGTAAAAAAATGCACATTAGAGGGTTGCTATACATAAGTAGAACTGCTCACCTTGTGTGGTTGTTTGAGACACAACACTCATAGAGCTTGAAAGCCAGATGCAGCAGCTTCCATAAATAGTAGAAATAAATAGCAGGATTAGAAGTGTTTCTGCACTTTCCAGATTGTCACACATATGAATAAATTCAACTGTAGGTTTAGGCCGAGGTCACACTAACCGTCGCAAAATACGGTCCGTAGTTTACAGGCGTAATACGGATGAATGACCCCTAAATAGTGCTCCGTATGTCATCCGTAAGCAAGGTGTGGTCGCGTATTTTGCGCATGTCAGCATTCGTATGTAATCCGTATGGCATCCGTATGGCGAGAGTTTCTCGCAGGCTTGCAAAATGGACATATAATGGAGCCCTATGACAGGGTTTCTAATAGAAACCAAAGAATAGATATAGACACATAGAATGCATATATATATATATATGTATTCTATGTGTATATATCTATTCTTTCGTTTCTTTATTAAAACTGTCAGTGTGAGTTTACTGTATAGCGCACTGAATTGCCGGCTTTGCTAAAAGTCACCTGGTGGGTATTTCTCACAAGTCACATGTGTGGTTCGTGTGTAATCCGTATTTTTTGCGCACCCATAGACTTGCATTGGTGTATTACGGGCATAGTACGCTGACAATCGCAGCATGCTGCAATTGGCATGGACCGTAGAATACGTCCGAGAAATATATGGCTGTTGGGAGCAAACTCATAGAGAATCATTTGTCCGTGTGTAAAGCGTGCTTTTAGCGCCTCTCACTCGTCCGTATTCCTCGCTAGTGTGACCCCGGCCTTATTGTCAATGCGTTTCAGAGTCCATTGACTCCTTATTCAGGACAACCATACATCCCTTCTTCAGGACTACCATACATCCCATCTTGAGGACAACCATACATCCCTTCTTCAGGACAACCATACATCCCTTCTTCAGGACTACCATACATCCCATCTTGAGGACAACCATACATCCCTTCTTCAGGACTACCATACATCCCATCTTGAGGACAACCATACATCACTTCTTCAGGACAAGGTGTCGATGTCTGGGCGCCACAGTGTGTGCATGGCTGCTCACACATCGACAGCATTCAGACAGTGCTTGTTTTTGGAAGTGGTTGAAAGGCCCGCAATATACAAATATGCAAATGGGGAGGCAAAAAAGGTGCACAGCGCACCAAACTCTTGGCTATGCCAAGCCTCATCATTTGCATATAAGTTGTAAAAATATATTCTCAGGCACAGTACCAGTAACAGATACAGTGCTGGTATGAAAGTTAAAGAGACAATTTTTTTTCATAGCTCAGCAGCTAAATTTCTATAAGGGTAAATGTAATCCCAAAGATGGGAAATAAAGGCAAATGAAAAACAAAAATTACATGGTAGTAATGATTTTACTGTTTGTTCTGTTTACCATTTGTGAAAAGCTAGTGATTTTGTATATGTATTTGTGTACATTTTGACAGTTCATCATTCTTAGACATATTGTAGCTGTTCACCAAATTAATAAAACATGTCATGAATTGTCTGACATACCCTAGGGTTATTTTTCTATACAGAACAGATTAATAAAAATCTAACTCTTAAAATTGAGACAGCAATTACCTTCCAGTCCCTTGCCACCAATCTGTCATTGAAAAAGAAGGAATATTACTTTATTCATTACTCTAAAGACAAAGGATGGTTTATTAAGCAAGGCAGAGTTTACTGAATGTGAGGTGAATGGTAGGGATATTTTGATGAAGGCAAGAATTTCCATTGCTAAAATATTTCATTGCAAGAAAGTGTCAAATTAAAATTTGATGGAATTCATCTTTATTAAAATAAATTCTATCACAATGTACTATTAACTTCTTTGTGCTGAAGTATATTGTGCATTATTGAACTGGGCAGGTATATGACCAGATAGACAAAGCCTTTCATCATGTTTTTGGTAGAACTGTAAAACTTTTATTAAATAAGTACACAGAAAGAAATAGAAAGAACCACCTCATGCAGCCACTTCTCCATTCATAGTCAAGGAGCTCCAATCCCTAGTTAAGTGTGTGTACCAGATATTTTTTGAATATCCTCTGCATACTGAATTAAACTATATGGTGCATTAAAACCCTTTTGCCAAGATAGTTCACATATGCTCACGTGGTCAAAAATTCTGTGGAAACATGGTTGAAAAGCAATGTTTAACTTTCATTTGTTCATTTTCATAGATTTTTGATTTATTATTACTTTAGTCAGATTCAAGTTATTTCTGTCACCATTGGGGGTTTTTCTGTCATTAAACAAGGGGTACCAACAGATTTGAGGACACAAAATGAAGAGTATGTATGAGGAAACAGTATGGGTGATTGGTGCAGACACAGTATGATGGGTGCAGACAGTATGGGGAGCGAACGGGTTAATGTAAGCAGACACAGTATGGGAAGTGAGGGTGATGGGATGTGTGCAGACACAGTATGGGAAGTCAGGGGTATGTGTGAGCAGACAGTATAGAGAGTGAGGGGGTAAATATATGAGGAGACAGTATGGTGAACAGGAGGGATGTTAGAGGAGACAGTATGAGGAGGGAAGGGAATAGTGTGAGGCGACAGTATATTGCAGATATTTGTATTTAGGGGCATTATAATGACACTTCTATCTTTAAGGGCATCGTGTGGAGATTTGCTGCAGAAGACCGGAGAAGATGGAAGTCTGCAGAGATGGCTGTTGATGAGAAAACTCATCATGGGGTCTGGACAAGAAGAAGAAAAGACGGAGAACGACTCCAGAGACGACGTCATCTATAAGGTACCCGGATGTAAATGTTATTTGTGACTAATTCTCAAGTTTTTATTTATGTTAGGAACATTAAAGGGGTTGTCCAGGTTTGCGATGAGTCTGCAGTCATTCCTTGTGACTGCAGACTTCTGAATTCTCACAGTGCTCACTAAACGCTGTTAGGATTCTCTTGTGCCAGTAATTTACATACATGCGGCCACATGCTGACTAGACATGTGTGGCCTCACTCAATGAAAATGAACAGAGCGAGGCCGGGCACGTCTAGTCGGAGTGTGGCCAGAAGTATACAAATCACATACTTGTGCTGACATGATTGTACATCGGCAAGGGAGAATCCTAAAAGTGTGCAGTGCATTCGTTGTGAGAATTCAGAAGCTGCAATGTCAGGACTCAGCTCTGCAGGTTCCAGTACTCATCACATGGACACTTCACTCATATGCGATTTTCATAGTTATGGTCCTGTGACAACGAGCTTCTCTCAGTTTTTTACTGAACATTGAGAGCATTAGGGAGAGCAGCTCGTGGGTACATGGCTAAGTGTGCAAGTCGCATATGTACTTGGGGGGTGGGGGGCGCCGAACCGAATTCTTGCCCCAGGTGCCAGAAAGCCTAGATACGCCTCTGTATACACATATACATACTGTGAGGTAGCACTGTCATTTAAGTAGGGGATACTCGCTCAGCAGCCACAAAACAGATCCAGCACTGGTCTTCATAAGCCATAACATAGTCCATGAGGTTTATTGTTCAGCATAAACCACATCAATATAAACAGCATTACAGCATAGCGTCCATTATACAGGCTATTCAGCCTAATCCTTATCTCACCCGTCAGGGTTCCTTATGCGGCTTCACCATCGCCTACGTTAGTTCCCTCCAGGGAGCTCTCAGGCACACATCGCCATTGCGCACTGTGATAAAACACTCCAGGATCGCCTTTGCTGGGGTCAAAGGTCAAGTGCGTTCAGCATGAAACTCAGGCGCAGAGCTGGGATTCGAGTGTAACTGACCCTGGGTCAGGTTTATTAACGGTGAAAGCAATGCAAAAAGGAAATAAAACATAAAACAAATCCTTGCCTGTCCAGCACTAACTAAACAATGGACAACCTAACTACCAACTGGCATGCTTCTCCCGTCCAGCCAAACCACAGTTGCCGTGGGCACTGCTTCCACTCACGTGTGTCTCTCACACAGACAGGCTCTCTGTGTTCCCAGGCTGAGACACTCACACAACCACCTGGCATCCTTTTATATCCACCTCCCATTATTCATTAGCAAGCAGGTGCGATACTGACCAGACTAGGCCACATAGGAAAGGAATCTGGGCGAGATATACCTGCCCTCATCCACTATTCCCACATGATTCTCACATATCCCCCCCCTCTGCTCAGACCACTCCGGTCGAGCAATGACACCCGCCAAACAGTGCACTCGGGACAGGGCATCTGCATTTCCCATCTGTACCCCTGGGCGGTGCTCCACCGTAAAAGTGTAGGCCTGCAGGGCAAGGAACCACCGGGTCACCCGGCTATTCCGTTCCTTGTTCAAGTGCATCCACTTGAGAGGGGCATGGTCAGTGATCAGCCTGAACTTTCGGCCCACCAGGTAATATTTTAGGGCCTCTAGAGCCCACTTAATGGCGAGGCACTCTTTTTCTATAACTGCATACCTTTGCTTGTGTTTATTCAGCTTCCTGCTGAGATAGAGGACTGGGTGTTCCACTCCGTCCCTCACTTGTGAGAGTACGGCCCCGATACCGGTATCAGAGGCATCTGTTTGTACCACAAACTCGCTGCAGAAGTCCGGAGTCACCAGTACGGGCTGAGAGCAAAGTGCCCGTTTTAGGCTATGGAAGGCTTCTTCAGCCGCTAAACTCCATTTAATCATGACGGAGTCTTTCCCTTTTGTAAGATCCGTCAGGGGGGTAGCGATGGCTGCAAAATTGGGTATGAATCGGCGATAATAGCCGGCGATCCCCAGGAAGGCTTGTACCTGCTTCTTGTTGACAGGTTGCGGCCAGTCCTGAACTGCCTGAATCTTATCAACCTGGGGTTTAACAACACCCCTCCCAACTACATACCCCAAATACCGGGCTTCTTCTAGCCCGATGTGACATTTCTTGGGGTTCGCGGTTAGACCTGCCTCCCACAGGTTGTCAATCACAGCTTGTACTTTCTGGAGATGAGTCTCCCAGTCCAAGCTGTAAATGACAATGTCGTCCAAATAGGCCGAAGCGTACCGCCTATGTGGCCTCAGGACTCAATCCATCAGTCTCTGGAAGGTCGCCGGTGCTCCGTGCAGTCCAAACGGCATATACACATACTGAAATAGACCTTCTGGGGTAGCAAATGCCGTCTTTTCTCTGGCAGCCTCCGCCAGAGGGATCTGCCAATACCCCTTTGTTAGGTCTAGGGTCGTAATATACCGGGCTTTTCCTAACCGATCTATTAACTCGTCGACCCCGGGCATAGGGTAGGCATCAAATTTTGAGACCGCATTCAGTTTCCTGAAGTCATTGCAGAACCGGATGGTGCCGTCCGATTTAGGAATTAGCACAATCGGGCTGGACCAAGCACTGTGCGATTCCTCAGTAACACCTAACTCTAACATTGCCTTCACTTCTTGGGAAACGGCTTCACGGCGCGCTTCCGGGATTCGGTAGGGCTTTACGTGAACTGTGACACCAGGTTCCGTTACAATGTCATGTTTCATTAGCGTAGTCTGCCCGGATTTTTCTGAGAAAAACTTTTGGTTGTGAAGTAGAAACTGCCTGACCTCAGTCTTTTGCCGCTCCGAGAGAGTCTCTGCAACCCGTACCTCCGGTACGGTATGTGAGCAGACGGGACGGGCCAGCTCCGCTGACAAGGCAGACCGATCTTTCCAGGGTTTTTTCAGATTTACATGATAAATCTGTTCAGGTTTCCGTTTACCTGCCTGGTATACTTTGTAGTTTACTTCACCAACTCTTTCCTTAATCTCAAAGGGGCCCTGCCACTTTGCCAGGAACTTACTGTCCACTGTGGGGACCAGGATCAACACCCTATCTCTGGGTGCAAACGTACGGATCTTGGCGCCCCTATCATAGATTCTTTTTTGGGCTCCTTGAGCCTGTATCATGTGTTCTTTGACGATAGGCATAACAGCCGCAATACGGTCCTGCATTTGTGTGACGTGATCTATCACTGTTTTAAACGGTGTGACCTGACCCTACCAGGTTTCTTTTGCAATGTCTAACAGTCCACGAGGACGTCGGGCGTACAATAACTCGAAAGGCGAGAATCCCGTGGAAGACTGGGGTACTTCCCAGATGGTAAAAAGCAAATATGGAAGTAAATAGTCCCAGTTCTTCCCATCCTTGTCTATCACCTTTCTCAGCATCTGCTTCAGAGTTTTATTGAACCATTCGACCAACCCGTCTGTTTGAGGGTGATACACGGATGTGCGTAACGGTTCGATTCGCAACAATCGGCAGAGCTCCTTCATTACCCTGGACATAAAGAGGGTCCCCTGGTCGGTGAGTATCTGTTTTGGTATACCGACCCGACTAAACACGTGCACCAGTTCCTTGGCAATCGTCTTGGTGTCCGTGTTACGCAAAGGGATGGCCTCCGGGTAACGAGTGGCATAATCCAAGATGACCAGGATATGTTGGTGTCCATGTGCAGACCGTGGAAGGGGCCCAACTAAATCCATCCCAATCCTCTCAAACGGGACTTCAATAATAGGTAGGGGTACCAAAGGGCTACAGAACCGGGGCTTAGGTGCAGAGGCTTGACAGTCAGGACAAGACTCACAATATACACGAATATCGTGATGCATGCCTGGCCAAACAAAACAGTGTAATATCCTTTCGGTGGTTTTCTGGACTCCCAGGTGACCTCCCATCACATGTCCGTGGGCCAGGTCCAGCACCTGCCGCCGGTAGGGTTTTGGCACGACTAATAGTTGCACCGTATCTTCCCCCTTTTTCTCTATCTGATAGAGTAAATCATTCTAAAGAACCATGTAAGGATATGCCAGCCTAGAGCCAGGTTCTACGGGTACCCCATTTATCACTTTTACATTTGTCCTAGCCTGAGAAAGGGTAGGATCCTTTATTTGCTCGCTTTGGAAGTCATCTTTCTGAACTTCTAAATCCGGCAAACGGGGAGGTGGACGGCTGTCTGCCTCCTCCTCTTCCCCGGTCTCCTCCGTATCACCCGCCATGACTGAAAACAGGAACTGCAGGTCATTTCCCGCAGACTCTTCCCCCGAGTCTTCTGGGGAAACATCTTCCAGGGGTTCGAGACCCCCACGTGCCCTGGGAGAAGAATCATGTACACTATTACCCGAGGGCATCAACTGATTCTCCCACAATTGCCAGAAGTGGGGAAAATCCCGGCCCAGGATAACATCATGCAATAACGCCGGGACGAGTCCCACTTTATGTTGCACAGACCCATAGGAAGTAGTAATGCATATGACCGTGGTGAGGTACGAACAGGTGTCTCCATGCACACACGTTACAGAAAATTTGTCTGATGTCCAGTCGGGGCTGACACCAGACTGGCCTTCACCAGAGTCACCACACTTCCCGAGTCTAACAATGCCACCACATTTTTGCCATCAACAGTTAAATCACACAAGTGTTTCTCCACATCCTTTTGACCGGCATTCACACTCACTACCCGTGCAACCATAGACATGCGGTTTTTAAAGTCTGTGACGTCGCACTGCATGGGTTCAGTAGTGACCGGTAGAGTTGAGCGAAACGGGTCGAACAATTTCAAAAGTCGCCGACTTTTGGCAAAGTCGGGTTTCATGAAACGAAACCCGACCCTAGGATGAGGTCGGCCATGAGGTCGGCGACTTACGCGCCAAAGTCGCGTTTCAAAAGTTTGTTTAGCGCTCTTTTTCAGCCAATCAGGATCCACGGACACTGTGGGCAACGTGATGACATAGGCAGGGGTCGCCACCATCTTTCAGAAGGGCATGCAAGTGATTGGCTTGCTTTGGTGGGCGTCACAGGGGTTATAAAAGGGCGTGCACGCCGACCGCCATCTTACTTCTGCCGATCTTAGCATAGGGAGAGGTTGCTGATTCTGTAGGGAGAGCGTTAGGCAGGGAAGAAGTCAAAAAAACTGCTTCTGCTCCTAGTGATTTTGCCTGTGCAACACACCAGTCACTGTGTGTGCAGTGCAAGGGGAGGCTATATTGTGGTGGATCAGCGGTGTTGGTTGTTAGGCTGCCTTCTAAGGCTTCCTGACAGCTGCATTGCTGTTTCCCCACTGCTCTGCAAACTGCTTTTTTAAAAGCAATCCCAATTTTTTTTTTGTCCTGCTAAGGTACTGAGCGTGCATTTATTCACACCATACAGCGGTGTACGCTCCTCACACAGTACCGTGTAACGGCTGTTATCACAGCCACAGTGAAGCTATCTGTGTGTCACTGTGGAAGGATATGTGGAGGACTTGTTCCGTTCTTACAGACATACATTCTAGGGAGATTCCTATTCTGCCCAATTCTACAATTCACTTTTTTCACACCTGTGCCATCGAGCCTGTGACATAGCGCTGTGATATTCAGTGGGCCTCACACAATCCAAAAGTGTCCAGTGTCCACAAGTGTCTGCAGAAATTCAAAATCTCCCTTATCCTGTAGTCACTTTTTTCACACCTGCTGCATCGAGCCTGTGACATAGCACTCTGATATTCATTGGGCCTCACACAATCCAAAAGTGTCCAGTGTCTGCAGAAATTCAAAATCTCCCTTATCCTGTAGTCACTTTTTTCACACCTGCTGCATCGAGCCTGTGACATAGCGCTCTGATATTCATTGGGCCTCACACAATCCAAAAGTGTCCAGTGTCCACAAGTGTCTGCAGAAATTCAAAATCTCCCTTATCCTGTAGTCACTTTTTTCACACCTGTGCCATCGAGCCTGTGACATAGCGCTGTGATATTCAGTGGGCCTCACACAATCCAAGTGTCCAGTGTCCACAAGTGTCTGCAGAAATTTAAAATCTCCCTTATCCTGTAGTCACTTTTTTCACACCTGTGCCATCGAGCCTGTGACATAGCGCTGTGATATTCAGTGGGCCTCACACAATCCAAGTGTCCAGTGTCCACAAGTGTCTGCAGAAATTCAAAATCTCCCAGAAATTCAAAATCTCCCTTATCCTGTAGTCACTTTTTTCACACCTGTGCCATCGAGCCTGTGACATAGCGCTGTGATATTCAGTGGGCCTCACACAATCCAAGTGTCCAGTGTCCACAAGTGTCTGCAGAAATTCAAAATCTCCCAGAAATTCAAAATCTCCCTTATCCTGTAGTCACTTTTTTCACACCTGTGCCATCGAGCCTGTGACATAGCGCTGTGATATTCAGTGGGCCTCACACAATCCAAGTGTCCAGTGTCCACAAGTGTCTGCAGAAATTCAAAATCTCCCTTATCCTGTAGTCACTTTTTTCACACCTGCTGCATCGAGCCTGTGACAAAGCGCTGTGATATTCAGTGGGCCTCACACAATCCAAGTGTCCAGTGTCCACAAGTGTCTGCAGAAATTCAAAATCTCCCAGAAATTCAAAATCTCCCTTATCCTGTAGTCACTTTTTTCACACCTGTGCCATCGAGCCTGTGACATAGCACTGTGATATTCAGTGGGCCTCACACAATCCAAGTGTCCAGTGTCCACAAGTGTCTGCAGAAATTCAAAATCTCCCTTATCCTGTAGTCACTTTTTTCACACCTGCTGCATCGAGCCTGTGACATAGCGCTCTGATATTCATTGGGCCTCACACAATCCAAAAGTGTCCAGTGTCTGCAGAAATTCAAAATCTCCCTTATCCTGTAGTCACTTTTTTCACACCTGCTGCATCGAGCCTGTGATTTAGCGCTCTGATATTCATTTGGCCTCCCACAATCCAAAAGTGTCCAGTGTCCACAAGTGTCTGCAGAAATTCAAAATCTCCCTTATCCTGTAGTCACTTTTTTCACACCTGTGCCATCGAGCCAGTGACATAGCGCTGTGATATTCAGTGGACCTCACACAATCCAAGTGTCCAGTGTCCACAAGTGTCTGCAGAAATTCAAAATCTCCCTTATCCTGTAGTCACTTTTTTCACACCTGTGCCATCGAGCCTGTGACATAGCGCTGTGATATTCAGTGGGCCTCACACAATCCAAGTGTCCAGTGTCCACAAGTGTCTGCAGAAATTGAAAAATCTCCCAGAAATTCAAAATCTCCCTTATCCTGTAGTCATTTTTTTCACACCTGTGCCATCGAGCCTGTGACATAGCACTGTGATATTCAGTGGGCCTCACACAATCCAAGTGTCCAGTGTCCACAAGTGTCTGCAGAAATTCAAAATCTCCCTTATCCTGTAGTCACTTTTTTCACACCTGCTGCTTCGAGCCTGTGACATAGCGCTCTGATATTCATTGGGCCTCACACAATCCAAAAGTGTCCAGTGTCTGCAGAAATTCAAAATCTCCCTTATCCTGTAGTCACTTTTTTCACACCTGCTGCATCGAGCCTGTGACATAGTGCTCTGATATTCATTGGGCCTCATACAATCCAAAAGTGTCCAGTGTCCACAAGTGTCTGCAGAAATTCAAAATCTCCCTTATCCTGTAGTCACTTTTTTCACACCTGTGCCATCGAGCCTGTGACATAGCACTGTGATATTCAGTGGGCCTCACACAATCCAAGTGTCCAGTGTCCACAAGTGTCTGCAGAAATTCAAAATCTCCCTTATCCTGTAGTCACTTTTTTCACACCTGCTGCATCGAGCCTGTGACATAGCGCTGTGATATTCATTGGGCCTCACACAATCCAAAAGTGTCCAGTGTCCACAAGTGTCTGCAGAAATTCAAAATCTCCCTTATCCTATAGTCACTTTTTTCACACCTGTGCCATCGAGCCTGTGACATAGCGCTGTGATATTCAGTGGGCCTCACACAATCCAAGTGTCCAGTGTCCACAAGTGTCTGCAGAAATTCAAAATCTCCCAGAAATTCAAAATCTCCCTTATCCTGTAGTCACTTTTTTCACACCTGTGCCATCGAGCCTGTGACATAGCACTGTGGTATTCAGTGGGCCTCACACAATCCAAGTGTCCAGTGTCCACAAGTGTCTGCAGAAATTCAAAATCTCCCTTATCCTGTAGTCACTTTTTTCACACCTGTGCCATCGAGCCTGTGACATAGCACTGTGATATTCAGTGGGCCTCACACAATCCAAGTGTCCAGTGTCCACAAGTGTCTGCAGAAATTCAAAATCTCCCTTATCCTGTAGTCACTTTTTCAACACCTGCTGCATCGAGCCTGTGGCATAGCGCTGTGATATTCAGTGGGCCTCACACAATCCAAAAGTGTCCAGTGTCTGCAGAAATTCAAAATCTCCCTTATCCTGTAGTCACTTTTTTCACACCTGCTGCATCGAGCCTGTGACTTAGCGCTCTGATATTCATTGGGCCTCACACAATCCAAAAGTGTCCAGTGTCCACAAGTGTCTGCAGAAATTCAAAATCTCCCTTATCCTGTTGTCACTTTTTTCACACCTGTGCCATCGAGCCTGTGACATAGCGCTGTGATATTCAGTGGGCCTCACACAATCCAAGTGTCCAGTGTCCACAAGTGTCTGCAGAAATTTAAAATCTCCCTTATCCTGTAGACACTTTTTTCACACCTGTGCCATCGAGCCTGTGACATAGCGCTGTGATATTCAGTGGGCCTCACACAATCCAAGTGTCCAGTGTCCACAAGTGTCTGCAGAAATTCAAAATCTCCCAGAAATTCAAAATCTCCCTTATCCTGTAGTCACTTTTTTCACACCTGTGCCATCGAGCCTGTGACATAGCACTGTGATATTCAGTGGGCCTCACACAATCCAAGTGTCCAGTGTCCACAAGTGTCTGCAGAAATTCAAAATCTCCCAGAAATTCAAAATCTCCCTTATCCCGTAGTCACTTTTTTCACACCTGTGCCATCGAGCCTGTGACATAGCACTGTGGTATTCAGTGGGCCTCACACAATCCAAGTGTCCAGTGTCCACAAGTGTCTGCAGAAATTCAAAATCTCCCTTATCCTGTAGTCACTTTTTTCACACCTGTGCCATCGAGCCTGTGACATAGCACTGTGATATTCAGTGGGCCTCACACAATCCAAGTGTCCAGTGTCCACAAGTGTCTGCAGAAATTCAAAATCTCCCTTATCCTGTAGTCACTTTTTTCACACCTGCTGCATCGAGCCTGTGACATAGCGCTGTGATATTCAGTGGGCCTCACACAATCCAAAAGTGTCCAGTGTCTGCAGAAATTCAAAATCTCCCTTATCCTGTAGTCACTTTTTTCACACCTGCTGCATTGAGCCTGTGACTTAGCGCTCTGATATTCATTGGGCCTCACACAATCAAAAAGTGTCCAGTGTCCACAAGTGTGCAGAAATTCAAAATCTCCCTTATCCTGTTGTCACTTTTTTCAGACCTGTGCCATCGAGCCTGTGACATAGCGCTGTGATATTCAGTGGGCCTCACACAATCCAAGTGTCCAGTGTCCACAAGTGTCTGCAGAAATTTAAAATCTCCCTTATCCTGTAGTCACTTTTTTCACACCTGTGCCATCGAGCCTGTGACATAGCGCTGTGATATTCAGTGGGCCTCACACAATCCAAGTGTCCAGTGTCCACAAGTGTCTGCAGAAATTCAAAATCTCCCAGAAATTCAAAATCTCCCTTATCCTGTAGTCACTTTTTTCACACCTGTGCCATCGAGCCTGTGACATAGCACTGTGATATTCAGTGGGCCTCACACAATCCAAGTGTCCAGTGTCCACAAGTGTCTGCAGAAATTAAAAATCTCCCTTATCCTGTAGTCACTTTTTTCACACCTGTGCCATCGAGCCTGTGACATAGCACTGTGATATTCAGTGGGCCTCACACAATCCAAGTGTCCAGTGTCCACAAGTGTCTGCAGAAATTCAAAATCTCCCTTATCCTGTAGTCACTTTTTTCACACCTGTGCCATCGAGCCTGTGACATAGCACTGTGATATTCAGTGGGCCTCACACAATCCAAGTGTCCAGTGTCCACAAGTGTCTGCAGAAATTCAAAATCTCCCAGAAATTCAAAATCTCCCTTATCCTGTAGTCACTTTTTTCACACCTGTGCCATCGAGCCTGTGACATAGCACTGTGATATTCAGTGGGCCTCACACAATCCAAGTGTCCAGTGTCCACAAGTGTCTGCAGAAATTCAAAATCTCCCTTATCCTGTAGTCACTTTTTTCACACCTGTGCCATCGAGCCTGTGACATAGCGCTGTGATATTCAGTGGGCCTCACACAATCCAAGTGTCCAGTGTCCACAAGTGTCTGCAGAATTTCAAAATCTCCCAGAAATTCAAAATCTCCCTTATCCTGTAGTCACTTTTTTCACACCTGTGCCATCGAGCCTGTGACATAGCGCTGTGATATTCAGTGGGCCTCACACAATCCAAGTGTCCAGTGTCCACAAGTGTCTGCAGAAAATCTAAATCTCCCCTGTCCTATAGACACCTTGTACCTTGTTTTACATTACTATATAGTTTGTAGGAATTTGTCTACATTTCTACCAAAAATGAGGAAGGCTGGTGGAAGAGGCCGTGGAATTGGGCGGGGGTTGGCAGCTGGTAATGATGGTGTTGGTGGTGGATCTGATGGTAGTGGCAAAAGCAAAATAGGACCGAATGCAGGAGGTGTTGAGCCTGCGTCATCGTCTGGCTCCATAAGGCTTCGAAGGCTTAGTTTTCTAGGAGTTGGCAAACCGCTTTTAACGCCAGAGCATCAGGAAAAAGTTTTGTCTTACATTGCTGACTCAGCCTCCAGCTCTATCGCCTCCTCTTCTGAAGTTGTAAAAAGTAAAAGCACTGAGTCGTCATTGGAGGCTCATGTTCATGAACCACACCTTTCCTTGTGTCCTTCACCACAACCAAGATTGAAGGATGGCGCAGGCCATACTACTGATTACTCCATGGAGCTGTTTTCACATACCATGCCTGGATTATCAAGTGAAATGGTGAATTACCCAGGCCAAGATGAATCTGACATGGAGTGCACTGATGCACAGCCGCTGATAGATGATTCTGCTGGTACATTCACTCCGTGCACTACATTGTCCTCGCAGTGTACAGAGCCAGATTCAGACCCTGATGAGACTCAGGTGCCCCTTCCCGCACACTATACCACCATACACGGTGACACAGAGGAAGGTGCACATGACATTGAAGAGGAGGTGATGGATGACCCAGTTGTTGACCCAGATTGGCATCCATTGGGGGAAGCGGGTGCTGCTTCCAATAGCTGAGATGAGGAGCATCCACAGCAGACATCAACATCGCAACAGCTGTTATCTGGCAGGCCCGGAGCACTCCAAAGACAGGTTCCAAAAATCAAAAGAGTTTCTGGACAGCTTGTCCAGAGGGTCAAAACATCACAGCGTGCTAGGCCGCAAAATGTCTGCCAAAGTAGGAAGAGTGCAGTGTGGCACTTTTTTGAACAAAATCCTCATGATCAGGCCAAGGTTATCTGTAAGAAGTGCGCAAAGACCTTTAGCCGAGGGAAAAATCAGAAAAATTTGAATACCAGTTGAATGCTTAGACATTTAACCAGCATGCACTTGCAAGCGTGGACACAACACCAAACCTCAAGTGCCACATGTGCAACTGATCACAAAGAAGGTAGTCAGCAACGCTACATTGTTTCCCCCACTGTAAGCCCACCGGTTAGCACAGCAGCAAATGTTGAGGTGTCGTTACAAGGCCACAGCAGTCAGGGAATCCCACTGTTATATCAACGAAATACTGATTCTAGGCCATCAGAAAGAACACCAACTCCATCACCATCATCAACCCTCTCTCAGTCCGCCCTGTCCACCGCTACTTCCACCATATGCAGCTCTCAAAT
Organism: Dendrobates tinctorius; assembly: GCF_039654945.1. Classification (NCBI taxonomy): domain Eukaryota; kingdom Metazoa; phylum Chordata; class Amphibia; order Anura; family Dendrobatidae; genus Dendrobates; species Dendrobates tinctorius. The sequence continues at coordinate 20,316,071 of NW_027361783.1, forward strand.
CCAGCTCACCCTCCCAGACACTATGAGTAGTTCAAGAAAGTACTCAGTCTCTCATCCGCGTACACTGGGTTTGAATGCCCACATTGCCAAACTAATCTCGTTTGAGATGATGCCCTATCGGTTGGTGGAAAGCGCAGCTTTCCGTGAACTCATGGCCTATGCAGTACCACGCTATGACCTACCCAGTCGCCACTTCTTCTCTCGCAAAGCCATCCCAGCCCTTCACCATCATGTGAAAGACCGCATTGTCCATGCACTCAAGCAGTCAGTGAGTGGAAAGGTGCACCTCACAACTGATGCATGGTCCAGTTGGCATGGCCAGGGCCGTTATGTGTCCATCACTGCGCACTGGGTTAATGTGGTGGATGCAGGGTCCACAGGGGACAGCAGTGGTGGGACAGTGCTGCCTAGCCCACGGTATAGGAAACAGTTGGCTGTAGGCGTTCCACCCTCCTCCTCCTCCTCCTCCTCCAGAAGCGAAAGCTCGTCCACAGAGCGCAGTCGTACGAGCACTCCATCTGCAGCTGCCACTGTTGCACACGAGGTGTCCCCCTATCGAGCAGCTAGTGGAAAGCATCAGCAGGCTGTGTTACAGATGATGTGTTTGTGCGACAGACACACCGCCGAGGTGCTGGCCGAGTACTTGAAGCGACAAACTGAGTCATGGCTGGGCAGTGTACATCTTGAGGCAGGCAAGGTAGTTAGTGATAACGGCCGTAATTTTGTGGCAGCCATAGCCCTTTCAAAACTCAGCCACATACCTTGCTTGGCTCACACCTTGAACCTGGTGGTGCAGTGCTTCCTCAAAAATTATCCGGAGTTAACAGCCCTGCTCCATAAGGTGCGAAGACTGTGCGCGCACATCCGCCGGTCGCCTGTACACTCCGTTCGTATGCAGAAGCTGCAGCGATTGCTCCACCTTCCCAACCACCGCCTCATTATCGACATTGCAACAAGGTGGAACTCCACCCTGCACATGGTGAACCGGCTGTGCGAGCAGAGGCAGGCCATAATGCATTTGTGGGAGGATACACGGCCAGGCACTTTGAGAGCAGACATGGAGTTGACAGGTGTGCAGTGGTCGAAGCTGAAAGACCTCTGTAAAGTCCTTCAGTGTTTTGAGGAATGCACACGGCTGGTAAGCGCAGACGACGCCATCCTAAGCATGAGCATCCCACTTATGCGTCTGCTCATGCAAACTTTGACGCACCTTAAGGAGCAGGCGTCTGCAGCCAATGTTGACGAGGAGGAAGAGGTGGAGGGAATCCTTGATGACATTCAGCCATTGTCTGCTCAGGGACCTCTCCTGGACGAGTTGGAGGAAGAAGAGAAGGAGGAGGATGATGATGGGGATGATTACTTAGGGGAGGAGGATGCATCTCGTGGGGCAAGTGAAAATGTTGGCGTGGCAAGGTCTGGTACAGGGTTTGTGCGTGACTTGAGGGATGTGGATTTGCCAGAAAGTGCTCCTCCAACCAGCACTCGCAGTGCATCATTGACACCGGGGACATTGGCCCACATGTCAGATTATGCCTTGCGGATCCTAAAAAGGGACCCCCGCATTGCCAAAATGATGAACGATGACGACTACTGGTTGGCCAGCATCCTGGATCCACGCTATAAAGACAAATTACAAAACATCATGCCACAGGAGAACCTTGACCTAATATTGGCTAATAAACAAGCAACTCTGGTAAATCGGTTGCTTGAGGCATTCCCAGCACACAGCAGGGGTGATGGTTCTCACACGAGCCGTACGGGCCGGGGGCAGCTTGGCAGAGGTTTTCATGGTGCAGACAGCAGAAGTGGCGTTGGAGACAGGGGTTTCATGACAATGTTGTGGACTGATTTTTCAAGTACCGCTCACACAACTGGTAATACTGCATCAATGGAAAGTGACAGGAGACAGCAGTTGTCAACTATGGTTACAAACTACTTTTCCTCCCATATCGATGTTCTCCCACACAGGTCATTCCCCTTTGACTATTGGGCTGCTAAACTGGACACCTGGCCTGAATTGGCACAATATGCCTTACAGGAGCTCGCTTGCCCAGCTGCAAGTGTGCTATCGGAAAGAGTCTTCAGTGCAGCTGGATCAATCCTGACAGAAAAAAGGACCCGTCTGTCAACCCAAAATGTGGATGATCTAACCTTCATTAAAATGAACCATGCATGGGTTTCCAAGGATTTTGTCCCACCTTCCCCTGATGACACATAGGGTGACAGAAAAATGGCTTGCTTTGGTCCACCTCTTCCTGGGACTTGACCTATTTCGCCTTTTGCATCAGCTGAATGTCCAACATCAACATATGCCACTTTCTAAAACTCCCTAACTGTGCTGCCTTCCCCCCCATGGCCCTGGTCACCACCTAGCGCACGACACTGTGTGAGTGCCGTTGCCCTGGACAGGTGGGTAGGTCGACTCTTGGGCGCGGGCACTGGCACAGGGTCCCTCATAGTGCAATCAAGTGTCTCTGACGGTGGTGGTGCACACCCGCCGTCAGACACACCGCCGTACTAAGAGGGGCCCAGTGCCAGTACCGACGCCCACGAGTGGGCCCCCCTTGCTTGGGCAGGGCCCCAGCATTTGCAATCTTTACCTCTCCCTGTTCCTCCGCTGTGTAGTCTGGGCCTTCAAATCCATACTGTGCCTGACACCGTCTGAGCCTGCCTCCTGATGTATAGACATATCTTTTGAATGTGTACGCTATCCATACATGTTATCCGGGGATACGGTACCCTTTCTCACCTTTGTGCAATCACTTGCAAGCCATACTGGGCCTAACACCGTCTGAGCCTGCCTCCTGATGATAGACATATCTTTTGAATGTGTACGCTATCCATACATGTTATCCGGGGATACGGTACCCTTTCTCACCTTTGTGCAATCACTTGCAAGCCATACTGGGCCTTACACCATCTGAGCCTGCCTCCTGATGTATAGACATATCTTTTGAATGTGTACGCTATCCATACATGTTATCCGGGGATACGGTACCCTTTCTCACCTTTGTGCAATCACTTGCAAGCCATACTGGGCCTTACACCGTCTGAGCATGCCTCCTGATGTATAGACATATCTTTTGAATGTGTACGCTATCCATACATGTTATCCGGGGATACGGTACCCTTTCTCACCTTTGTGCAATCACGTGCAAGCCATACTGGGCCTAACACCATCTGAGCCTGCCTCCTGATGTATAGACATATCTTTTGAATGTGTACGCTATCCATACATGTTATCCGGGGATACGGTACCCTTTCTCACCTTTGTGCAATCACTTGCAAGCCATACTGGGCCTTACACCATCTGAGCCTGCCTCCTGATGTATAGACATATCTTTTGAATGTGTACGCTATCCATACATGTTATCCGGGGATACGGTTCCCTTTCTCACCTTTGTGCAATCACTTGCAAGCCATACTGGGCCTTACACCATCTGAGCCTGCCTCCTGATGTACAGACATATCTTTTGAATGTGTACGCTATCCATACATGTTATCCGGGGATACGGTACCCTTTCTCACCTTTGTGCAATCACTTGCAAGCCATACTGGGCCTTACACCGTCTGAGCCTGCCTCCTGATGTATAGACATATCTTTTGAATGTGTACGCTATCCATACATGTTATCCGGGGATACGGTACCCTTTCTCACCTTTGTGCAATCACGTGCAAGCCATACTGGGCCTAACACCGTCTGAGCCTGCCTCCTGATGTATAGACATATCTTTTGAATGTGTACGCTATCCATACATGTTATCCGGGGATACGGTACCCTTTCTCACCTTTGTGCAATCACTTGCAAGCCATACTGGTCCTTACACCATCTGAGCCTGCCTCCTGATGTATAGACATATCTTTTGAATGTGTACGCTATCCATACATGTTATCCGGGGATACGGTACCCTTTCTCACCTTTGTGCAATCACTTGCAAGCCATACTGGGCCTTACACCATCTGAGCCTGCCTCCTGATGTATAGACATATCTTTTGAATGTGTACGCTATCCATACATGTTATCCGGGGATACGGTACCCTTTCTCACTTTTGTGCAATCACTTGCAAGCCATACTGGGCCTTACACCGTCTGAGCCTGCCTCCTGATGTATAGTCATATCTTTTGAATGTGTACGCTATCCATACATGTTATCTGGGGATACGGTACCCTTTCTCACCTTTGTGCAATCACGTGTAACCCATACTGGGCGTGAGAACGGCTGGCGAGCTGTTAAGCAAGCTACAGCACCTGTGGTTTGCACACGTAAGTTTTTCATTTTTTTCAGGAATGACGGTTAGGCCTAATTCCGGAACTGCGGTTGACCTGCACTTACTGGGAAATCATCGTTCGCGAGTAATAATTGTAATCAGTGATCCCCATCACTAACGTTGTTCAGCGGGTTATCTGCACCTGTAAGCGACAAACGCTGGCCTTTTCAGTGTAGCGCACATGCAGCCACGGACATGTAAGGGCATGACACACCAGTTATTGGCCAATCTCATGTGCCAGAGCCTCACGTGTCTCTCTAGTAAGCCGGACTCGGACGGCGGGGCATGACAGAGTCTCGTTCATTAACAGAATTAAGCTTGCAATGTGTGCATCTGTTCTGTAGCTGGCATGGTTGAGGTTGCCCGTGTTGAGTCAAATTACGCCATAGGCTCCACTCCTGGTGGTGCCCTTCTGGACATTCCTTTAAGGTTCAGCTTTGCAACCATACTGCCCACGTAAAACAAACACTTTGCCTTCATGAACGCTGTTTGGAGGGTCATGACTCGTGGGAATAACGCCGCCCAATCAGTTAACCTGCTAGAGAGATCCTTCGTTGCTCCCAAGCATGACATCACACTCCCTAGGAGGAAGGTAATGCCACTGTGGCGACTGTACTCCTGGGGGCGACACAAGTGCACTGATGCCCAGCCACTGCTCGATGAATCTGCTGGTACATTGACCCAGACCACTACATTCCCCTCGCACGCTACACGGCCTGAATCTGACCCTGATGAGACTCAGGTTACCCTTCCCATATACAGTTCCATCTTACACGGTGACAAAGAGGAAGCTGCAGATGAAAGTGCAGGTTCGGCCCACCCGCCATCAGACACACCACCGTACTATCAGGGGCCCTGTGCCAGTGCCGTCGCCAACGAGTGGGCCCCCCCTGCTTGCTCAGGATCACAGCACTTGCAAGGTTGAAATACTGTGCAGTGAGATGGAAGATGGGGACGATGAGGAGTCCAGACTAGTACAGGGATTCCCTAGCGAGGAGACTTATTTCATTGTTTTCAATGTTGGGACAGCAATTTTTGGGGAGCACTATACTCTGGAGAATGATAGATGGGGCACACCATACACTGGAACATTCCAAAGGTGGACATCAGACACTGGAGCAGCATTTACAGGGCCCATTATACACTAGAGCATTAGAAATGGGGCCCATTATGTTTGGAGCATTATTTGTGCCAATAAGACAGTGGAGCTTCATCCATGGGGACCAACATATACTGTAGCATTATGTGGAGCTCATCATATACTGTTTCAAACATTATATGGGACCAATGATTCTGTATGGAGAAATAGATGGGCCTCATCATGAGATGTAAAAAGTGAAGTATTTTTCATTGTACTATACCGCTATTTCTCTGCCGTATCAGAGCATGATGAGTTGTGGTATTATGTGTTAAAGGGGCGCTCTTTCGCCCAGGGCACATGAAAACCTGGAGCCAGCCCTACCCCCCCACAACTTTAGCCAAATAACCCCCATTTTTCAGTGCGTAACTTGTATTATGAAGTTAATTAAGGTTGACCAGCTTAAGTAAGAAGAATTGATGCTTTTGGCATTCAAATGAGCACTGTAGGTGTGTTTCCTGTCCTCCTCTCACTGCCGACTTTTATTCCCCATTGACTTACATTGGGTTTCGTGTTTCAGGACGACCCCGACTTTTCCCTATAATCGGCCGATCTTGCTCGACCCGACTTTTGGAAAAGTCGGGTTTCACGAAATGAAACTCGACCATAAAAAAACAAAAGTCGCTCAACTCTAGTGACCGGACAGTTCGCAGCAATATGTCCCATCTCTTGGCAGCGGAAACACCTAACGGGCCCCTTGCTTAGACCATAGTTCGTTACTCTCGGCCTCGCAGTGCGGGCAGTCCTGTTTTCCTCCCCCACTGTCTTAGGGATTTTTCCATCTCCCCTACTCCCTGGAACAGTCTTACCGGTTCCACGTGGAGATGATGAAGAACGAGGTGGGGTAGCGTCGTCTCGGAGTCCTTCCGCCACGGAGTAACGTTCAACCAGATCCACCAGTTGATCTGCCGTCGTAGGATTTCCATGGCTTACCCACTTCCTCAGGGCTGGCGGTAGAGCTCTCAAGTACTTGTCCATGACGACTCTCTGGATTATCTCTGGCGCTGTCAACACCTCGGGTTGTAGCCACTTCTTCGTCACGTGGATCAGGTCGAACATCTGTGACCGCGGTGGTTTATCCGGCTGATAAGTCCACTGATGCACTCTCTGTGCACGGACAGCGGTCGTCACTCCCAGCCAGGCCAAGATCTCGGCTTTCAGTTTGTCAAAAGTCCTGCGCGGCTTCAGGCTCTAAGTCATAATAAGCCTTTTGGGCCTCACCGGAATGAAACGGGGCAATCAGGCCGGCCCATCGTGCCTTCGGCCATTTTTCTCGCACCGCCGTCCGTTCAAACGTGGTCAGGTATGCCTCGACGTCATCTTCGGTCGTCATCTTCTGCCAGTACCGACTCACATGAATCACTCTCGAGTCGGCTTCCAGGTTAACCTCATGTAGGCTTGCCAGGCGCTGCGCCACCTGCTGGAGAAGCGAACGATCGGTAGCTGTCATGTCCACCAACTCCTTCAGCTGGGCCATCATCACCCGATTAGCTTCTTGCTGGACGGCGGTGGACTGTACCAGCGCTTTCACCACGTCCTCCATGCTCATGCTTGCAACGTGATGCCCGCGTTCTCCACCACAATGTGATAAAACACTCCGGGATCGCCTTTGCTGGGGTCAAAGGTCACGTGTGTTCAGCATGAAACTCAGGCGCAGAGCTGGTATTCGGGTGTAACTGACCCTGGGTCAGGTTTATTACCGGTGAAAGCAATGCAAAAAGGAAATAAAACATAAAACAAATCCTTGCCTGTCCGGCACTAACTAAACAATGGACAACCTAACTACCAACTGGCGGGCTTCTCACGTCCAGCCAAACCACAGTTGCAGTGGGCACTGCTTCCACTCACGTGTGTCTCTCACACAGACAGGCTCTCTGTGTTCCCAGTCTGAGACACTCACACAACCACCTGGCATCCTTTTATATCCACCTCCCATTATTCATTAGCAAGCAGGTGCGATACTGACCAGACTAGGCCACATAGGAAAGGAATCTGGGCGAGATATACCTGCCCTCATCCACTATTCCCACATGATTCTCACAGCACACACAGCCGCTCCACAGGCTGTTAGTGAGGAGATCCTTCTCTTCATGGGACCTTCCCAACTGGACCAATCAGGTCCCAGCATTCACCTACATGTGACCTACCCTAGCCACATTATATGGTCTATAGCCATGCCCACCGGGTCACGTGACTATGACCTCGTCACAGGTCCTTCACACACTCACATAGCCTTTTAATACAGGCATTTTCAGACACACCCCTGGGTGGGCTTGTAGGTAACCAGAACCCACCCATCTCTCTAGTTACCTGAAGACTTCTCCCTTATACTTAGAACCAACACCTCAGCAATGATATTGCTGATCACACATACACAAGTCTCCATCTCAAAGCCACCCACTTTGAGATACATAACTATCCTTCAGGATTCTGCCACTCATCCGTTCTCTTGGGACATCCACACAGCGCCCCCTTGTGCACACAGTGGTCATTACACCACAATACATGTTTGTAATACATGAGCAACAGGCAATATACAGTATATGTGCATTTTGGGGAACTTACTTCTACAATTATGTATCACAAAATGGTATAAAAAATATGCAACTCATCCCGCAAGAAATAAGCCCTCATACAGCTTGGTTTGACAAAAATAAAGTTACAGCTCTCAGAATATGACGACAAAAAAACTACTTTTTATAAAAAAACATTTTTATTCTGTGATAGCAGTAAAATCTAAAAAACTATGTAAATCTGGTATCACTATAATCACAACAACCCAAAGAATAAATCCACCTTATTACTTAAACTGCATGGTGAACTACATAAAAATAAAAATTATTCTTGTACTTCTATCTATTTGTTGATTCTGACTCCCAAAAATCGGAATAAGACTTGGTTGACATTTATCCTGCGCTCTCCACCAAACGCATACGTTGGGGTTTCCATGTAAATTCCCCAAAACCACAATTCAGTCAAAACCCCCAACTGAACCACTCACTTAAGAAGCAGATGGTGTCACTTTTGACTGGTCTGTGTTCCAGCGGTGTCCTGTCATTTTAGGCGTCTTTTTAGCACACAAGTGTGGGATACCACAGATCTGTTCACACGTAAAAAGATGGATACCGTATTTTCCAGCATATAAGATGACTTTTTAACCCCTGAAAATCTGCTTAAAAGTCGGGTGTTGTCTTGTACTCCGAGTGCATTTGGCGGGGGAGTGGTCCCCATAAGAAGGGAGGGTGTAGGTGGGTCATGTTATCATCCCCTTTTACCTCATTGGTGGCAGCGGTGCGGCGGCTCCTCCTTCAGCAGTGTGGCGGCTCTGTGCCTGGGGGTCGTCGTCGGCGGCTCCGTTTGTCCAGCGTGGGGGCGCTGTGCTGGAGGGCTGCTGCAGCGGCTCTCTGTCTAGCGTCGGGGCTCCTCCGTCATTTCCCCATAGCCCGGAGGCCCAGGCAGCTCCATTGCTGCGATGGGGTGGCCTCCGGGAAAATGGCCGCCGGAGCCCACGCGAGCTCAGATTCAGATCTCGTCCCGAGATCTCGGGAGACGAGATCTGAATCTGAGCTCGCCCAGGCTCTTGCGGCCATTTTCCTGGAGGCCACTGCATCGTAGCAATGGAGCTGCCTGGGCCTCCGGGCTATAGGGAAATGCCGGAGGTGCCCCGACGCTGGACAGAGAACTGCCGCAGCCGCCCCTCAGCACAGCGCCCTCACGCTGGACAAAGAGGAGTCACCGCCGACACCCAGCACAGAGCCGCCACACTGCAGATGGAGGAGCTGCCAATCCCCACAGCACAAAGACCTGCAGCACCGCTGCCACCATTGAGGTAAAAGGGGGATGATAACTCCACTTACACCCTCCCTTCTTCATCGGGACCACTCCCCCACCATGTGAAGATTGCTCCACACCCGGCATATAAGATGACACAATCATATAAGGAGATCCCCCAACTTTTAAGAAGATTTACTATTTTAACTGGAAAAGTTGGGGGGTTGTCTTATACACCTGGTCGTCTTACGCCGGAAAATACGGTACATTTGAAGTAGACACCAAACGTATTATGACGAGTCTTCATCTGCCTCATGGTGGATGGTTCCTTTGGGTGGTTTTGTCTGAATCACATTTTTGTGGGATTTACATGGACACCCTAACGTTAGTGCTCAGTATAGAACCCAAAATGTGATCCAGCCTTATTCTGGAAGCAAACAAAAAATATTATGTACCCCAAAATGCTATCAATAAAACCCCTAATTTATCCTGAACTAAGCCAGCCCCAACTCAGATCCGTCATCAGTCACTGGAGCTACAGGGGGTTCCCACATTACTGGAAGAACAATGACTCTGGAAAAGCGACATGGCTTCCATCCCTCAAGTAAAATCCAGTGAATTCTGTGCTCCCAAATCCAAATGCCCCCTCCTTCTGAACCCCACTCTGCCTAAACAACAGAAAGCGGCCACATGTTTGGTATTGCTGTAATGCAGAGAAGACACTTAATTTATCAGTTTGCATTGCCAGAAGCATAAGCTGAGCACCATGTGTGGGGGTGCTACAATATATGGGGTGTTGTGAGTTCATTTTCCCCTTCACCATTGAGGTCTGATGAACTCCCTCTTCTGGTGAAGGAAGGTAGTGAGGCTGATTACAAAGCACCTGAGCAGAATGATGATGACTGGGTGACTGGGATTGCTGACTGGATATAAGGCAGCCGACGCCCTTCTGCCTTGCGGGTGATTACTCTGAGGGATTCTTGGAGACCAGTCTGATTCCTGCTCCTCAAAAGCTAAGTTTTCTGCTCTACTTTTTGCATTTGTGTTTTGGTTTTGTTTTGCCATGTTTTTCGGGATTTCTGCCTTTCCCTGCTGGGTGAGCTGAATTCCATTTTGCTCTGTCTTCAGATAATACCTGAGTACTGATATAGTCTTTTTGAATCAACAAGGTCCTATTAGGTGTAACTGGGCACTTCACTCAACATTACAACACAAATTTCCCAAGATCAGCTACATGGAAAAAATGAAGAGATCCCATAATATAAAATCAAAGTTTTTATTCAATAATGCAATAAAAAACATCAAAGTAAAAAAGCAAAATGCCGTATAAAGGACGCTGGTTGTCCAAAATATAAACAATGGCTTAAAAGTTACATGTAATGAAGCCAAGATAGTATATAGTAATCAAAATATATTGCTCAAAACACGGTAAACATGACACTAGATATTATTCTGATACGGCCCCAAGAGATGTAACATAATAGCTACCATAACTCCCGTGCATAATAACACTACAAGGTTTCAAATGGAATAATTACCATTATAATTCCACAATAAGGCCCATAATAACAAATGTGCAAGAAAAAATATGTATTACCGCTGAATGGAGACTCGTGCTACCAGCGTCCTCTCACCCCGACGCGCGTTTCGCCGCCTGCTTCTTCCGGGGGCGCCCAGTTTTTTATTGCATTATTGAATAAAAACTTTGATTTTATATTATGGGATCTCTTCATTTTTTCCATGTAGCTGATCTTGGGAAATTTGTGTTGTAATAGTCTTTTTGAAGCCTAGCATCTTCAGGGCTTTTTTCCCTATCAGTCTGTTGGCTCTTGTTTTTGAGAGGGTTTTGGCGGATTGCAGACAGCAGCTTTTCTATTCTGTCCTATTTAGTTAGCTTGGGGCCCATCATTTGCTCAGCCTATCTTTCTATCTGTGTGAGTGTTTTTTCATCTTGCTTCACCGTCATTATATGTTGGGGGCTGCCTATTGCTTTGGGGTCTGCTCTGGGGCAGTTTAGATTTCCCTTTCTGTCTTTAGGCTATGTAGTTCTCCGGCTGTTATCGAGGGGTCTAGGGCACCGTAGGAACCCCCTACGGCTACTGCTAGTTGTTGTTGTTAGGTTCAGGGGTCTGCAATCCGATAGCTGCCAACTTCTCTGGTTTTCTGGACTTAGCTAGTATTTCTGTTTTTGCCTCCTACGGTGACTCATTCATAACAATGGGGGGCTTTACACTGTATGGAGACACAATGTATCTCCATACAGTGTACAGTATATCTCCAGGGTAGCACGGTGGCTCAGTGGTTAACATTGCAGCCTTGCCACTCTGGGGACTTGTGTTCAATTCCCACGACAACTGCAAGGACTTTTATGTTCTCCCCATGTTTGCGTGGGTTTCTAATGTAATTATGATAATAATGTATGTAAAAGCACTGTGGAATAAGATAGCACTATATAGACAAAGCATAATAAATAAAAAGATGTATGAGGGCAAGACTGGCAGATTTGTAAGTCTCCAGAAAAAATGACTGTTTTGGATGTTACAAAATAGTAACTGCAGCCAGAGATGAATTCATTGAGAGATGCAGTTTGTACAATACCTTTGGGGCTCTGCAAACGTCTCTCGCAAACTATTTTAGCAAAGTCTGTGCTCCAAAAGCTTTCTCAGCCATGACGTGTGGCCTAAAATTAATTTCTGAAAACATATGGGGCAGCTTCGCATTTGGATTAACCCCTTCGCACCCGAGCCTGTTTTTGCCTTCGTGACCTGGCCAATTTTTTCAATTCTGACCAGTGTCACTTTATGAGGTCATAACTCTAGAATGCTTCAACGGATCCTACTGATTCTGACATTGTTTTCTCATGACATATTGTACTTCATGATGGTTGTAAAAATTTTTAGATATGATCTGCACTTATTTGTTAAAAAAATCAAAATTTGGCAAAAATTTAGAAAATTTTGCAATTTTCAAACTTTTAATTTTTATGCCCTTAAATCAGAGAGTGATATCGCACAAAATAGTTAATAAATAACATTTCCCACATGTCTACTTTACATCTGCACAATTTTGGAAACATAATTTTTTTTTTTTAGGAAGTTATAAGGGTTAAAAGTTGACCAGCGATTTCTCATTTTTACAACAAAATTTGCAACACCATTTTTTTTAGGGACCACCTCACATTTGAAGTGAGTTTGGGGGGTCAATATGACAGAAAATACCCAAAATTGACACCATTCTAAAAACTGCACCTCTCAATGTACTCAAAACCACATTCAAGAAGTTTATTAACCCTTCAGGTGCTTCACATGAATGAATGGAATATGGAAGGAAAAAATAAACATTTAACTTTTTTTCACAAACATTTTACTTCAAAACCATTTTTTTTTATTTTCACAAGTGTAAAAAGAGAAAATGAACCACTAAACTTTTTGTGCAATTTCTCCCGAATACGCCAATACCCCGTATGTGGGGCTAAACCACTGTTTGAGCAAACGGCAGAGCTCAGAACGGAAGGAGTGCCGTTTGACTTTTTCAATGCAGAATTGGCTGGAATTGAGATCGGATGCCATGTCGCATTTGGAGAGCCCCTGATGTACCTAAACAGTGGAAAGCCCCCACAAGTGACCCCATTTTGGAAATTAGACCCCCCCAAGGGACTTATCTAGATGTGTGGTGAGCACTTTGAACCCCCAAGTGTTTCACTAAAGTTTATAATGTAGAGCCGTGAAAATAAAAAAAAATCATTTTTTTTCCACAAAAATGATCTTTTAGCCCCCAATTTTTATTTTCACAAGGGTAACAGGAGAAATTGGACCCTAAGAGTTGTTGTCCAATTTGTCCTGAGTACGCTGGTACGCCATATGTTGGAGAAAACTACTGTTTGGGCACACGATGGGGCTCGGAAGGGAAGTAGTGACGTTCTGAAATGCAGACTTTGATGGAATGGTCTGTGGGTGTCATGTCGCGTTTTCAGAGCCCCTGATGTACCTAAACAGTGGAAACCCCACACAAGTGACCCCATTTTGGAAACTAGACCCCCCAAGGAACTTATCTAGATGTGTGGTGAGCACTTTGAACCCCCAAGTGTTTCAGTAAAGTTTATAATGTAGAGGCGTGAAAATAAAAAAATCATTTTTTTCCACAAAAATGATCTTTTAGCCCCCAATTTTTATTTTCACAAGGGTAACAGGAGAAATTGGACCCTAAGAGATGTTGTCCAATTTGTCCTGAGTATGCTGGTATGCCATGTGTTGGAGAAAACTACTGTTTGGGCACACGGTGGGGCTCGGAAGGGAAGTAGTGACGTTCTGAAATGCAGACTTTGATGGAATGGTCTGTGGGTGTCATGTCGCGTTTGCAGAGCCCCTGATGTACCTAAACAGTGGAAACCCCACACAAGTGACCCCATTTTGGAAACTAGACCCCCCAAGGAACTTATATAGATGTGTGGTGAGCACTTTGAACCCCCAAGTGTTTCAGTAAAGTTTATAATGTAGAGGCGTGAAAATAAAAAAATCATTTTTTTTCCACAAAAATGATCTTTTAGCCCCCAATTTTTATTTTCACAAGGGTAACAGGAGAAATTGGACCCTAAGAGTTGTTGTCCAATTTGTCCTGAGTATGCTGGTATGCCATATGTTGGAGAAAACTACTGTTTGGGCACACGGTGGGGCTCGGAAGGGAAGTAGTGACGTTCTGAAATGCAGACTTTGATGGAATGGTCTGTGGGTGTCATGTCGCGTTTGCAGAGCC